>NC_089585.1:81071983-81444382 GCF_019320115.1 Miscanthus floridulus | reverse complement strand
AGGGGTTTTATTGTGTTTGTCGGGCCCATGAGTGCGAGTTCGGGTCGCTGAGCCTCGGTAAGGTTGCAGGAAGAGCCCCCTAGCCTCTACGCGGAGCGAGAGGGCCGTCAGAGGTTCCCCTGACTTTTTGTGCGGCCCTCACACATTCTTTTTGTTTCAGAAGGAGGGGTGGAGGGCGCCATGCTACCCTCGGTGGGCGCGAGCAGTGACACCCTCGGTGAGCTGTTATCGGGTAAGTCCGAGTGGAGGCCCGAGCCTCGTTCGCTAGGGGTCGGCTGGCAGTCTAGAGACACACTCCAAGAGTACCAGAGGGTGTCTCTAGTGGGTGCCAGGGCCGTTCGATGGGCCCCAGTGGCTCGGTGCCTCCCTACGGTGGGATCCCATTCGGAGACCTCCCTACCGATCTCGGACACAACTTAGTGCGTCCCGAGCGAACGTTTGCTCGGGCCTCGGCCATGCGCGGGCTTGCCCCTAGTCATCCCTGACTCTGCTGCCTTGGGGCGGCTGTCAAAACCCTCGGTGGCCTAGCCTTCGAACCCCTGGACCATAACGGGCTCGATGCCCTTTATCGTGTTTTTCCAAGTCTTTGAGTACGAGCTTGGGTTGCTTGTCTTCGTCTTAGGTGCAGGAGGAGCCCCCGAGCCTCCGCGCGGAGCGAGAGGGCGGTCAGGAGTTCCCCTGGCTTTTTGTGCGACCCTCGCGCATCCTTTTTGTTCGAACGGAGGGGTTGTTTGCCGAGCTCCCTCGAGTGCGAGCCTAGGTCGCTGGGTCTCGGCAAAGTTGTAGGAAGAGCCCTCGAGCCTCTGCACGGAGCAAGAGGGCGATCAGGAGTTCCCCTAGCTTTTTGGGCGCCCCTCGTGCATGAGGGTTTGTTTGTCGAGCCCCCCTCAGGTGCGAGCCTAGGTCGTGGGGTCTTGGCATATTTGTAGGAAGAGCCCCTTAGCCTCTGCATGGAGCAAGAGGGCTATCAGGGGTTCCCCTGGCTTTTTGTACGACCCTCACGCAACCTTTTCGTTCGGAAGGAGGGGTTGTTTTGCCGAGCCCCCTTGAGTGCGAGCCTGGGTCGCTGGGTCTCGGCAAGGTTACAGGAAGAGCCCCTTAGCCTCTGCATGGAGCGAGAGGGCCATCAGGGGTTCCCCTGGCTTTTCATACGACCCTCGTGCTTCCTTTTCGTTCGAAAAGGAGGGGTGGAATATGCTAGGCTACCCTCGATGGGTGCGAGCGGTGGCACTTCTGGTGAGCTATTATTGGGTAAGTTCGAGTGGAGGCCCAAGCCCTGTTCGCTAGGGGTCGGCTAGCGGTCCAGAGATACACTCCAAGAGTACCAAAGGGTTTCTCTAGTGGGTGCTGGGGCCATTCACTGGGCCTCGGTGGCTCGATGCCTCCCTACGGTGGGATCCCATTCGGAGACCTCCCTACCAGTCTCAGACGTGACTTAGGGCATCCCAAGCGTTTTGCTTGCTTGGGTCTCAGCCCCGTATGGACTCGCCCATAGTCGTCCCTGACTCTGTTGCCTTGGGGTGGCTGTCAAAACCCTCAAGGGCCTAGCCTTCGAACCCCTGGATCATAGTGGGCTCGACGCCCAGTTCCTTCATCTGAAAGGAATCGGGTGGGGGATATTCCCCCCCCCCATCGGTTCGACAATAGCAGGCGTGCCTTTTGAGGTGATTTTCTTGGGGAGGCGGAATGGCGCCTGCCGCTACCGTGGTCGGACGCGATGTTGTGTCAGCGGAGGGAACATAACTGTTCACATGATTAATGAGGGAAAGGTGGGTACGTGGGCGGTAAAATCGGATCTGGATTAACTGTGCCGGATCTAGGGAAAACTTTCCCGATTTTGTCGCTCGCTCGTTTCACCTCTTTCCTACATAAATACGCAACGAGCCTCGCCCCTCCCCTCCTTACCTTGCCTACATTTGAACTTGCCGCCCTTGAGCCATTGCTAGAACAGAGAGCGCCGAGGAGAAGGAGAGAGAGAGGCGAGGTAGAGAGAGCGAGGGAGGTTCACCGTCGTAATCGTATTCTCCGTCGCACCCATGACCGGCGCCATTGTCGTTGAGGCGGACTCTTGGGATCAGTCCGACGTCACCATGGAGATGCTTCAGTCGCTCGTCGATGGTGGACTTCTTCGCCTAGTTACCGACCCCAATAGGCTGGAGTGGATCGCTCCGTCGGGCGAGCCAGAGCCGAGGCCACGCAATGGCTACGTCATGAGCTTCGTGTCCTTTCACGAGCATGGCCTCGGCTTGCTGGCGGATCGATTCATGTAGGCGCTCCCGCACTACTATGGCATGGAGCTCCACAACTTCAACCCCAACTCCATCACGCAGGTGGCCATCTTCGTCGCTGTCTGCGAGGGGTACCTAGGGATTGCTCCCCATTGGGAGTTGTGGCTCCACCTCTTCCGGGCAGGGCACACCACCAAACCGATAGGCACGACGGGCGCGAGGAGGGCAGTGAGGGCCACCGGCTGCACTCTCTAAGTGCGCCAGGATCAGCAGCACCTTTACATCCTGGCCCAGCTCGCCACCACCAATCGCCGTTGGTACACCAGCTGGTTCTACCTCCACAACGATGACGGCGGGCTTCCCCCCTACACCAGGTGGATCATGGAGAGCTGTCCGGAGAAGTGGAGGTATGGCGTCCCAAAGGAGGATCAGCCCAAGCTACAGCCACTCCTTGAGGCACTGGAGAGGCTACGCGGCCGTGGCCTCACGGCGGCTATGGTCGTGGCAGCCTTCCACCGCCGAAGGGTGCTGCTGCTGATGGCTCAGCGGCAGTGCCTGTTCGAGATGAGGCCGGATGAGCCAATTGAGGGCATCTGGATGTCTGCCTTTGCCCTCTCCGACGAGGAGATTCTTTGTCGGGTGAGGGAGACGATGGATGGGAAGCTGAGGGGCGGTGGTCTGGCCCCTATCATGATGTGCCCGTTGTGGGGGTACTTTTCTTTGGTAAGTCACACGCTGTTGTGGCCCCCCAGGCCTCCTCGTTCCTTACCGTTTTCAAGTCCTTTATTTGTGTTCACCGTTCCTACAAGGCATGAGGGACGGGCGAGCCTCCCCACCGCCCGTTCGCGAGGACGTAGCATGGCGGGCGGTGAACCGGGCGCACGCCGAGGCTTAGAAGAGGCGGAAGGACGCCAAGGAGGCTAAGCGTATGAGGAAAATCCTCGCGCGTGAGGGACTGGAGAAGCGCCGCCGGCAGCAAAGGCAGGACGGTCTCCTGTTGGAGGCGTCCCCATCGCCGTCACTATCGACGAACAATTCAGATGGAGATGACGAGGGCGAGGTGGGGCGGGGTCCCCTAGACCATCTCCCTGACATCGGGGAGACGGTGCCTAGGGCATCGGCAAGCAGCTCAGCACTCCCAGGAGGAGGAGGAGGAGATACCTCGGGGCCGGCGATCACCTGCCCCGGGGCCAAGGACGACACGCCCGAGGCGCAGGCGTTGGGAAAGCGCACCATCAGCCTAGTGGGCTCAACGACAGCGGTGGAGCAGGTGGCGGTGGGGGTGACGCAACTGCCCCCGCAGAGGACCGAGGGGGCACCGGGGTCCATCGAGGATCGGCCGGCGCCGGCGGATACATAGGTCGTGCCTCTGCCGCCGCCACCGCCTTCATAGAGGAGGGTTGCCGTGCCGAAGCAGTTGCAGCCTCGCTCGAGGTAAGTGTATTTTCAGTAGAGTTGCAGCATTTTTTGTTCGTTCTTTGGTCTCGTGCTGACCCCATAAGTATCTCTTCTTCAGCCGAAAGCATCCTGTGGAGGTGCCCACCTTGGGGCCACTTAAGGTGCTCAAGGTGAGCCCTAGCTCCACCGCCCACTAGGTGGTGGAGGCGCAAGCCACCATACAACGTGGCACAGCATCGGTGAGGGCCGACCCAAAGGAGCCGGTCGCCCAAGAAGGGGTTGCCGAGGCGACCCCGACATAGACTGGGGAGAGAGTGCCTTCACCCCACGAGGCCAAGGCTCATGAGTTAGATGGGGCTGAGGCGCCCTCAGTTGCTGAGGCCACAGAGGTCGAGGCCTCCCGGGCCTCCGAGGCTGAGGCGATGGAGGCCGGGGCGCCCAAGACTGCCGAGGCCACAGCGGTAGGGGCCGGAGCCCCTGGGACCACCGAGGCCATGATGGTAGAGGCTGGAGCCCCTGGGACCACCGAGGCTGACGTGATCGCGTGAAGCCGTCGGCCTAGGAAGTGGAGAGGAAGGCAGCGGAGGCCTCGGTGTCGCCCTTGGTCCAAGGTCTGCTGCTATTGCAAGAGAGCGCCCAGGAGGTGGAGGTCCATCCGATCTCCTCCGATGATACTTCCTGGGCGCAGGAGGTGGTCGACGCCGAGGTGGCCGGCACCGTGGAACAGCCAGCTCCGACCCTAGGCGAGGGAAGCTCGGCCCTCATGCGGGTACGACCCGAGCCCCACAGGTGGGATCACCTGTGTGTCCTGTGGCAGAGCTGGGGCGACCCTAAGGGGGAGCCTCTGTTCGCCCTCGAGGACGCGGCCGAGGGTGAGCATTGGGACACCTTCGAGCAATACCGCCAGCTGGTGGAGTGGTCACTGCAGATGGCGTTGTCCGTGGTGGCCGACAATCTGCCTAGGGTCGCCTAGGTTCACGCCTTCTTTTCTCATTTGGTGTTGTCTTTTTCTGAGTTTTCTTGTAGTGAATGACCCCTATTCTGCTTGCCCAAGAGCTCGAGACCCGGTCTCTTAGGAAGTCAGTCTTTCTCTAGTAGGAGAGGGACGTCTGGGACCAGGTCCAATGGTAGAAGGACCTGCTCGCTCGTGCCAATGAGCTTCTGTCGGTGCGGAGCACGGAGGTGGAGGACCTCTGCCTATGCGGTACTGATATGGAGGCTATGGCGGCGGTGGCCTAGGAGCGGGTTGCCCCTTTGGCGGCGCGGGTCAAGGAGTTGGAGGAGGAGCTGACCCGCGTGGCCGGGGATCGAGATGCCTTCAGGTCCTGGGCTGGAGAAGTCATGGCCTCTATCAAGGCCCTCGCTGGATAGCTAGGGATGGAGCAGGGTGCGCACCAGCTGACAAAAGGTGCCTTGGATGAGGCCCTCAAGGCGGCTGAAGCTTCCCGGACTGAGGCAGTGGTCTGGAGGGGAAAGGCTGAGGGTGAGTCTTATTCCCCTTGTTTTATTTATTTTTCTTGTGTTTGGCCCCTAACTCCTTGGTGTGATACAGAGTTGGAGAGAGAGGCTTCCAGGGCAGTCGAGGCTTCCTGGGTTGAGGTCCAGTGCCTAAAGGAGAAGGTCGAGGCTTCTCGGGTCGAGGCCCAGCGCTGGAAGGAGAAAGCCAAGGCCTCTCGGTCCGAGGCCCGACACTGGGAGGAGAAGGCCGAGGGTGAGTCCCGTAGGCTTCCACCCCTATTTGGCTTGTTTTCCTTTGCGCTCAACTGAAAGGTCCTTGTTTGGTTTTGGTAATTGAGTGACAACTTAGGTGGACTAATTGTGTTTATGTGAGATACACAGGTGATTAGTCCACAGGTACATGTGTGTGAGCAACATATGCCATGAAGGTGAAAATGGCTTGGAGATGTTGCAAAGCTCACACATGTGATGATGAAGGAGCTTAAATGCACATGAGACATGACATTGAGTCATGTGATCAAGGTGGAGAAGATCAAGACAAGACTTGGCTTGATGGACCGGTTGCAAGCGTGAAGGGCAAGTCGAAGGCTTTGGAGTGATGGACCGCGTGGCGGTGAAGCTTGAGCAAGACTTGGCGCCGATGGACGATGGCAACGGTGAAGAGCAAGTAGGGTCAAGATCGATGAACCAATATGATCATGTGATGATATGAAGTGGATCATATCATTGTTGACCATGTTGGTGCATGTGTTGCATCGACATTGAAGGAGATGGAATGGAATGCGCAAGGCAAAGGTATAACCTAGGGCATTTCATTTCACCGGTCATAGGTGTGTAGAGAAGTTTATGACCGGGTTTAGGATAGATGGCCGTACTATCAAGAGGGGCAAACTTGTTTGCATATCGGTCATCTAGTGCCACTCGAGTGATCTAACTTTGCATTATCGCTAGGATCGAGTGGCGTGGCAAGTTGAGTGGCTAACATCCTTTGGGAAATGATTGTGAAAATGCTAACACACATACACATGGTGGTGTACACTTGGTAGTGTTGGCACATTTACAAAGGAGGTGGTGTTTGCAGGGGTGAGATGGGATTCGGCGCTTTCGGGAAAATGGAATGCCTATTTTCTATTGCGCTGGATGCAAGTTCTTGGTGGTTAGCACATTGGAGCAAGGGTGAAGAAGTTAGAAGTGAAAACAAGTTGCTCGCGAAGATGCCGGCATCGGTCAACTGACCGGACGCTGGATTTGAATGCACCGGACGCTGGAAGGCTGCGTCCGGTCAGGCTGACGTACGGTGACGCAGTAGCTGGAGAGTGACCGGACGCTGGCTGCGTCCGATCGCGTTCGACCAGACGCGTCCGGTCATGCTCAGGAGCTTACTAGAAACGACCGGACGCTGGGGGTTCAGCGTCCGGTCAGTTGAGTGCTGCTGCGTCCGGTCAGGTCAAGTGACCGTTGGAACCGGGACACGTGGTCGTCTATGGGCGACCGGACGCTGAGGTCCAGCGTCCGGTCAACACGACCGGAGCGTCCGGTCGGTCCGACCGTTGCCCAGTGAAGGGGTAACGGCTAGTTTAGCCCTTGGGGCTATAAATAGAAGTGGCCTTCGGCCATGGCTGGTGTGGAGCACCTTGGGGGACTTTGTGTCCATGCTTGAGAGTGCTTAGGAGCCCTCCATCTCACACATACTTGATAGTGATCATCCGATTGTGTGAGTGAGCGATTCTAGTGCGATTGCATCGTGAGGTTGCATCGAGTGGCACTAGATGATCGAGTTGCAAGCTGGTGGTGCTTGTTACTCTTGGAGGTTGCCACCTCCTAGACGGCTTGGTGGTGGTCTCCGTCGAAGCGCGCAAGAAGCTTGTGCGGCGCTCCGGAGAAGTGCTTGTGAGGGGCATTGTGCTCGCCCCGCGGGAGCCGCGAAGAGCAACTCTAGTAAAGCGTGTCATTGAGCTACCCTCACTCAAGGGGTAGGTTCTTGCGGCGCCCGACGTGCGGGCTTAGCGGGTGATGCTAATTAGCCGCCGAACCACCAAGTGAGCGGTCGACACAACGGGGACTAGCGTGTTGGCAAACACGTGAACCTCGGGAGAAAATTCATCGTGTCAACCTTGTTCTTCCCGTTGGTTTGCATCCCCATTACACAAGCTTGCAATTACTTTTATACATATTAAGCTTGTGTAGTTGCTCTTGTAATTAGATAGCTTGCGTAGCTTGCTAATTACCTTCTTGCTTGTGTAGCATAGAAGTAGCTCCCTTGCATGGCTAATTTGGTTTTAGTAACCTTGTTAGTCACATTGCTTAGTTTGTGTAACTAAGTATTTGCGCTCTCTAATTAGGCATTGGTTGCCTTGTTATTGAGCATTGCTAGTGAGCTTAGTTAGCTTTGTGCTTTTGCTTACTAGCATGTGTAGGAGCTCCCTTGTTGTTTAAAGTACTAGTAGCATAGGTTTGTGTGACCTTGCTCCTAGAATTGTTTAGGAGAGCTCTAGCTAGCCCGACACCTTTGTTGCATAATTGTTAACTTTGCAAGGTGCTAGTGAACATATATAGTGGGGTGTAGTCTTGGCTAGACCGTTAGTTTAAATTCCGCATTTGTATCGGTTAGCCGACGCGATTAAGTTTTAGAAAAGACTATTCACCCCCCCCTCTAGTCGCCATCTCGACCCTTCATCAACCCCATTCCATTGCTTTTGGCACAGAGCTAGAGAAGGAGGTCACCCGGGCAGCCGAGGCCTCCGTCGCAGTGCAGGCGGTGCTTGAGACTGAGATCGGGGAGCACGATGCACTAAAGAGTGCCACTCGTACCACCTGTGAGGCCCTGGAGGTCGAGGGGGGTCCAGTTAGGAAGCTCCCTCAGGAGCTGCCTGATTGCGTTGAGCGGCCAAGTGCGCGAGCGACTTCGAGGGGCGCTGCACACAGGCATTAAGCATGCTCTGGCCGTCATCGCCTCGCACTACATCGGCATCGACCTCAAGGCTATCAGCGATGGCTACGTCTTGCCTGATGATGATGGGGAGGTGGATGAGGAGGTGGCGAAGCTGATGGAGGCGGTAGAGGACCTCGACACGGCGTTGGCCAAGCTGTTCGAAGAGGAGGTGGTCCCACCTATGCCGTCCGCCGATGCTGGAGACCCTAAGGCATGACCTGGGCCCAAGAGGCTGTGTAATTAGATTAGGGATTATGTTACCCTATCATAACACTGATGGCCATCGAGGCCTTTTTAAAGTAATCATGCGTCTACGCTTTTTTAATCGTTTTTCCTTGTATTTTTTAGCCTCTGCCCTCTGTCCTATTTCTGAGCATATCACTTGCAAAGGACTTCCTCAGAGCCTAAGCTATCCCTGGGGCAAAAAGGTGGTGAGGGAGTGTCGTAGCTCGGAGGCATAAGCCGTCTCGTGACTCAGCCGGCCCTCTAGCCCTGAGACAGACTTTCGGTCCTTAGGTCTTTTGCAATTGACTTGTCAGAGCGTAATAGAGAGTTTGGCGTAGGAATTTTTTTTCAAAAAACGACTAAAAATGGTGCGTGGGACTTAGGGGGAGTCCCCCTTCTAGCCCCTGAGGGAGGCTCGGTTCTATAGAGGCAGAGCTGAGTCTCCCTTATCGTGTTATCATAATGTCGAGGCCTGCGATGGGCTCGGTGAGTTTCTCAAAAAAATTAGAACAATTAAAGAATGCTTCTTAATTGTATTTCGGGAAACAATGTACACAATGCTTGGGAATTTAAGGGTAAAAGCGATGTAGCTATTCTATGTTCCAAGCATTGGTGAGGATTTCACCCTTCTCATTGGCTAGCTTGTAGGTCCTAGGCTTCAGCACTTGGGCAACGATGTACGGCCCTTCCCATGGCGGGGTCAGCTTGTGGCGGCCCTTGTTGCTCTGCCTCAGTCTCAGCACCAGGTTGCCCACCTTCAGGTCTCAGCCTCGAATGCACCGAGCTTGATAGCGTCGTAGAGCTTGCTAGTATTTGGCCGAATGTAGCAGCACAATGTCTTGGGCTTCCTCTAGTTGGTTGAGGGCGTCCTCGTGGGTAGTGCAGTTGCTCTGCTCATTGTAGGCCCGAAGCCTCAGGGAACCATACTCCAAGTCAGTGGGGAGGATGGCCTTGGCCCCGTAGACTAGGAAGAATGGTGTAAACCCCGTGGCTCAGCTTGGGGTATTCCTTAGGCTCCAAATGACTGACGGGAGTTCGGCAAGCCATTTCTTGCCAAACTTCTTCAACCGGTTGTATATTCTTGGCTTGAGACCTTGTAGGATCATGTCGTTGGCACGTTCTACTTGGTCGTTTGTCCTAGGGTGTCCTACGGCTGACCAAGCCACACAGATGTGGTGGTCATCGCAGAACGTCAGGAATTTTTGGCTAGTGAATTATGTCCCATTGTCGGTGATGATGGTGTTCGGAACCCCGAACCTATGGATGATGTCGGTAAAGAACAGCACTGCTTGCTCGGACTTGATTCGATTGATCGGACGAGCCTCGATCCACTTAGAGAACTTATCAATTGCTATCAGCAGATGGGTGTAGCCCCTGGGGGCCTTCTATAGAGGCCCAACCATGTCGAGCCCCCACACGGTGAACGGCCATGTGATAGGGATGGTTTGGAGGGCTTGGGTCGGGAGGTGCGTCTGCCATGCATAGTACTGACACCCCTTGTAGGAGCATATGAGCTTGGTGGCGTCAGCCACCGCTGTTGGCTAGTAGAACCCTTGGCAGAAGGCATTTCTGACGAGCGTCCGAGGTGCCGCATGGTGCCCACAGGCTCCCGCGTGCCAGTCCCAAAGTAAGGCTCGACTTGCCTCGGTAGTGATGCATCGTTGGAGGATGCCAGATGGGCTCCGCCTGTATACTTCACCACCGCTGAGGATGTAAGTCTTGGCTCACCGAGCAATCCACCGAGCTTCTGTCCTGTCAGCGGGAAGCTCTCCTCAGGCGAGGCAATCAAGGAACGGGACTCGCCAGTCCGTGCCCTGGTTGGTCTCGGGAGACCCCGTGTTGACTTCCATGACCTCGGGCTCAGCCAAAGGAGTCTCGGCGATAGAGGGGGGCCTGAGCCCTGTGGGGGGCTCGACCGCTGGGCCCTCTTCCACCACCGAGGCGCAGTCGATGGAAGGTTTGTGGAGATCTTTGGCGAAGACGTTCGGGGGGACCGGGGCCCACGCTGATGCCATCTTTGCAAGTTTGTCCGTGGCCTCGTTGATTTTGCGCGCGATGTGGTTGAGTTCAAGACCGTCGAACTTGTCTTCGAGGCGACGTACCATCTTGCAGTACGCCTCCATCTTGGGGTCGTGGCAGTTTGACTCTTTCATCACCTGATCGACGACAAGCCGCGAGTCGCCTCGCACGTCGAGGCACCGTACTCCGAGTTCTACGGCGATTTGCAAGCCGTTGACGAGGGCTTCATATTCAGCTGCGTTGTTGGAGGTGGCGAAGTGGAGCCAAATCATGTAGCGCATGTGTACTCCGATGGGCGAGATGAAGAGCAGACCCACTCCCGCCCCGGTCTTCATTAGGGACCCATCGAAGTACATGGTCCAGCATTCTGCCTAGACTAGGGCAGGCGGTAGTTGGGTGTCGGTCCACTCTGCCACAAAATCGGCCAAGACCTGAGATTTGATCGCTTTCCGAGGCACAAAGGACAAAGCCTCCCCCATGAGCTCGATAGCCCACTTGGCTATCCTACCCAAGGCCTCCCAGTTACGGATTATCTCCCCCAGGGGGAAAGACGACACCACGGTTACTGGGTGGGATTCGAAGTAGTGACGCAGCTTGCGTCGGGCCAGGACTACAGTGTAGATTAGTTTCTAGATGTGGGGATAGCGTGTCTTAGTTTCGGAGAGCACTTCGCTGATGAAGTAAATAGGTCATTGGATAGGTAGAGCATGCCCCTCTTCCTACCTCTCGACTACTACAGCCGCGCTGACCACTTGGGTCGTTGCGGCGATGTAAAGTAAGAGAGCCTCACCCTTGGCTGGTGGTACCAGGACGGGAGGACTAGTGAGCAATGTCTTGAGTTTGGCGAGGGCTTCTTCAGCCTCGGGGGTCCATGAAAAGCGTTCCGATTTCCTTAAGAGGCGGTACAGAGGCAAGCCTTTTTTGCCAAGGCGTGAGATGAAGCGGCTCAGAGCCGTAAGGCATCCCATAACCTTCTATACTCCCTTGAGGTCTCGGATCGGTTCCATGTTGGTCACGGCCGAGACCTTCTCTGGGTTGGCCTCGATGCCATGTTCCAAGACTATGAATCCCAAGAGCATGCCTCGGGGAACCCCGAACACACACTTCTTGGGGTTGAGCTTGATGCCCTTCTCTCTAAGGCATTTGAAGGCTATCTCTAGGTCATCGATAAGATCCCCGGCCTTCCTAGACTTGACCACGATGTCGTCCATATAGGCCTCGACGGTTCGCCCGATGTGCTCACCAAAGACTTGGGTCATGCATCGCTGGTATGTGGCCCCTATGTTTCAGAGGCCGAATGGCATAGTCACATAGCAGTACATGCCAAATGGTGTGATAAAAGAAGTCACGAGCTGGCCGTACTCTTTCATCTTGATTTGATGGTAACCGGAATACGCATCAAGGAAAGACAGGGTTTCGCACCCCGCAGTGGAGTCAACGATTTGGTCGATCCGAGGTAATGGGAAAGGGACTTTCAGACAGGCTTTATTCAAACTGGTATAGTCTACACACATCCTCCACTTCCCATTTTTATTTTTGACTAACACATGGTTAGCTAACCATTTCGGATGGGACACTTCCTTGATGAATTCGGCTGCCATAAGCTTCTGCACCTCTTCGCCAATGGCTCTACGCTTTTCCTCGTCGAATCGGCATAGGCGCTGCTTCACCGGTTTGGAGGCGGCCCAGATGTCTAAGGCGTGCTCGGTGACCTCCCTCGGTATGTCCGGCATGTCCGAGGGACTCCATGTGAACATGTCAACATTCACGCGGAGAAAGTCGATGAGCACGGCTTCCTATTTGATGTCGAGGGTGGCACTGATCCTCAGCGCCTGGTCGTCAGGGTAGATGGGGTTGACCGGGACGAGTTTGACGGCCTCCGTGGGCTCAAAAGTCCTGGCATGATGCTTGGAGTCAGGCACCTCACTACCAAGTTGGTCGAGGTTTACGATGAGGGTCTCAGCCTCTATGATAGCCTCGGCGTACTCGATGCACTCGATGTCGCAGTCGTATGCATGCTCATACGTGGACTCGACAGTGATGACGCCGTTGGGGCCCGGCATCTTGAGCTTGAGGTACGTGTAGTTGGGGACCGCCATGAACTTGGCATAGCATGGCCGCCCCAACATGGCATGGTAGGTTCCCTTGAACCCAACCACCTCGAAGTGAGGACCTCCTTACATTAGTTGGAGGGAGTACCGAAGTAGACGGGCAAGTCGATGCGCCCAAGGGGCTGCGTACGTTTCCCCAGCACAATGCCGTGGAAAGGCGCGGCACCACCCTGGAGCTGTGACTGGTCGAGCTCTAGAAGCTCCAGGGTGTTGGCGTACAGGATGTTGAGGCTGCTGCCTCCGTCCATCAATACCTTAGTGAGCCGGGTATTGCCGATGATGGGGTTGACGACAAGCGAGTACTGCCCGGGGTTCGGGACGTAATCGGGATGGTCATCTCGGTCAAAGGTGATTGCCTCCCAAGACCAGTTGAGGTACCGGGGAGCGGCCACCTTCACCGAGAAGACCTCTCGGCGCTCCCTCTTCTGCTGTCGTGTCGAGAGGCACGCCGAAGGCCCGCCGAAGATCATGAAGGCATTGTGCACCTCGAGGAATACGTCGTCCTTGTCGCCGGCGTCCCTCCTCTTGGCATTGTCGTCAGGGAGCCCGAGCTTGGCATAGTAACACCGCAGCATGGTGCATTCTTCGAGGGCATGCTTCACCGGGCCCTGATGGTAAGGGCAGGGTTTCTTGAGCATGTCGTCGAAGAGCTCGGGGCCTCTAGGGCCTTGGGGGGTTTTTGCGCTCTGTGGCCGCGACTAGGCCAGCCTCGAGGACTTCCTGCTTCCCCTAGCAACCTTTTTCTTTTTCTTGGGGAGGTGGGGAGTCGAGGCCCCGGGGGTCTCGTCCCTCCGCTTCCCCTTGGCGTCGTCGTCGAGGAAGATGGCCCCAATGACCTCTTCGCCTGAGGCGAAGTTGGTGGCGATGTCGAGCAGTGCGGTCACTGAGGTTGGCACGTTCTGGCCCAACTCTCGGACTAGGTCTCGACAGGTGGTACCAAAGAGGAAGGCTTGGACAATTTCTAAGTCGCCGACGCTTGGCAGCTCGATGCACTTCTTGGAGAAGCGCCGGATGAAGTCTCGGAGAGACTCATCCGGCGCCTGGCGATAACTCTTAAGGTCCCAAGAGTTCCCAGGGCACACGTATGTGCCCTAAAAATTCCTGACGAAGACCCTGACCAAGTCGCGCCAGTCGTGGATCTATGAGGGAGGGAGATGTTCAAGCCAGGCTCACGCCGAGTCTGACAGGAACAATGGGAGATTATGGATGATGAGCAGGTCATCGTCCATGCCACCTAGTTGACACGCCAGGCGGTAGTCAGCCAGCTAAAGTTTGGGGTTGGTCTCACCGCTGTACTTCGTTAGGTTGGCCGGTTGCCAAAATCGAGCCAGGAAATGAGCAACGCGGATAGCTCTGCTAAAAACTCAAGGGCCAGGCAACTCGGGAGAAGGATTGTGGTCCTCCTCACTGTCATAGTGGCTGCCCCGGGTGGGCCCCTCACTGTCGTGGCACCATCGTCGGGCGACCACCTCGTGGTCGCCTTGCGCCTTGCGTCGGTTATCGAGGCGATCGTGGATCGAGGGGACCCTGTTGGTTGTCAATACCTGAGCAGGCTCAGGACGAACTGAGGCCCCCCTATCCTACCAAGGCGGTGCCATGGGAAGTTCTGAAGCGTCCCTGCGCTGTCTAGAGGCAGAACTCTCGGCCTGATGCACCACGGCGGTCTCGAGGAGATCCCAGAGCTCGCCGTGGACCCATCACCCCTCTATTGTAGAGGGCTCGAGCATCGCTCAGACCAGCATTGCCATGGCCATGATGTTTTGGCTAGCGCGATTGAAGATTGGGGGTTGCTCACCCCCTTCGTCATTGTTGATGCGGTGGTGGACATTGCGGGCCCTCCGCCGGGCTCCTCCGCCATCACCATGACCCTGCTGTTCCTGCTCGAGTGTGTCTCGGAGCTGCTATAGAAGGAGTCGATCTTGCTCGACCTTGGCCTAAAGCTCATGGAGCTGCTCCATGTCCAGGCGTCGAAGTTGTCCGAGGGTAGGGTTCTCGTTCCACGCCGCCGGTGGGACAATGCGTGAAGGTGTGGCATCGCCTGCCCCCTGGCGAAGCGGGGCACAGTTGCCTGCCCCCTCATCCTCATCACCCACGCTCAGCATCCCGAGTCCGACGTGGAAGCACTCACGAGTGGGATCGTAAGTGCCTTCGTCGTCAGAGTCGAAGTAGCCGAAGTAGTAGTCGCTCGTGGCTAGGAAGCGGCGCATGGCTTCAGGGTCACGAAGTCTGGAGAAGTCCGCTTCGGCCCACGCCTCGTCCTCCTCCAAGGAGTCAGCGTGGGAGTGAGTCGAAGTCGTGATGCTGAAGTCAAGGGCGAAGCATTGGTAGCGTCCCGAGGGCCCTATGTGAGCAGAAGCGTAGGCGGACGCATAGGTGGTAGCGGCATTCCTCAACCCGAAGGGGTACGGGGATGGTGCCATCGCCAGGCTTTGCTCCGCTGAAGTCGACTCCTCAGGAGGTGGCAGGACAGAGCTTGACGACGGGGCGTCACCGTGCGCTACCGACGTCCTTCCCATGCCCAAGCTCAGGCTAGATGGGTCCCCAACCAGGGACCCTATGCCAACAGCTGAGTACGGGATACCGGCGGAGTGAGGCACGTCGCCCTGAGTTTGTGCAGTGTTGGGGTGGCCCCGCTCGCGTCGTGCTTGGCGAGCGCGACGAGAGCGGCCGCTCGAGCGTCGTCTGGGCCTGGGCTGCTGATGCATGATGTCGTTGTCGGTCGGTGGGGCTCGGGGTGTGAGGAGCACCATATCGTACTCACATCCTAGAGACATGAACTCTAGGCTCCCGAACCAAATCACCGTGCCGAGACGCAGTGGTCGTACGGGATCTGCCATCTGGAACTTGTTAGGAAGATGAAGCTGACACACAGCGCCCCTACCTGGCACGCCAACTGTCGGTGTTTTAGACCAGCGGGCCCTCAACCAACTAGTAAAAACGTGCTGCGTGCTCCTAATCCCGGATAGTGATGCAAAGAGACACAAGGTTTATACTGGTTCGGGCAATGGGCACCCTACGTCCAGTCTGAGAGATCGATCTTGTATTCCTTGCACCGAAATGCTCGTAGTAGGGGATTACAAGCAGGGCGAGAGAGGGAGCTAGTCCTAAGTCTCTGCGTGGAGCGGCATGGATCGCTTGAGATGTTGATCTCAGGCGGCGGGGAAGTGTGCGTGTTACAGAAAGTCGAGTGTGTGTTCGTCTACCTCATGTGTTCGTCCGCCTCCCCTGAAATGGCCCAAATCCCTCCCTTTTATAGTTGAAGGGGGGACAGGGGTGATACATGTGTTAGCTATGCGGTCGTGCGAACAGAGGCGGCATGTCCGTGCTCTGTAGCCTATAACTGTGGCGGTATGGTTGATGGAGTGGTCCTGCCCTTGAAGTGTTGGAGCAGTGCGCCGGTCACATCCGAACTTTGTGCGACGTGGGAGCTCCAGTGATGGCTGGACGCAGGGCCTAGTGAGCGACGTGCTGGTTGTTGTGCGTTGACTGCGTGAAGAGCCGAGGCCCAGTTGGTGCCGAGGCCGAGCCGTCATAGGGGGCTCGGCAGGCACGAATCCCGAGGTTGCCGAGACCTTGGAGTAGACTGCCGAGGCGTGGCGGGAGCAGTTTGTTTTGTACACTGATTCCGAGGCAATAGTAACCTAGACTTGACTCCGCACGCCGCGTTGTTTCTAGAGCAGGGGTTTGGTCGCACAGCGCAGTACAGGCGGCGGTCGTGGGCACAGTACCGAGCACAGTGGTTGGTAACCCCTGTCCAGTCCTGGACGGCGTGGCGTCGATGTGACCGGTGTCCAGTCGGCCATGCCGCTGTGTCGAACCGTCGTTCGGCTGATATCGCGGGAGCGGTCGAACGCGCCGGTCGAACGTGACGTCTTGTCCGAGAAGCTGGTCGAGGCGGAGGTGACGGGTTTGTTTTGCCGAGCCGGCCTTGAGCGAGGCGGAGAATCGGCATCTCGTCCGAGGCTGTACGCGCGGGGCCTCGGGCGAGACGGAGAATTGGTTCCTCGGCCGAGGCCCTTCACGTGAGGCCTCGAGCGAGACGAAAAACTGGTTCCTCGGACGAGGCCCTTCGCGCGAGGCCTCGAGCGAGACGGAAAGTAGGTGGCTTCGGACACGGTCGGGGTTTGGCCAATAGTTGTCCCTCGGCTTTGACTTTGACAGGGTCTAAGCGATTTTTTTCGATTGTTGCTTAGGGGACCCCTTCTCGTGGTACCTGACAGTGCTATTATCAAATATGGCATATGAAATGTATAGCCATGCAATTGCATATAATTCTTTTCTTATCTCGCGAAGAAGATCCTCAAAATGAAACAAATTGGTCTCGGTGGATGTTTTTTTTATTGTGTTGATAAATGTGATAGATATGTTTCATCCTAATGAAACTCTATTTTTCTCTTCCCTCATAAACAACATGCCAACCAAGCAAAATTACTGATGTGTCATAGTTTTAGATGAGAGTAAAAACCCCACTAAGAGTGTCCACAGTAGTCTGGCAAAATCGCTAGCTGAAATGGATACGTGATGGAATAAAAAATAGTACTACCAAGGTGGATAGGTTTCGAAGAAAAGAGATATGGAGAGATGTCATCAATAGCTGTGCGATTCTATCTATTCACTTGTTACTAGCGACTTTATTTTTTTACACTCTCTCTCTTCCCCGTCATATAAAAAATAATATCAGCTAGCCATTCGATAGCTTGTTGGAGACACTCTAAGATTATAAAGGTTTCATCTTTTATGGACCATAAATAAACTACCAATTTAACTTTGACACAATAACAGAGAGACTATCAAAGTCAAAACCCTCACTGAGACTAGCCTTAGAGCGTTGAGATAACCAAATAGCACTAGCAATATTTGAGATACTACTTGAAAAATAATAATAACAACAAATTGCGATGCTATCTGAAGGCAATTATACGGGTATAGCATACATCATTTGAAGTACCACTCCCAGTATAAATATGTTGCAGCTAGCATTGTGTTTG
Organism: Miscanthus floridulus; assembly: GCF_019320115.1. Lineage (NCBI taxonomy): Eukaryota > Viridiplantae > Streptophyta > Magnoliopsida > Poales > Poaceae > Miscanthus > Miscanthus floridulus. The sequence continues at coordinate 81,427,023 of NC_089585.1, read as the reverse complement.
CTGGCTCGTGTTTTTTGCAGGCCTTTTTTTTATCTTTTATTTATGCAGGCCTTTTATCTTTTCTTCAGGCCTTTATCAGGATCTATCTGCTAGTCTATCTAGAACATTATTAAGTATGAACTTATTAAATATACTGGTTATTTCTATAATGTCAAGATTTTGGATTCTCATTTTCCTAGGGGACATCCCATTAATTCCATGCCTACTACTTTATTATCGATAAATAAGATAACACCGATATACAAATTTCCAATCGCCTGCCCCGATCGATCATCTCTGCCTCGACTGCTGCAGCCTACAGCGGGGGCGAGCTCCCACACCATCGTCCCCGTCCACCGCACGCGCCGTCCGTCCATGCCGAGTCTCCTCAGCAAGGTGTCCAGCGCCGCGGCCGCCTGCGCACGCCGCGTCTCGCGCGCGACGCGCCGCCTCCTCCACCGCGCACGGCGGCCGCGCCGGGACTTCAGCCAGCTCGTGCCGACGACCGGCGATGATCACCAGCAGGAGGCCAGCGAGGACGCCGGCGAGCAGGGCGGCGGGGAAGAGGAAGAAGGCGGCCTGTGGCGCCGGACCGTCCTGATGGGGAAGCGGTGCAAGCCGCTCGACTTCCCAGGCGCTATCCACAACGACAGCTCCGGCCGGCTGCTCCCGGCGGCGCCCTCGCCCCGCAGCAGCGGCAAGGCGGCGGGAGCGCTGCTCTGCCGCTCGGCGTGCGACGTCGACGAGGCCGCAACGGCACGCAGCAAGGCTAGGCTAGCTAAGGCTAAGCACGTGTAGCCGCCGCTCCAGATCGGCGTAATGGCTGCCATCTCTCCGTGCTCGTTCGACTCCCAAATGGAGTTGTGATGGTTTCTGAACTGAACGATTGATGTTTTGTTTGGATTTGCAGTACATCGCTCAGTAAAAACTAAAATGTACAAGGAAATCACCTGAATTTATCCAATGAATGAATTTAGAGCGAGTTTGCGGTCTCCCGTAGTTTGTAAGGAAAATAGTTTGCAGTGGGATAAATTAAATCTACTACTGATCATATTTGTTCTGCAGCTCGAAAACGCATAAATGTTTTGCTTCTCATAACTTCAATTGGAAAAAGGAAACTAGTTCACCGAAAACAGATATTTTTATATCAGTAATCTCATCACACGGGATTATATAATTTACAACCATTCCACCTCGTGACTAAGAGTATGCACGTGTAATTTTCTGCCTTGCCTGCACATTAAGAGGCTGTTTGGTTGGGCCTCTGAGCCAAACCAAGCATGGAAAATTGAACACTAGAAAATCCAACACTGCGCGTCATTTCATTAAGAAAGAAGTGAACAAATACAGAAGATTAGGGGAGACCCCCCAATCCTTGCACACCAACACACCCACCCAGTTTCAAAGATCATACTCCCAGCTGCCAGTTACGTTGAAGATTCAGGATACAACTAAGAAATCACACCAGTGCGTACCATTCTTTCATAGTATAAGAGCTCACGAGCACTCTGAGCTCCACAGTGTGTAACACGCACCGCCAACCAAAGAGGCAAAGAGTGATTATCCAACGGCAGAAAGGGCAAAAACCAATGATTCAACTGAAAGAATAATTCATTCAGCTGGGAGTACCATGGCCTTCTTTTCCCAAAGCAATCTTCACACGGACTGGTGCAATGGCCCAAAAATACAGAATCTACCTGTCTCAATTCTGACATCATTTGACGAGCCACCTAAGCCCAACATGTCAGCAACACAGCCCTTTTATACAAGGTCCCCGGAAACTTCATTTACTGATGACGCCAGCACAGCCTCTCAGGTTCCAACCCTATTCGGCGGGTATTAAAGCCGGCTGATAAGTCGACTGAAGTTGTTTTGTTGTGAGAGAAAAATACTGTATAAGCCGGCTGATAAGTTCAAGCGAACAGGCCCTAAAACACATCAAGAATTTAACTGCTTCCATCAAGCTGCCCATGGGAGAGGAAGTGTGTCATATATATATTGCTGATAAAAAGGCAGATGCAGACATAAGGCATGCTAATTGTACAGGAAACGACGTTAGGATAATAAACAGGGACATAAGTAATTTTTCCAGATAAAATACAAATCTAGTATAGGACACACCAAACGAAAGACGAGGGAAACAACTTACAGCATGATACGCATATGGTGGTTTGTCTTGCCGGTCAAAATGCTTTGTCGTGATGGAGAATTCTATGGGCCCCAGTCATCTATTTCGAAACAATTACCTAAGGCTGCCTTGTAAAGCTGTGAACCAGAAGATGAAGTGAAAATTACCGCTCCAGCAGCAATTGATTGTTATTTGTTACAGGATAGGAATCTCCCTGACAGATAAATACTTTACATACTGTTGGGACGAGTATGCATACCCATACCTTTGCAGTGTCAGTCAGTACGTGTAACTCAGTACCAGCAGGGTAGGAATACCGGTCAGCTCTTGAAATCCCAGCCCTTGTCCTACAATAATCTCAAAGAGGCAATACTGTCTGGAAAGAACAAGGAGTGTGAAGATTCAGAAGTGACATACGTGTTGCTTGTGTAGGCATAGGTAACGAGAGCACTGAAGCAGTAAAATCCAGCATAAGATGCGATACATCGAAACTTCTGGGTAAAATCCAGCATAAGATGCGATACATCGAAACTTCTGGATGTTTAGGGTACCCAAACCCAAAATAGATATTGGATGGTACTGTTTCGGCCTCCAATAGATTACCTATATACGAGATGCATTTTGGGTTGCAACAGACTTACAACTCAAATATAAGTATTCTCTCTCCTGAAAACTTATTTGTAGAAAGGGTTCTCCTTTGGGTCCAGTTGTTGGAGAAGATAAAAAAATGGGTATTGAACAATTTACCTGTAGTGCTACCCAAATGTAAAATAGGTCTTGTATTTTGGGTGATATTGTTGGAGATAGTCTCTCCAACAGCATAAGCATAAGGCTAACCAAACCCAAAATGCATAGTTCACAAAACAGGGTCCAACAGGATAGGCAAACGGGTGACCTATTTTGCGTGCAAGGCGAGGGAGAACCTAGATAAGTGTCGCTCTCCGTCACGACCCAAATATCAGGCGTCGTCGCCCATGGTGGTCCCGTAGGAGGCGAGGTGGAGACGAGGCAAGGGAACCGGATCCGCCGCCGCCGACCTTCGCCCGCAGACCGCAACCTCGGCGGCCCTAGCCTCGCCCCTGGGGAGCGCGCGCCGTCGCCGCGCCGCCGCCGCTGCTTGAGGGCGTAGGAGGAGGCGCGGCGCCGCTGCATGGGGGCCGAGAGAGGGCGCGCCACCGCTGCTTGAGGGCCGGGTGAGGGGGTGCCGCCGCTGCACCCTGGACGACGACCGCGGCGGCTGCGGTTCGATGTCTCTATTTTGGGTCCGCTGTTGGAGAAGATATGTTTTAGGTATGCGACCCTTTTGCACAGGGTGACGCATACAATGGGATGGATGTCGATTTTAAGGTCTCATTGTTAGAGATTAACACTGATGAAAGATGTCCATCTCACAGCGGCTTGATGCTGGTGTTTGGAGGAAAAAGAAAGAAGAAATGTCAGTTAACTGACAAAAATCAACATAATTGTCAGATGATAAAAATAAGCCGTCTGCAGCAGCCAGAAAATGTTTCGGCTTATTAAAGAGTCTCTCTGCTTCTGAAGGCCACAAATCATAATGCATGTATTAATGGCAACAAAAGATAGATAAATATTGACAGGTAAAATAGCAAATTATTGCCAGCATATTTTCTTAAGCACTCCCAATCAAGCGATCACGTTCCAGCACATCGTAAGGAGGGGAACCAACAGATTCAGGCTGGTAAAAGGCACCTCTTGTCACTAACTCAGCTGCTGTAAATGGGTCTGTTTTAGCACATGTAGAGTCTCTGCCATGCCTGCAATCAAACTTGTGCGCCGCAGCCTCAGTTGGAGGGAGGTTGCAGCTCACAGGCCGCCGCCGGGCTCGTCGACGTCGTCGTGATTGAGGCATTGAGCCAGAGTTCCTTTTTTTTAGCAACATTGAGCCAGAGTTCTATGTCGCACTTCGTTTAAGTTGAGCCAGGCCCATGTCGACATGAATTGAGGTGTGCTTAGCATATGGGCCATTTTTTGTGTCTTCGGCTGTCGGTTTTTTTTTTTTTTTTTTTTTTTTTTTTTTTTTTTTGTTGAGGAAAACACGAGGGGTTGTCCCCTCTACTGTGCTTTTATTGAAATTTTTAAAAACTGAGTACAGGTCTTACAAAGAGTCTTCAAGAGACAAAGAAAGTAATGTAAAAAAATCAAAAAAATTACACATAAGCTTCTAGCCATTGAGACAAAAAAAGGGTGCTATGCTACTTTTTGCTCGAAGAATAACTTGAGCAAATTCTTTTCTGAAGACTGATCTGCAGTGAAGGAGTGAAGGCTGCACTTGCTTGAAAATGGCATCATTTCTAACTGTCCAGATTGACCAAGCCATTGTCACTATAATCTCCATGAAGAAAGGAAGTTGAAGCTGATTTTTAAAGGACATCAGGGTTCCATAGGGGTCAGAAGGATGCTGAATAACCAAGCCCAGAGTAGCCCAGCAGGATTGTGAGAACGGGCAAGCAAGGAATAAATGAAGCAGAGACTCTTCTACAGTTGGATGGCAAAGAACACAATTGTAATCGTCCAGTACCATTCTTTTCCTTCTTAGCAATTCACGAGTACTGAGTCTATCCTTGAGTAATAACTAATAACCAAAAGAAAAACTTTCTTTTGTTCTGACAGCAGGTCTTCCATAGCCAAGAAAAGACAGGGTGAACTTGCCTTGTACCTGAAAGATGGATGTATGCACGTTTTGAAGTGAAAATATTAGAACCCCAAATGTATGTCCAAGAATCAGAACCCTCTTGTAATTCCAGAGATTGTATAGTGACTGAAAGCTAAATAAACTGCTGATAGGCTTCTTCAGACAGTGGCAGATGGAATAGATCATGAAGTGCAGATGTCTGGCAGACCTGTTGGACAGTGGAGTATTTGTCCTTTACAAAGGAAAAGAGTTGTGGCATGGTTGCACTAAATGAGAAACCATTCCAGGAATCCAACCAAAAGAAGCAGGAGCACCCATTACTAACAATTGCCTGTGCCATTCCTTTGAAAGCAGGTAGCAACTTCTGAATACCACGCCACCAAAATGAGCCTTTACAAGTTCTAGTCGGTGGTCTGCCATTAGCATATCTGACTTCCCATACAAGGTGAACCCAAGGAACATCTATTTTGTTAAAAAAACTTGTGCAGATTCTTGAGGAGCAAGCTCTGATTTTGTGTCTGTAAGTTGATGACTCCCAATCCACCATTAGCCTTTGTATCACATACCATTGGCCAAGCTGCTTTTGGTGGCTTCTTATTATTTACATCTGAACCACGCCAGAGACAATGTTTTCGGAATTTATCAATTTGCTTAACAGTCTTTGGGAGCAAGTAAGTAGACATAGCAAAGGTTGGGAGAGCACTAAACACTGCATTGGTTAGTTGGAGGCATCCAGCTTGACTGAGAAAGGTAGATATACTAACCAAACGTCTTTCACACCGTGAGACCAAAGGCCAATAGTCAGAAACAGTGGGCCTAGTAAGGCTCAAAGGGAGGCCCAAATAAGTAAAAGGTAAGGATCCTTTAGAGCAACCCGGAGTTTTAGAAAGGATGTCCAACTTTGTGTCACTTACATTTTTGGGTGTTTGTTGGTTCTTTTTGGGTGAAAACTGAACGTCGAAAGAGACACAAAGACGTCCCTCATTTTGTCAAGTAGTGTGGAAATAGCATTTTCTACATACCAGGTCTTATTTTCCAATAAAAAATTCCGCATGAAGAAAAATCAGTTACAGTACTGCAAAAACCAGGTGAAAACAAAATTCATCGCGCCCAAAATGGTGACTGAATCTTGAGAAGAACAATGTAGTAATAAAAGGTATGGGCGAACATCAGTTGGTAACTGATTGCACAATCAAGCGCTTCTGAAGCATGATCCTCTGTGGTGTCACGTCGTACTTTCTTTGGATATATATTTTTAGCGGGCTCGTAGATACAGATACTCTTGAATTGATATAAAAAACAAGAAGAAAAGGAATGGCGTTGAGAGAAAAAAATTGACCAGTGACAAGGAAATCAGGGGCTGAAGGTGTGTCCCGAAAGTTGCATAGGACGCATGCATGATTGCCCATCAGGTGCTACTGAAGTAGTGCGTTCGATGTAGGAGTGGGACTGTAGGAGTACAACTAAACAATTTTATTGGTAGCTAGATTCTCTATGAGCCGTGCAAGACTCCGTTTCCTTTTCTTGGGCAATGTCCGTGCAAGATTGAGCCAATTTTGCGTTCCAACATCAGATTGGTGTGTTATACCTACCAGTATCATGCATGTGAGCTTTGCTTTGCTTTTGTTGAAGAACTTGTGTACGTTATCAAGAGACAATGCTGTTTTTGTCTTTTCAGTATGAAGTAGCTGCACACACCGTGTGTGCGCCTTGTGTAACTACTGATCGGACAATGCTTTTGAGTATGAGCTTTCGGACAATGCTTTTGAGTATGAGCTTTCGAGTATGAGTAGCTGCACACACCATGTATGCGTCTTGTGTAACTCGATCGGTGTATTTAGTTTGAACCTGCAGCGCTGTTACTCTCATATATGGAGTATTCATCGAAAAGTTTACTCTGAATTTTTCGTCGTCTGATCCTTTTCAAGAAACGTTCTGCACTATGGGAAAGAATAACTGCATTCAAGTATCAACTAAATAATCAACTGTCGGCATGGGTAATGAGTGGGCGTATGGCAGATATAAGAACGTGGCACTTGCACGATTGTAGTAGTGCACGCAAGTGGGGAGCCAAGCACATTGGCTCCGCTGCACCAGTCATTTTCTATCGAGACCCAACGTCCCATATTGCCTCATATCTCTCTTTCAGTAGCGACAGGTCTTCCTCGCCCGCAATTGTACCTAGCTAGATTGATTTTTTTTTCCTCCAACAACGTGTCCTGTCATATTGGGATGACTCACTTCTTTGCGAGGTAAGTTGATCAATCCAAATTGACCATCTTCTTGGAAAGATAAGTCTACTCATTCAAATTGACCAGAACTACATCGCCAACACCAACAGAACTGCATCGCCAACACAATAGGTCATTCAAATTGACCCGAACTGCATCGCCAACACCAAACAGACATGGTTGTTCCTTTCGGCCAGCTCTGGCAAGTCTCCGGTCAGTCTCCACACGAAATATGGGCGATCCAAAATTAGCAATGCAGGAAGGGATGAGAGGTAGCAATCAGGCACATGGATGGACAAATTAATTGTTCTTGACACGACACACCGGGCAAAACTAGCTAGCTAGCACTCACTTAAGGGCAATACTTGTGGGTAAAGTACGTCTCGTCGAGTTCTTTCTCGACGGGCGGCGGCGCTACCGGTGCAGCTACGTCGTCTATCGCTCGACGCTGACGGTGACGTTGCCGCCACCGACGTTCCTGGAGACGGTGGGCAGCTCCACGTTCTTCTCCTTCTTAGGTGTCGACTTGTAGTACCAAAAGTAGAGCATCAGCTGGATGAGGCCGAAGAAGGCGCCCAGGGCGTTGGGAATCTGCATTGCAGGTACAGGTATTTTAATAACTGAGATTTACTCAACCTGGAGGCTGTTGTAACGCTTTTTGTTCACATGAGCGGACAGGGATGCATGCAATTCATGGGCGATTGATACTGACCGTGACGTAGAGGTCGAAGCGGATGAGCGCGTAGGCCGTCCAACAGCAGCCGTTGAGGAAGTTCACCAGCGACAGGAGGAAGGGCATGTACTCAACGCTCTTCGTCTTGATCACTTTACCCTGCACAAAAAAGAAAGATCACAGTTCACATCCGACCGCCAAATAGCTAGATCCATTCAACGACAGAAACATTTCACTATGATTCAAATCGGAGTGCGAAACAAATAGCACAACTCTAAACCACACGACCATAGTAGAGGACAAGGTACCGGCACAACAGCATAGTGGACTACACTGTACTTTCCCACTGTACCTTCCCTTTCATCTTCAACGTCACGGCTTTCACTAAAGATGGAGGGCATGCAACGAAAAAGGGAATAGCACAGACCGGTAAATGGGACACCTGTACTCGCTCCATCCAGGAGCAATATATTCCAAATCTATCACACCGAAAATTGCCACAAGATTGAACAACTAACCGGGCATACGTTTGTGATAAAAGGTATAACCCGCCGTCGAACCAACAGATTGCCTTGCGTTCCAGACCCGTCAACTTGGCATCACGCGAGTTTGGTGAGCGCAACTGGACAAGTTTGGTTTGGGTTTGCTAATCCAATGCACAGTAAAGAAACAACACCCTCTACCATGGGACGTAGCTAACTAGTCAAGTTTTACGGAAATAAAGGAGGAAAACATCATGTACTCAAAGATCAAGGTGTCCAGCAGGGACAGGAATTATACAAAGACAATTTGAGTAAGCAGGGGCACGTTGTTTTGTACCAGGAGCAAATATTTGACTGATGATTTAGACTCTAACGTGGAAATTCAATACAACTTTTAAAGACTACTAACGAAATTGGCTTTCCTATCTGTTGTCATCCAATACAAGGCCGCAAAATCCGTAACAGATCCAGATCGTGCAACAAGTTCTAAAAGGTGATTGGAAATCTTGACCAGTTAGCAATCAATTAAAGCTAATAAGTTAGCATGTACACATGACCTGTAGAAGATGTCTAATCCTCTCGCATGTTCCAGAAGTTCAAAATATGAACAGTGAAACACCTGAGCACATAGCACCAATCAACAGCCGGCAAAGGTAATTAATTTCACTGGCAAGTAGGTCCACCAAATCCTTCCCCAGCCCATCAGTCAGTGGCAATCCACCAAATACTTCCCCAGCCCACCAGTCAGTGACTATGCATACCTACCAGATAAACGCCTCGGTCTCTCCCCACAATAGTGTCAGAACTAGTAACTTCTATATCTAGATTAGTAACGATTAAAAATTATCACAACCATCCACCGACATGTGGGTCCCAAAATTAAACCCATGCAGATAAATGCTTGCCTAATTATGGCAAGCTGATCTCCTCCACGACAGCAAACATTATCCACGCAATTAAGCAGTAAAATCAGGCAGTCGCATCGGATTCAAACCCATATACCACTGCGCCGCACAGCAAAAGGGAGGGAGGACCGGATAGATGATGGATCACGTACCATGATGGTGAGTGGGGAGGCGTACATCACCGAGCCGAAGATGACGCAGAGGATGCCGACGATCATGGAGCGCTTCTCGTGGGTGTGCGCGCCCAGGATCACACCGAGCACCACGGCGACTACGAACAGAATCTCCACGGCCAGGATTGCGAACGCCTTCTTCTGCAAGCGAGAATTAAGGCACAGAGGGATCAAGCTCAAAACCACACCACCAGCAGAGATCAGAGATCGAGGTCGAGGGGGAACAAAACAGCAGGGCCATGGCACTCACGCGCTTCTTGCCGTCGGAGTAGATGAAGAAGATGGTGAGGTAGATGGCCTCGATGACGAGCCCGATGCCGTTGATGGTGACGACGAGGATGCTGTTGGGGTGCACGACGGGGATGCCGTAGAACACCCACAGCATGCAGTTGAGCAGCGTCGCCAGGTAGGGGTCCGGCTTGAACTCCTCCACGTCCCTGGCCTTCCAGATCCGCCAGAACGTCGGCCTGTACAGGCACCCGAACACAAATGCAGGCGGCGGCGGCGGCGCCTCTCCGTCAGTACGAACAAAACCCTAACCAAATCAAAACCACCAAGCTGAACGCGGAGAGATCGATGAGTGTGCTTACGCTGGGGAGAGGAAGAGGCCGAAGGAGATGACATTGCCTGCAACCAAAGCGAGAAATTAACCACGCGTGAGCACCCGAGAGGCCGAGACCCAGCGAAATCCAACCAACCAAAACCCCAACAGCCCGATCCAGAGTGAGTGAGTTCCAGGCGGCGCCGATCGAACGAGCCAACAACGTACCGATGATGCCGACGACGTTGCGGGCTGCGTCCGGGGAGATCATCTTCGGTCGCCGGGGGTGGGTGGTGGCGCGCGGCTGATGAGATGCGCGAGCTGCGGGCGGGGCTTTCGGAATGGGGGCCGGGGCTAGACGACGAGAGGCGACCACTGGGATTTGGGAAGGTGGTTGCGGCTCTCGGGGCAAGCGTACCGCCCGCACTTTATAGGCGTGAGGCGGGTCCGGGGCGTGGCGGGGCGGGGCTGGCTGGCCAGGGCCGCCGCGCCGCAGCGGACCACGAGTCCCTGGTCGCGGCGCTCGCGCTGGCCGAATTTTTTATATTTTGGTCTTTTTTTTTTAGTTTCTCACGAATAAACCCCCCGACGAATTCTTTTAGAAAATAGACTCTTAGCTCGGCGCCATTGATGCTGACGCTGAGCTAACACGTCTCATCATCAGCGTCTCTGGCGCTGAGCTCCTAGGCACGAGAGATGACATGGCAGTAATCTCGGCGCCAGTCACTCTGGCGTCGAGCTCACTGCCATTTAACCCCGGCCAACCTTCCTGCCCGAGCGTTCTTCATCTTCTTTCTCCTCCCTTTCGGGTTTTTTTCTCTTCCCACTTCACCCTACCTCACGAATCCGCTATTGGACCTTGAAAACTTTGATTTGATCCGTAGATCTTCGAGAGCAAGGTATCCTTGCTCCCCTCCTAATTTTTTTCGCATCGATTCGGTATGTATTAGTTGGATTTTTGAACGTAATAATCGTCATCACTTAGGGTTTCATTGTATCCATCAATATATGTATTATACAATTGTAGGATAATGCCAAGGCGTGAAAAGCTAGCAAACCTAGACGCATGTAGTTATGTTATAGGTTCATTGTTGTGCATCAAATGAGAAACCCTAAGTTTATGGTTTAATGTTAACTGCTTTGGGTTCTTAAAACAAAATTGGTTGTATTGTAGTTATGGTTCTCATTGATATTTATTTGTGATGTTTTGATTTATGTTTGTTAAATTACATTCGTTTTGTTAGATACAAGAAATGTTTCGGGAGGAGTTTTGGCAAAAACGAGGTCGTCCTCGAGAATTATACCCCGACGCGTCTAGCAAAGATGCCCCCGTCCCTCCCGACCTTCTTGTCCCTAACTATGACTGTGGTTTCCTGGCCCATATTTTTTAATCGAAACATCCGGACACAGCGGCGCGTTGCTTCTACACATGCAATCATTTTAATGTAAGAAATTGTTTTCACTATCCTTTTTCTTTATTTATGTAAGTATGCTACTAATATTATATTGGAATCTCGTTGCACAGGATCATGAGAGGTGTTTTTTTTCAGTGGATCGACGGTGCACACAAGTTTGATTCTAGATACCTCCTTTTCGATGATTGGTTTAGAGGGAGACATCCACGTGAGCACTTCAAGCGGTGGGTTTCACCCCCCCTAACCCTCCACCAATGACGACTAAGGAGAAGCACCTAGCCGTAGTTAGACGACTCGAGGAACCTCCTCTGTGCGATTGTGGAGATCGAGTTGTGATAAACCCTGAGAATACGTTGGAGTTTATGTGTCCAAACAAGCATGAAGTAAGTGTGTATGTGTTAAAATGTTGAGCTATATGTGTTCATGTACTAATGTCTCCTTATTTAGGTGTTTTCAATGGCAAAGTGTCGTTTCAAGGAGTGGTTGTATGGTCCTAAAAACCAATGGCCGGAAGAACCGCGAAAGGTTAAGAAAAAGAAGAAAGAAAGGGTAATTTACAAAGCATCTCCTGTCATGTGCGAATGTGGTGTTAAATCCAACTATGACCTAGTCCCTTCGGAACTTGGAATAGGCCATTATTGTGGCCATATGGTTGAGTATGATGAGGTTGGTTATTTTTGTGGTAAACATGAAATCGTATTTTGTTTCTTTTGCTAAGACATATATGATAGAATTTTCCGTTTGAACAGAGCACTAGGAAATGCAGGTGGGAATGTTATGATGGTCAAGCTAAGTTCTTGGATGAACTGAAGAAGAGGCAAGTAATTGCACGGAAGAGGGGATATGGACCTAACCACGTCAACCTATTCGTTAAACATCACAAAGAAAAGATGCGTGAGTTTGCCAGACAGCGCGATATTTGTAACCCGATCGATGTTGGGCTTAACAAATGGGGATTGGAGAGACGAATGACATTAGAGGAGGAGAGGGCAAGGAATGAGGCAAGGGAGGAGACAAGAGTACAGATGCAGGTCTTGAACGAGCATGTTGTTGCATTATGTGGCAGTGAGTGTTTCAAAAATTTTCTTGTTCTTCTGACGATCCAACCTGCACGTATGTCATCGTTACTTGAATTCATGTACATGTAACCATATTAATAGAAATGAACCATCATGAAACATTTGAAATATCAAAACACTTACTTGTGTAAGTCAACGCCCGTCGAGAACAGAGTCGTAGGCCAAAGTTGTCTCACTCCAAATTGACGTGCAACCCTATTTGGCAGGTGAAATTCGACAGCATAGAAGCATATTAGAGGGCACCTCATCCTATAGAAGTCGTCGTCAAACCCACAAACGTTGCTCAACTGAAAAGGAAGTGCGCCCTCTCCACAGTACGGCTCCCACTCCACCTGCAACATGTCCAAAAAGGATGTTAGATTGTATACTAATCATTTTCAAAGCAGCATAGAAAATAAAATTTACTTACGCTAGACACCGTCAGCGTGTCTAGCTCGTTCATGAACTCAATGTATGCCTAGTCTAACCTCGCGTACGGAACCCTGACCTGGTCCCAAAGGTACGCCCACGTCGGCTGTCGACTTGGAGGCTGACCTTGGAACCACTCACGACGAGCCAGAACCTCTGGACGGCCAACTGGAAGACGGGCCCATATCCACAGCTGTAATAGGTACACGCATCCACCAAGTGATGGGTTGGACGAAGACCGACGACACCCCTCGCACAGCTGCTAGTATAGAAAACACAAGACTGCAGAGCCCTAGTTGTAGTGACCCGCCTCATCCCAGTCACTGAGGCAGTGGATCCACATCCAGGACGCATTGTCACCCGTGGCATCGGGGAAGAGAACACAGGCAAATAGGTGTAGGATCCACGCCCTGCAATAGTACCCAACTGTCTCCTCATCTGCCTCCTCGGGGCACTGTGCGAACTCTTCTCGTAGTCAGGAGATGGGAACTCCAGAAGTGCGAGCCCCTTGCTCGCCAAGCTCACGCCCAAGGAAGGCCTCCACTCGTGCTCTCTAGCCCTCTAACCTGCACTACCCGGTGACTAGGTTGCCGTGAATCCTTAGGCCTAGCATCTTCTGACAGTCCTAGAGCGTGACTGTCATCTCCCCAAAAGGTAGGTGGAAGCTGTGAGTCTTCGGCTACCACCTATATTAAAGACAAAGCAAGATTACTTGTCAAAAAGTCAATCGCATGAACAAATAGCCATGAATGGAGGCAATGATTCAATTTAATACCTGTCAACCAACACAGTTATGACCACTGAGTTGAACTTGGGCAACCCATGATAGACCTGAAAAGAGATGACATCCAGGCCAGCTCTTTGCAGGAAAGGAGTGTACCTGTCGTCGTACCGCATGTCCAAGAACCCATTGTGGGTTCTAGGATGAAGGAGCGGAAGGTCCTGCATCGAATAAAACATAGTCTCCTGTTACTTCATGAACACATGTACGCTCACCAAATTTTGAACAAAACTTAAAGATTATTACCTACCCAGCGCTATGAGACGTCCTCGGTGGGTCGCCTCGTACGTCGGGTCGAGTAGGTGGAATTGCTCCATCCTAGAAAAAAGTGAATGGATTAGAATTTCAATATATAATGAAACATGAACTTAGAAATGTATAAGTAATTGACACAAATACAAGCATAAATTGAGACATGCATAATTAATTAAATGAATGTGACAAATATAAAATAATAAAATCAACCAATAGTCCCACCTCACTAATTTGCCAATGGCAACTTTGTGAATTATGGCCAAGTCTACCACACTTGCCGCACTCGTACTGCTCGGGTCAGTAACAAATGGAGTTCCTCTCCCACGCCTCATTCTTCCGGTTATCTGATCCATAACAATCCTATGCCTCGTCCTCTGCCTTAATCCACGCTTGTTCCAACGGTAAGCTGGGTCCGTAATGTACTTCGGCCCATCATATGGAGGCCACTCTCTAGGGTCCTGGAAAGGCACAAAGCGGGGGCTCCATGTGTGCACAAGCGTGTCGACACTGAACTCGTGAGGTATCCTCCTCTTAATATTATAGTTGCGATGCCTAGCTGTTGCCACCAAATGAGAATATAGAAAGTGGTACTACCTTGGTTTACCACAAGTACACTTGAAATCTTGGAGGACAACCACATGTATCCTCGACTCTTAGACCTTGTCATCGGACGTTGTATCGCCCCTATGCTTGACCTGATAAGTCCCTGTGGCATGGTCAAAGCATGTAACCTCATGTGTGCTAGCCCTTTCTCTTGCCTTCTCTACGTGTGCCTTTGGTTTCGGAGCCCATATCTCTCCATCACTCCGCAACTGCAATGCGTGAGCGTGTCTATCGTTGAACTAGGCAACAAGCTTATAGAAGGTGAATTGAACAATTGTATTCATAGGCATACCACGTATCCCCAATAGCAACTAATTGAATGACTCTGCCATGTTGCTGCACTGAAACTCGTACCTCCATCCACCGGCATCGTGAGCTCTCATCTATTTCTCCAAATCCCTCATCAAACCTATGATCCATTGTCTACCTTCTACATTTGATGCGGTTCTGACCTGCTCCAATTTTTTTAAAAAGTTCTTGTCCTCAAGCTGTCGAGTAGCCTCCTGGAACAAATCAAAGTTACCCTTCACACCATCCTTCCAGAGTAGGTTCTCGGCAAGGTGCCGAGTACACCAACAATGGTGCAAAGGTGCATACCCCTCTATCTGCTCTCGCACAACATTAAGTATGCCCTGGTGCCTATCAGATATGACGCCAACCTCCCTGCCAGGCCCAACCACGTGTATCTGGACTAGCCTCAAGAACTATCCCCAACTATCATTGTTCTCCTTCTCAACCAAAGCAAATGCCAAAGGAACCAACTTATTGTTTGCATCACAGGATATGGCTATAAGAAGTGTGCCCTGGTATTTGCCAGTCAAGAACGTACCATCAATGGAGAAGACAGGATGACAGTGCCTAAAGGCCTCGACGCACTGAGGGAAGCACCAGAAGGCACGAAAGAATATCTGCCTCCCATCCTTTCATGCATTAGGTTTTGGGATGTACTCATAATGCATGCCTAGATTCACCACTTTGATTGCATTGAAAAGAATTGGCAGCTGCTCATACCCATCCTCCTAGTCCCCATATATCATCTTCCATGCTCGCTGCTTAGCCCTCCATGCTTTACCATAAGTTATCACATATCCTCCATACAACGCCTCAATGGTCCTGATAATTATCCTCACTTTCATGTTGGGTTCTCCCTACAAAATTCCCATCAATCGCTTGGCAATGAGGGTAGATGTCAGCTGTCGATGCCTCAGTGTCAGCTCATGGTCAGCACAATTGTGTGGCCCGACAACTTTTGTGATCTTTCATTTTTCGGTTACCTGTTGCTTCCTTACACAAACCCTCCATAGATAGCGTTCCTTGTCACACACAACTGTGTAACGGCGCTCCACATATGAATGCAATACCCTGCAAGGCCTCTTTCATATCACTGCAAAAGCCTGTAACCACCTCTTCAAAGCAGGGAGGTCATTGAACACCCTCCCATTCTCAATTACCATATTAGGACCGGCCTCAGGAGCTTCTAGGAGCTCATCATCACGTCCTTCTACAAATGCTTGATTGGAATGAGCAAGATCATTGAACTCGTGAACACTAGGATCAAGGCGGCCAGAAAAGATATGCCTCATCATCTCAACATCACTCTCCGTCAGCTCTCCAACAGGGCGATCATCATCAGAATCAAGAGCCCTAGCCATCTCATATGGCTTCGAATCATGCATAATTTCAACACTATTAGAGCCATAGAATCTATCTCTAAAGTGCACTTGCGCAGCAACAGGGGGCACATCCACATTCTTAAGAATGTCTCCTGCAACATCAGTAGAGAAATGAGGAAAAAATGAAAGAAATAGATGTAAGGAATGGGGTAAGCTCCCAAAAACCATGTGGTTAAGACACTTACTCGGATGATTCTATGTCAAAGGGATCTCATAAGGAGGATCTGCCACAGAAACATGAGTCTGACAACCATCTCCAACTAATGCATTGGGGGCAGATTGAGCATCGGGAACCGTAGGTGCAATCTCCACATGTAGATAAGGTTCTAGAATGGGAGGGTCGATATGTGCCTGATGATCTATTGCTGGGGTAAACCCATAAGGGATGGGATCGACTAACACCCGATGCACAACCACGTCCAAACATTGCAGCTGACTCTTCATAGCTGATCTCACATAGTTCACCCACTGATCTACACAACCAATTGAGATCATTCGCCTGAATATGTTGGGAGGAGAACCTAGGTGCAGTACACCATCAACTGCAATGCCATCATCTCCAAGGCAATGCAACTCCTCCCGAGCCCTTACAACCATCTCACTAAATGAAGGCCTATCATTGAATAGCACAGGCACGCTTTGCATGTCAACAAACTCAACATATCCATAGTGATCGCTTTCAACGGTGCCTCCATGATATATGGTAACTAGGTTGTCCATCTAGTTCAAACACGTAACGAAACGCATGTCATTTAATCCAAATTAGACGATAGATAGTACCTAACAAGTACTTTCTAACTACAAACTAAGTAAATAAGATAATAACTACATATATATATACAGTGTACTTACTAAATAGCTAGATCATATGTAGTTAACTAAATATGTAACTACATATCTAAGTAGCTATCTAACTATATCCATGTACCTATGTATCTATGTTTCTATCTATCGACATATATATCTCACTAGATCACTAACTAAATCAACTACCTGAGTCATCACATTAACTAGTAAATAACAAATACCAACTAAGTAGGTATATTGCATATTCATAATTTTTACCTTTCCAACGACTGGTCCGCGGATGTCGACGGAGTCGTAGAGGACGAAGGGCATGGGTTAGGCCGACGATCCGGGCCGGCGGTGGCACGACTGGCTGCTGCAGGTGGCGGGGTCGACGGTGGCGTGGCCGATGGCAGCGGTGGCACGTGGCGGGCGCGGGATGCCCTGGGCTCCGCATGGTGAGTCTGGCTCGATGGGCGCGGGAGGCACAGCGGCCGCGGGCGAGGGCGGTGATGGAGGGCGGCAAGGCGGGACGAGGCCGGCAGTGGAGGGTGGCAAGGCGGGCCACGGCAAGGCGGGGCACGGGCCGTCTGCTGGGGCACGGCGTGGGGTGGCCTCGGGCGGCCGTGGGACGCGGGCGCGGCGTGGCGCTGATCGGCGTGGGCGCGGGCGCGGGCGCGGGCGTGGCGTGGGCGGCCGGTGGAGGAAGGGCGCGGGCAGCGGCGGCGACGCAGAGCTTGGCTATCCTAGGGTGAGAGAGGAAGAGGAAGAGAGGCGCGGGCCATAGGTATTAAAGGCTTGGCGCCAGTCGCTCTAGCGCCGAGCTCGGCGCCAAGATCTACGGCGCCAGAGTGACTGGCGCTGAGCTTGGTGCCATGTCATTGCCCAGGAGCTCAGCGCTAGAGAGGCTGGCGCCGAGACGTGTTAGTTCGACCCAGCATCAATGGCACCGAGCTAAGGTTCCATTTTCTAAATTCTTTCCGCCAGAGGTCTATTTGTGAGAAACTTTCAAAAATGGGTCAAGATGAAAAAAAAATCGGTTGCGTCGGCGTCGGCGCGTGTGTGCTTATCCAGATAGCCCTGTGGTTATTCCTCGTGTTACCCTGATCATATCATACGGCGTGGGGCAGAAGCTGGCGCGTGGGACCGGATGGTTGGAGGGCCCATGGGGCAGTGGCTCCAAACGGTTTTGGTGTGCGTGGAGTAAATGCGCATGCGCTGGAGCCTGGAGGATAGATATCCAGAGAACTATTCAGACATGGGGGGTTTTTGACATGTGGCATGTAAAACCGTTACAAGCTATGACTTGATCAGCAAGATGAAGGAGGCCGATGTAATCTCGAATTATTACTGCTAATCTAGGCTAGGCGTATATGGTTATAGTCATAGTAAATTTGCATTGGCGCATAAATGTTCACCCTGTTCGCTTGGGCTTGTTTGGCTTATAAGC
Organism: Miscanthus floridulus; assembly: GCF_019320115.1. NCBI lineage: Eukaryota > Viridiplantae > Streptophyta > Magnoliopsida > Poales > Poaceae > Miscanthus > Miscanthus floridulus. The sequence continues at coordinate 81,408,808 of NC_089585.1, read as the reverse complement.
CATACTTTTCTAGCCAGCGAATAATATTTTTCTCTCACACCAAATCAACCAACAGTATGGATGGCCAACAGGCCAGCCTGGTCCGGCACGGCATGGGCCTGTGCTTGGCACGGCCCGATAGGGCACGGCACAGAAGGGCCCATCGGGCCACCGGGCCGTGCCACACCAGTCCATCGTGCCTGGACGACGGCCCAGCCATGGCCTGTCGGGCCAATTTTCGTGCCGGGCTAGCCCGATGAGCTCGACCTTTTTAGCAGGTCGGGCCGGCCCGAGGCCCACCAAATGCGACAAAGAGGAGGGGGAGGCAAGGAGTGGAGGTGGCGACGGCCGCCGGCGAGCTCCCCCCGGGTCGCTTGATGCCAGATCCGGTGAAGTAGTTGGCGGAGGAGGCGAGTCCGGCGAAGTAGCTGACAGATCCGCGGCAGTCTGGCCGGATCGAGGGCGTAGAAGGCCGGATCTGGCATCGGGGCGGAGCTCAGGGCCAACACGAGTAGCCAGAGAGAGGGGGAAGGGGAGGAAGCATGAGCAGCGGGAGATGGCAGTGGCTGACGGCGAGCTTGCCCTTGGCCCTTGACATCGGATCTGGCATCAGGGCAGAGCTCGGTCCCAGCACGAGTAGTGGGAGATGGCAGTGGCCGCTAGCGAGCTTGCCGTGCTGCGCGAGAGCGTCCCATGTCTACGCTCGCCTCACGGCCTCGCCTGATGCAAGGGAAGGGGAAGGAGCCAGGAGCGTCCGCGACGCAGAGAGGAGAGGAGCGAGTGCGTAGTGGCCTCGTGGGGAGGGGGTTGCGCGGGTGGAGGGAAGGGAGCACGCTCGCCTCACGGCCTCACGCCCTCGCCCGATTTGAGGGAAGGGGAGGGAGCCGGGAGCGTCCGTGGTGGAGAGGAAGAGGAGCGAGTGGCTGAGTGCGCAGAGGGGAGAGGAGCGAGTGCGGCGTTGGAGGGAGCCGGGAGCGTCCGTTGACCGTGGTGGCGTGCGCTCTTATATGAGGGGGAAGGATGGTGGGCCATGCTAGGCCGCGGGGAGGGGAGGAGTGAGGAGGGTGAGGGGGGAGGCCGGGCCACTACCGGACCGACCGTCGCAAGCTGGGCCGTGCCGTGCCAGCCCACGGGCCTGAGCAGTGGCCCAGGCATGGCCTGCTCCCTCGGGTCGTGCCAGCCCGGGCCCGCTGACCATCGGGCCGTGCCGTGCTCGTGTCGGGCTTAAAAAGCGGACTTCGTGCCGTGCCATCGTGCTTCGGGCTGCATGGACATTTATAGCCAACAATACTTTCAGTCATAATTTTTCAGCCAAACAAGCCCAAACGAACAGGGTGGTTGTTATCCCCAGACATGATCCTACTCTGCCGATGTCCCTACATCCTATCCTATTCCTATCCACGGTATAATGGCAGTTGTTTTATTAGGATAAACACTAGTACCAATAACAATAAATCATTTTATCTTATCTTATCCATCCAAGAGTCTGAGCCCCGGTAAATCTTTCTTAGCTGGCTTTGTACATGTACTACTAAGGGCACGTACAACGGACGTCTTTTTCCTGTCTCTTTGATGACAATTTTGCAGAAACCCCCCCAATGTAGCGGAAAGACGAGCGCCCCGTCGCCTCGCGAGGCGATGGGCTTGTCCCGTGCTCCTAGACGGAAGAGACGTCCGAGGCTCCGTTGTACGGCCTCATCGTCTAGAGGCGATGGCGCGCCCGGATCTCGCGTGGGCAACAGCCTTCGGCGCGCGCGAGAGCAGCGATGATTTGGGCGCGCGGGAAGTTTCCGCGCCAAATCATCTCCGCCCGCCATATCTCCCTCACAGGTGCTCCAGTTCGTCACTTTCCCCAGTCTCTCTCATCCATCTCCACCTTGCCCTCCTCGCCTTCGATTTGGGTGCTGCAGAGATGTCTACACCGGTCGGAGCTAGGAAGAAGAAGGGATCCACAGCTTTGGCGTTGGATGCGGCAGCGGCGGCCCTAGCCCAAACCCTAGGTCGTGGTGGTGGCTCGGCGCTGGGGGCTCTCTCCCTTGGGCTTGGTGGCGGCGCGGTGCTGGTGGCCCACTCTCTCGGTCGTGGTGGACGTGGTGGCGGCTCCACAGCAGCAACGACCCGCCCAACCTCCATTGGCGTCGACGAGGGCACGACAACGGCGCCAGTCTCCATTGACGACGGATCCAACGGAGGTGGCTTCCCATTTCAGTCTACTACTCAAGGAACATCACCTATTTGCTTTTGCAATTGCATCATTAATTATTGGTTTGGTTAAATTGAGCATAAAGTGCTTCCAGTCTGCTACTCAAGGAACATCATCTATTTGCTTGCTAATAGTTATGGTGATCGGTGACTGATGCCAGGCGCCTAGGCTTAGTATGGCCTGTGCCATCACAGTTCCTGCCTTTCATGTGTTCGACGAAATGCGTCTCCGGCGAAGCGAGTAGTTGCATCATCTCCTTAGATTTGAAAAATGTCTACACTATATATGCATCCTTTTTCTATCTAGTTAATTACTAATTTGAGTAGTCTTGATTGCTTTAGAGTCTTATATTTTTTCCACTGAAAATATGGAATGAAAATGAAATTTGGACCATGTCATATATAGTTGTTCGTTGCATATATACATGTTGCTGTTTGTTACTACAGTTGAAAACCATGTTTAACTTTAGGGGCACAGATACTGACTTTCATATTATCGAAAGCACAGCTTCATGTTTTCACCATGGTTTGTCATTTTAGTTCTGCTAGTTTCTCATTTCAGTTCTGCTGGTTTCTCATTTCAGTGATGTGTGTATGTTTGTCATTTAAGTATTAGTACTCTATTCAGTTAAGTTTCAGTTGAGTTCTAGGGGTGTTCAGTAAGTAGCAGTACTGCTAAGTTTCAGTTGTGTTTTTAGATAAGATTCAGTTAAGTTCCTTAAGTTTCTGTGAACTTGATCCTAAATGTGTTGCTATTTCCTAAATGTGAACCGAGCTATCAATTTGCTGAAACAGCTCTTACATGATTGTTGCATGATTTTCTGAATTCTGTATTATACCCAACTGAATGTGTTAGACTGGAAGAGCTTCTTTGTGCAGACGGCTTCTCGGCGCCGATGGCTCTATCTCTTGGTCGTGGTGGCAGCTCGGCGTAGACGACCCGCTCTCTCGGACGTGGCGGCAGCTCAGCAGCAGCAGGGACCCGCCCAACCACCGGTGGTGTCGGCAAGGGCGCGGCGACGGCGCCATCCTCCATTGATGGATCCAGCATTGGTGGCTTCCCCAGCATAGATGGATTTCTGTTCCCTCATTCACCGTCTCAAGCCTAGTTTGATGCGGCCGGCAGTGATCCCTCTTCTCCTGTATCATGGTAATCCCTCTTCTCCTGGTTTGTGATTTTTTCAATTTACAATCATTGTTTAAGATCCAGTAGAAGAATAACATATATTGGATAGATGATTGTTATTGTTTGTTTCATGCAGGGACAAAGACCCACGTCCATCTGGTGGTTTCATGAGCTACTTCGGAAATCAGCCACACAACTTTCATTTGGTTGGTGCACCTATTCACAACAGCCCTTTGAATAGACCACTGTCCACCAACAATGATGCAAGTTCACAGCCTGAAGTAGAAATATTACTTGACAACGACAATGTTAGGACTGAGAAGAGGATCCTATGGACAGAGGAAGAGGATCTTAGATTGATGAGCGCTTGGATAGAACATTCAACAGACTCTACCTGTGGAGCCGATAAGGGTGGTAACCAGTATTGGGGTGAGGTTGTTGAATCCTACAACAAGACTACCCCACCACTTCGAAAGAGAAATCTGAAGCAATGCAAGGATAGATGGCACAAGATTAATAGGTGGACGGACCTCTTTGAATGTGCTTATGTAAAGGCTCGCAGAGTATTTACAAGTGGATATTCTGATCAAATGTGGATTGATGCAGCCCACAAGTTCTATGTGAAGGACAACAAAGATGCAAAACTAGGACCCTTTGTTGGGATTGAGGTTTGAAAAATTTGTCGAGAAGTATCAAAGTGGAAAACATACAATGAAGAGCTGAGGAATGCACGTAAAAGGAAATCATTTCACCTTGAAGAAGAAAGGGATCAGAAAAATGATGAAAGTTTGGAAGAGATGCCAAATCGACCAATGGGTCAGAAGGCAGCTAAAAATGCAGCTCTAGTTGCAAAAGGCAAGTCAAAAGGCTCCAGCAGTGAAGATAATGGTAACTCAAAGGAATCTGCTATTGATCTAGACAAATTAGGCAAATTCCAGGAGGAAACAAATGCAAACCGTATGAAGATATTGGAACTGCAGCAGAAGCTATCATCTGAGAAGCTTGAGACCACAAAAATTGTCCACCTTACTGCACAAGAGACAAAAAGGGAAAGATGCTTGAGAAAGAATCAAAGATGATGGAGGCTTATAACAGCCTCATCTTACAAGATACAAGTTCAATGTCCGATGTTGAAAAGGCGGAGCGAGTTGCTGCCATGAAGTGTCTTAGGAAGGCCCTTTTTCCTAAAAGTGACTGAACAGGTAACTTGAGCAACCTGTGCTATCTACTGTGATTTACAGTAATTTCAGCTGCTATCTATGTTTGCTGTAATCACAATGCACTTGCCTCTTCATAGTTTCAGGAAAATCATATCTGTTGCTTCCATTAGCATATGATTTTTTTTTTCTAAAAACAGAATTGGTCATGTGTGTTTGCTTTGGTGAATTTTTTCTGAAAACAGAATTGGTCATATCTGTTACTTTTGTTATACAGAGCTAGTAAATCATCATCCTCTATAACTCAACACCACTTGGGTCTTTTGCTCAGAATTTTTGGTTCTTTTGTTGTGGTCACCATCCTCTATAACTCAACACCACTTGGGTTGATCCTTGAGTTTTTTTTTCCATAAATATTCAAATGTAAATGATTTACACTTTATTGCTTGAGAATACACACCACTGAAATGCTTGATAGGCTTGCTAATTATGCCCCAGTGGCTTTTGCACTGCTTTGCTGATCACCTTCTATCTGGAGGCAATGTGGAATTGAACTCTTCAGCTACATTCTTCCAATAGGAATCTGACTTCTGCTCATTTACCTTTAACTGAATCAACAGAATGCATTACCCAAGCACTAGAATAGATGTGGTCCTAACCTTGCTGTGTTGTTTGTATATATACAGGTGGACGATGAGTTCAGCGGATAGAAAAAGAAAATGGGGAGAAGTTCCATTCTAACGACTAGAAGATGAAGAAAGAGTCGGTAGTTGGCTTTTGGCGGCAGTTGGTGGTTGAGTTATTATCTGAATGTGATCTACTAGTGACTGCTATCTGAATGCTTCCTAGTTAAATTTATGTTATCTTTCTGTGTGAACATGTGATTGGTATCTGAATGCTTCCCAGTTAAATTTTTGTGTGACCATGTTACTGCTATCTGAATTTCCCAGTTAAATATCTCACATGCGTAACTGAAGCATTAGTGAGTGTAATCATGTTGCTCTTATTTATCCTTGATACATTTTCTATTAAATAGCCACACAATGGTATACAAAATTTATTTATAGTTGATCATAACTACATGCAAAGCATTAAACAGTTTAGAGACGGACCCTCTGTCTGTGGGTTGTATGACTTGTCTTTATACTCGTCTGTATGATAGAATCGAGGTGCTTATAGACGGACCACTGTCTGTGGGTTGTACATGCCTTAATCCGCCATGTTGTATCTTTCTTGTCACGGCAATAAATTTGTTACCATCAAGCATCAATGCCAAAATCCTGTAGTGTGTTGTGTGAGGAGTCAAATCCTAATTTGAACCCTCTGGATCCAGATAGAGCTATTCACACGCCGAGGTCGTTTGAGTTCTGACCGCGTACGTGTGAGCATGCAGCCGTTGGGATTATTCTTGATCAGCAATCACATTATCTAACGTCGTTATCTTTTTGATACATCTGTCTGCGAGACTACCAAAATAGGCTACACATTTTATCCGTTTTCCACTTTTCCTGCCACTTTTACTTCCGGAACAATCCTTCTGTTCTCCTCTTGTATATCGCAATTCAAAACAAATCTGCGGTAACCAATCCATCGCCATCCGTAACGTAACGAATAGCTTGCTCGTTTTTGGCGAGGTTGGGCTACTTCTAGCTAGACCGGTCCAGACAGCCTGGCCCAACATTCAGAACCAAGCTAGATCTGGTCTGGATGACAAAAGGCTTGACAATTTCTGTCGCTGAAACCGGCTGAAAACTTGCGTCGATGGTTTCAGCAAGGTCGAATAAAACGGGCAGCTGGTCGTCCTCAAACTGTCTCAGGCTCTGAGCCGCCATTGGTTACGAGGGAATACAGGCACAACACGAGGCGGACACCAATCACCCCAATGCGATTGGCATGTCGCTGAGTATCGTTTCTGCAGCTGCACGCTATTGGCCTGAAGAAGCCATGCGGTGGTGCAGCACGGCACATGCATTTGTTTTATTTTATTTTTTTCTCTTGAAGACACGCGCACAGCAGATCTGTTTCCAAACCCTTCCAAACTGATTCATTGTAGGCTGTTGAATGGCAGAATCTATATATCGTTCAAGCCGATCAGATCTTTAAGCAGTTCCAGGTCAATCAGCCAGCAAAGGCGTCAAACAATTTCACTTTCGCCAATCAAAATTCCCCCAGGGTTTAACAGTTAACAGCTGCTCGTATAGCAATATAAAGAATGCACTATAACAAGTTAACAACATTACTATGCTACGAAATCATGGTGTATATATGCTACGGTGGTTTCAAACGGGGAAGGGGTAAGCAACTTCTACATTCCTTAACCAGTGGCGGGCTCAGGATTTTGAGGTCGGGTATTCAAAATGTAAAAGGATGTTAACTTTTTTTTGACAACCAAAGCTTAATATTTAGCATCACAATTGATAATATCGTATATGCAATTTTTTTGTGAGGATACTGTATAGGTAAAGCAAGTTTTCATATATTTTTAGAATTTAAGCATAATTTAAAATTATTTTAATATCAATAGTTCAACATAGCAAAGCGACAAAATATTAAATACATAGTCATATAGAGGAATAAGAAAACTTATACAGTTAAACTCAGCAAAAAAAATTTTTGATAAGGATACACTCAGCAATTGAGCGTCAGCTGCTGCTGTGCACGTTGCTTGGCTGCTCCCGGAGTCCCTGTCACCGCTGCTCGATAGCTCGGTTGCAGCCCCGCGTGCGGCCGCAGTGGCTAGCAGGCAGCAGCCCCGGATGCCCTGGCCCCCAGCCCCACGCAGTCAACAACGCTGCTTCATGCTTGAGTGCGCGGCTGCAGACCCGGCAGCCCCGCGCCGGCCGTCGTCACTTCTTTCCAATACATATACACATAAACACTGTATCTATAAATTTTCTTGCCAAAAAAATTGGGTATTCAACTGAATACCCTTGAATATAGCTGGGCCCGCCCCTGTCCTTAACCACCACAACAATGGCTTCTACGATGGCAGTATCGTCCTGGAACAATTAACCAAGTCATAAATCCTTTTCCCTGCTGCTGCCCCCAAGCAAAATATTCAATTCATATGCCATTCTTGTTCTGCACTTCTGCCCCTTGATATGTCTAACCGTATGAGTTTGACCCCAGATTTCCCAACAAGTGGATACAGTTCACTTCTCAGCTCTTTTCGGATTGATGTATCCTCCTCCTTTTTGGAGGTGGTGTCATGAAAAGCTTTCTAACAGTGGTAAGAGGGTCATCCTCCTGAATCATAGAAAACCAACTGTGAGATTGCGTTCTAGATATACAATGCATGATTCAATGAAAGCACCTACCTCATCGAGAAGGCTGGTCTGAACCTCCACTTGCAAGTCCCCATCAGATCTTTTGTCCTGAGCAAGTAATGCCGAGAGAGTCAGCCTCCATCCAGGCAAGGGTTCGCCGTAATCAGGGGAAATCCAAGGGCAGAATGTCCGGTGCTGCTTGATAGGATCAAACTCATTCATTCTGTCATACAGTCCTTGTTTTTCTGTCACAGAAAGCATAAATTCACAGTTAGGATTTGAGGAGAGCTAACTGTGATGGACACGGAGGACACCGATGAAGAATTTAAAACACATTACTCAACTAGACTAACAAATAAGAAACACAAAAAAGAATGAGAAACATAGTATGTGTGCATAGTCTTCAGTCTACAGTAGTGAGATAAATATTTTTTTGCTGCCACGAGATAAAAAGAAAACTCAGCACTGTTGTAGCAGCACATACATTCTGTGCTAAACAGCTATTACTTTGAATGTGCTAATTATAGCCTTATTACAGTATCATGAAAGTTGGGTGATAACAAGCTACTTCAATCCTTTCAACTGTAACAACTACACAGAAATGAGTTCTTTACCTGGAGGTATGTACACACCTTTTTCCCTGTTGATTAATGATTCTGTGATTGCGCTGACCTCAGTTGGCCTGGAATTGTTTGCATGCGTCTCTGTTAGGGTCACTCCATTAGAAGGTTCTTCACTCGTACCCTGAACTGAGCAAAATCTAGGTTCCAATCCATGTTGATCAACAGCTGCATCTGATCTTGTTATACTTTTTCTTGAAGAACTTGTTTCTGGTTGCTCTACATTGGAAGCTTCATCCAATTTGGTATCCTTATCTGTATTGGAATGTGAACCACCTTGTTTCTGTTCAGTGCTCACTACCGAGTTTGGTATGCTCTTTTCAGAATTTTCTCCTGGCTGGTCATGCTTTGCCCCTATGGTGGATGTATCAACATCATCGGTATCACCTTCCAACAAATGAGGTTCATCTGTGCTTCTTTTACGTTTCATGGAACCTGAAGCATCCGAAGCAACAGGAACCATGTGGCTATCACTTGCGGAGGAAAGCAAATTCACACGGGAGTTCAAGTCAGCTTTCAAATGTCGACTAACGACAGGAAATGAAACTTTTGGTCGGAAACTTTGTCTAGTTGGTGGAGGACCCCCAGCAATGGTGAAATTAAAACCAATGTTGGCATCCTTTGAATGTCCTACTCCACCGACTACGTTGGCATGTCCATTATCCTGGTCATCTTGTCTATTAGAATCTGAAATCAGCTTAAAGAGTTGATGAGGTCGTTGTACAAGAGAAAAGGGCCACAAGGCCACACATGCACCACAAAATTGGCAATCTAAAACAACTGATAATGGATCATAATGCTGATCTTCTTGATTAACATCAGCAGATGGTCGAGCACCATTAGCATCATCAGGTGAGTAAAATATGACCCGATCCTCCATTGTCTTACTTGATTGCTCTGGTTGAGCCAATTTAGAGGTAGAGTTTGCATCTGAAAGAAACTCAGTTCCACAGTCAATAGCATAAGGAAGTAGGCGGGGTTCCCATCCACACAAACTTATTATCTTAAGTGCCTGCTACAAAGTTAAGTGTTAAATTGGAAAGATAGATGGATGATTTGATGCAGGAATGCAAAGTGAAATTACAAAAATAAAAGGCAATAAGTAAAGGAACAAAGCATATCTTCATGTACTAATATGGAATGTCAATCCAGATACAAGGATCTAATTCCAATGAACACAGCAAAGAAGCTTCCTACAGACATAATCAAGTTCTTAAAGATACAGTTGGACTCACTATCTTTGACTATTTCATTTAGAACTTAACAAATATCATATTGCCATTACTATTTTGAAGCAACACCAGATATTTATAGGTCGAAATTTGCTTCATGAGAGTATTGTTAAATTTCCCTAATAGCACAATATTATTTCAAATCAGACCTACAGCCAACAAAGAAGAAACGAACTATGAAACACATTTCACTGCATACGGCACACAAGGTTTTAACATGATAGAGTAATAGCCGTTAATAGGTTTTAACTAAGCACGGTTTATTCAGTTAGGGTAATACCGCAAATCCACAATAGAAAGTTGCATATGAACATTGTCTGTGGTTAATATCAGATACTTATATCACCACGCTAAAAGTCATATGGTTCCCATGAACATAACAAGAAAAATCTCATAGCAAGTCAGCAACTCCACAAATAGATGAAGAGAATTACCTGATAATATGTGTCAGCGTCTTGAAAGGCACCATCCGAATCCTTAATTGTAGAGTCCTCAGTAAGCATAAATCCCCCTTTGAGAACAACTGATGAAGAGAATGGTTCGGATAGGAACTGCTCTAGCTGTGGACTCCTCTTTTTCATGGTCTCAAGAGAAGAGCAGGAAATTCTTGGGAATGCTAAAAGTCGCAGCAGAGAGGACAAAAGCTCATAGTAGTTCCCAACTAAAACAGGAGGCGGTGTTGGTGGAAATAAAGCAAGTGATTCATCACATATGTTATCAATCCACGGGCACAGTAGTTTATGCCCAGTGTCCAGCTTCAGGCTGAAAACAGCAGCAGCCTTTTCAACTGCACAAAACACAGCTCTCAATAAATAAAAACAAAATATAAACAGGAATACCATATCAAGCAGGTAAATGAAGCCTATACGCTCTCTTACAGATAAAAATGGGATGTTTTATAACCGTTCATAAATCATCACTACACAGAAGTTATCTGTAACGTATACCCAACAACAAGAAGAGCACACAAAAAATATTGTCTTCTTCAATCATAGACTCATCGTTTGAGATGAAATGCACAGGTTAACATAGTATAAAATGCAGACCTTGCTGTGTTGTCCACGAGGAAGGAGTGGAGAACAGGAGTCGTGCCCCACAAGCTTCACATGTTATAACATCCGGCTCAATGTTAGTCCATCCTCTTCTTGCGCAGTTAACAGGACTAATAACCTGAAGAAAGCAAGTAGTTATCAACCACTACTACAAACTGCAGATACTTCACCTGAATGCACAATCACCAGTTCTCAACTAAACCATACACATAATCAGTAGCGAAGCTACGTTGTAGCTTGTGGGTGAGGATGCACCCACAAAAATTTGAAAAACCAATACTAGGATTAAATTTTCAACATGGTTCCAGCTTAAATTTCCACACCTACAAGGCAAGCACCCCGAACAGGGGCGGAACTATAGGTAGCAGCGGGTGCGGGCGCACCCACGCGAAAACAAAAAAACAGCGATTATGATCAAAATTTCACCATATATACACCCATGGTAAAAATCTATGCACTTACAAGGCACCTGCTACCAGATTTTCAATTGCATTTTATATTTTAACGTGCTTTAACCAAAAACTACATTCAGTACCCCCAAACATTCTCCACAGAGGACTTAAAAGTTTCTCAAAATCAATGGCCAGTGCCCACTTGAATGCCACCAATCCAACAAGCAACATTATAAGGGTAAAAATGTGTAAGTAAAATGTACCTTGGGCTTGGCGAACCAGGTCATGGCCTTGAATGACCCGAGCCGACGCATCAGGTCGGCGCGGTCCCAGGGGCGGCACGGCGGTGGCGGCGAGATCGCTGACATGGCCGACAGCTGAGGCGGGAGCCGCGACCCGCGCACCACCCCGAGCCTTCTAGCCGCCTCCGCCGCTGCTTTCCCCACCGCTCTCCCGGAGCTGCCGCGTCAGATCAGATCAAACGCACATCAAATCAAAGCGCATAATAAATAAGAGAGAGAGAAGCACACAAGAGGCGCGAGCAAAAAAGATTAGGGCAGGACCTTGGAGCCGAGGCCGACGAAGAGGGCTTGGAGCCGCCGGTGTTACTCGACTTAGGCTTGGGGAAGTGGTAGAGCTTGTCCATGGCCTTCTTGAGGCGCCGCTCCGAGTCGGCGCTGATGTCCCCACCTCCGCCTCCGCCGGCGGCCATAGAGGTGGCGCGGGGCGGGGATCGGCGGGGAAGACGACGATGGGGGTGGGGTGGCGATTCGTGCTTCCAAGCTGCTGCAGCTGAATGCTGCCTGGTGCCTGCCACTACACGCAGGAGGGGGTACACGGGAAGAGGGCCGCATCCGGGCCAGACGAACGCTGACGTGTGACGTACCACCTGGTCTTGGGCTCTGAAGTTGTTGGGCCGTTTTCGCGTCGTAGTTTTAGTTGGGCTTTGTGTTCCCACTGTTTGCGTAGACACGTTTTCTCCAACTAGTTTGAGAAATTTTGCTAAAAAAGAAAACTAGTTTGAGAAATGAGACTCGAGACGTGTGTTTTAGGTTCATTGGTTCCCCACTTACCCTTTTCCCCGCGGAAAGCCGCTGCAGCAGCCTTGCCGCCGACCCCACCTTCCCACGAGCGAGAACGTGATGTTTCTGTTAGCGACTTAGCGCTCCTGTAGCGACGGCCCGCCGATTCGCCAAGGCCCAAGTGACTAGCGGTCCACTTCCTGCAGCAACATATATATATACAAGTACGTATGTATGATGCCTTTTCTTGGTTTCGTTTGCTTGCTTCAGTTTCTTTTTTGTTTCGGTGATATTTTATTTCTTATTTTCATTTCTTTATCTTTTTATCTTTCGATTCTTTCCTTTTTTATTCTATTCTATTATATTTGTTTATTATTCTTTCTTTTATTCTATTTTTTTCTTTCTCTTTTCTTTTCTACTTTCTATAGATTTTCTTATTTTCATTTCTTTTTACATTTTAGCTTTATATCCATTTTTATTATTTTTATATGTTTATTTCTACTATTTCATGAGATACATATATTGTTCACGTAAGTATACATTTATGATGCTACGATGTATTTCCTTTCCGCTCGTTGATAACTTTTTTTATTTTTCTTTTTCCTTTTATGGCCTTTTATTCATCTTTTCATTTTTTATATTTTTATCTTTATTTTATTCATTTTTCTTTTGCCCTAATTAATTATTTTTAATTTCATTTTTTGTTTTCATGTGCTTTATTTTCCTTTATTTACTTCTCTTTTCTCTTTTTATGTTTCATGTTGATTTTTTTCATTTTGTTTTTCATTTTCTATTTTTCTTTTACTCTAATTGTTTGTTATTTTTAATCATTTTCATGCTTTACTTTTTTACTTTTTTGTTTTTTTATTTCATATGTTACATGAGATACATGTCATATTTTGTGTAGTATGCATGTGATCTTTTTTTCTTATCTTATTTAAGTTATTTGTTTATTTTTTGTATGTTTAGCATTTGCTATTTAAGTTTTATTTTTTTGTTATTTTACTCTAATTATTTACTTTAATAATTTTATCGTTTACTCATTTTATTTTAAGATATACGTGATGTTCATGTAGTATACTTGTGATGTTCTAAGATTTATTTTATCATGCTCACGTATTATATATGTGATGTTCTATGATGTACTTGTTATATTAATACAGTATACATGTGATGTTCACGTAATATATATGTGATGTTCTATGATGTACTTTGTGATATTCGCGCAGTATACATGTGTTGTTCTATGATGTACTCTGTGATATTCATGCAGTATATATGTGATGTTCACGTAGTATACATGCGATGTTCTATGATGTATTTTCTGATGTTCACATCGTATACATAGGATGTTCAATGATATATGTATCATGTGATGTTCTATTATACATTTTGTGTTTTTTTGTGTTTTTTTGTTTTTTCCTTTCAATATTGATGATGACATTACACCTATGCATATGATCATGTTTGGCGCATGGTATGCAGGGGTAGGAGGCCAGCAAGGATGTACAAGTCAAGAAGGATGTCCGAGGCAAATTCGGTTCGAATCCACGAGGTGGAGGCCCAAAGTAACTTAAGTTCGAGTCTGCCTCGGTCTTCAGGACCAGTCTGTCTTAAACTGGTCACTAGGACGTATTCGGACTCCGTTTTCGACGATCCACATATAGTTAAAAAACTAATTTGATAAGGAAGCCAATCCAAGTGGTTTCATGTCAAAAGACCTTCGGAATCAACGGAAATCATCAAAACAAGTCAGCGTCTAGAATCTGCCAGGGTACTGCGACACCGTCTTTTGGTCTGTTGGACTGTGTATCGTGTTTGGGCCTATTAAGGGACGCATCCAGGGGGTGACGCCCAATACTCTATAAATAGCAGCTGTCGCTCTCCTTAGGGTTTGGGTTTTATTTAGTTCTGGATTTCCTTATGAAACAGACATCGTTTTGCTGCAACTGTACCGCTAAGGCTGCTTGCTGTGAACCAGGACCTCAGTTCTTGATCTTGTTCGTCTGTGGCAATTAGTCCTTTCGAATAAAGACTTGAACTCCTTCTCATTATCATAAGCCTCATATTTATTTGTAATTTCAGATTGTGTTCATCCCGTTCTTGCTTGTGTTTTCAATTCGCTTATAGGAAAGTCTTCTTGACGAGGTCAATCACATTTGTATGGTTGATAACCAACGGAGCAGTGGTGTAATGGTTGCGGGGGTCTGAATCAATCTTGGTTCGAAGCCTAGATCGTGAACGTCGAGTCTCCACCAATCGACGCTATCATACCTTTTGAAAGATCGGACCTAGTCTACATCAAATATTATTTTGAATTTTTGTTCTTTCTTTATCATTTTATTTCCCTTTTTCTTCTTATTTTATTTAACTACAATCGAATTTTGTTCTTTTCCTGTTACATAGTTTTTACTCTTTATCACTGATGTTCATGTACTATATATATGATGTTCGTATACTATACAACTGATGTTCTACGATATGTTTATGGATGTTCAAGTAGTATAAGAGAGATGTTTCATTATTATCTTTGAATATTGACATGATACTTATGAAGTGTTATGTGAAATATTTTAGGTTGTAAGTAATATCTAGGTGATATTTTTTGAACTTAAATGGTTTGATATCCTTTAATAAAGAAAATATTTCGTATTTATCACAAAACACTTATATGGTGCAATGCTAGGGAATTTACATCTTAGATCATAAGTCTTATGTTCGAGTACGATTCGATTCCGTCTAATTACTATTTTTTGTGAATCGGTATTTTCTAGTTTTTTTCCTAGAGAAAGTGAATCATTATTTTCTAGTTTTTTTCCTAGACTTTTGGAGTAGTGGTACAGTAGTAGTGGCCTGGTGGGGCTGGAGTCCTACAGACGTGTGTACAGTGTGTAGCACTACTGTTCTGGATATGAGGCTGTGTTTAGTTCGCGAAATTTGGGAATTTAGCTACTGTAGCACTTTCGTTTTTATTTGGCAATTAGTGTTCATCATAGACTAATTAGGCTTAAAATGTTCGTCTCGCGATTTCCAACCAAACTGTGCAATTAGTTTTTTTCATCTATATTTAATGCTCCATATAGTACTTTTTAGAAAACTTTTTGAAAACTAAACACAGCCTGAGTACTCCGTGCGTTCATCCACTGCAACGTGAGTGTCTCTTGCAGTTGCAGACAAGACAAGCAGGCACCAGGGATCGTGGAAAATATGCGCCGGTCAAAACCAAGCATGCATGCATGCGTCGTACGAACTGGCGAGCGCGGACGGGCGGGCGGGTGGGCCTTCAAGCGCGAGGTAGCAGGCGGGAATGGACGTGGGCCTGAACCGAAAAAGAAAAAGAAAAGGCCCAACACGCGACGGAAATAATTTTCAGGGGTCGGCACGGTGCTCGCTGCCACCTAGGTCGGTAGGTAGGCGCTCCCTTCTCCCCGTTCACTGCACAAACTAAAACACATTTACACACCAAACCAAGTGTTTTTCTACCACAGGTCGACGAATGTTACTGTTTGAACATGTATATCAATTGTACTTGTAGACATCAATATTTTTTTGAATCCTACCAGAAGAAGATGTATTCTTACGTCTTCGTAAACATAACCTTTGCCATTGATGTTGTTGATCAACTAGAAATGCCAACAATACAAAGGAGGAGACTTTAAATTATATCAATGCATGAACCAAAGGAAAACTTGTACACATATATAAAAAAAAAGGAAAAAAAACATAAAACCTGCATTGTTCTTTGGCTCTAGCAATCTATTAACAAAGTGGGCCCTTCTTCCTCCTCACTTTTCTTCCGCACTTCACCGGTTAGGTTCAAAATTGTTGGATGAACCTTTCCTCCGGCGAGGAAGCTGGGCTTGAGATTGAGCAGTTGTGAACTTGTGAGACTATAGAAACAAGTTATGGCCACATGGGAAGTCTAGGATGATAGTCACCAGCACGTAGGTAGTGTAGTAATGCCAGTGGGCCGAGAAGGTGGGGGTCATGGCGAGGTCCTTGACATATATAGCATCATAGTATGTTAGGATGATGAGATGACACGTGCAAGGAAGGGCAGAAGACATGTGATGTACCTGGAGCATGCTATAGGCCTCAATATACAATAACATCAAAATCTTTATTTGTGGAACCGACGTGGTGCAACCAACCGTGTATTAGTTTTCTAGGCGAATTGTTCATCATGACACATCCTCACTGAAAGTACATCTAGGCCCGAGCCCCTAAGTGAGTTTTGGTGGATTGAATGACAAACGTAATTAAGGAACTAACATATTTGAATGAAATCATGTGCGGTTTGTTTAGTCTATTTATTATTAATTAGTAACTTATTAGTGAGATGATCAGTGTAGTTTATTGTTATTTAGAAAATACCATATCACATTAGTGTTGACTATGGATAATTAGCCTATTTTTGTTAATTAGTGCTTACTAGTGGAATATTAATGATAATTAATATTTCATGTTGTAAGTTAATAATTAACATGATAAGGCCAACATTGATTGCCCATTGATTATCATCTACTTTTTATTATTTGAAGTTAATAGATATAAGTAGTTGACAATCTCATCTCATTTATTCTCATCCATCTTTTTTAGGGTATTCTCATCCATCTAAACAAACAAAAAATTGGCTTATCCATAATTCCATCCGTAAAATCATGGACCGCAGCATTCACCAACCTAGCTTGCCTCAGATCCAAACACACTCTAAGCATGTCACAACTGATCCATATATCAATTTCATTAAGATGAGGCTGGCAGCTTGACATCATGATGGGCTCAGAGTTCTTAGTGACCCTGAAAAGTACAAAAGAGATTGACTACGTACAAAACAAGGGGAGGGGCAATTAACCAAGCCTTTGTTTACTACTTTCATGTTCAATTTAGTTGCACATCACCCATACTTAATGTAATAATGTGCATGGTTCTTGAGAAGAAAAGAAAAAGGCAGAGAAAGAGAGAAGCTGCAACAGTGCATTTAGTACATGACTCGCAAGTCACAAGCTTGCCTTTTCAAAGTGAAAATCGATCTATACAATGGCATGACTTGATGCTCCAACTTTATCTATGTGAGAAGTCTAATATTCCCTCCATCCAAAAGAATTAAAATAATGTTCGGTCAAATGATTATATAAAAATGTACCAATATTTGTAACTAAATAAGTTTCATTAGATTCGTTATAAAATATTATTTTTATGATTTGGAGTCATATACGTTGATAATATTTCTACAAATTTAAGATATTTTGATTCTAATCTATTAGTATCGACGAAATACGTCCGACAGTCTATCGAGGGGTATACGTGAGGGAATCGGATAGTGGCACAGAATGCAAGAGACAACAATTAGACAGGTTCAAGCCGTCAGCTTGACGAAATATCCTACGTCATGTGTCTTTGTGGATTGTATTATAAGAGATCAGATGCCTTAGGCTAAGCCTAGGATCCGTATGGGGATATCGACTAGAGGACCCCTGCCCCTCCTCGTATACTATGGAGGGGTAGGGTTATAAGGAAAATACCATATTTGGTATTACATAATCTTATTGTAGCCTTACGTTGCACATCGACCAGTGTCATGCGCCGCACACTGATCTTGTGGGCTGGGCCACCTCTGATGGTGCGACCCATGTCTTGTCCTGTGAATACCGGAGGTCATACCCCCACAGTTACCCATTGTTCGCCTAAACGGTCGTTTAGCCCATTTAAACACCGTGTAAACGCTACACGGTGGTGCGCCGTTTCCGTTTAATCACCCGTTTACCCCGTTTAATTGGCCGTTTAGCCCATTTAATGGGACGTTTTGCCCGAATAATGGCTAAACGGTATGTGACCGACTGTTTACCGTTTAGCGTTTAGAAAAACACTGCAGTTACCACGTAAAAATAGATAACGCTTTCATCCAACAAATTCTTTGTACGCATGCCTCCCCTTGCGCCCCTCTCTGGTTCCATTTTTTCCCTCGCCATTAATTTGGATTTCCAAAAAAACTGCATGTCTACCCGTTAATTTAGGAAGACAAAAACGATCGCACCTCATGTCCACGTTTATAGGAACACAAAAACAATCAGGTCTCGTGATCGGCAACATATCATATCACCCCACTCGTCTCCCCTCGCGACCCTTCGCTGCGGCATGCTGGGCCGGCGACTCGTGCTGCAAGCCAAACGTGTGAGAGGGAGCCTAGCAGCCCCGCGTGGTAGTAGGCCGGGTGGAGGACATTGCGTCGATGGGCAGCGCCCCAGCGGCAGCGGTGGCTTGCATTGCGAGGAGCAGGCTCACGCGAGGTGGAAGTGGCCTATGCTCGGTGCACGCTCATGTAGGGCGTCTAAAAGCCCTAGTTTGGTTTTGGCTAATTGATGAAACCTAGGTACTAATCTTTATCATGAGTGCCATGTGAGCAAGGTTGGTACATACCAAGTGATGGAGCATGGTGATGAAGTCCATGGAGATGGAGATGGACATATGTTGATGATGATCAAGCTCCAACTTGAAAAGAAGAAAGAGAAAAACAAAAAGAAGGTTGATCAAGGTAAAGATATAGAGGGTGTGAGTGTGCTTAGGATAGACAGTCGTACTATAAAGAGGGGAAATCTTTGGCTAAGTGGTTATTGAGTGCCACTATGTGACATGATTCTTGCATATACATTAGGGACCTAGTGTGCTAATAATTAACCCTTGAAAATGCTTTGTGAAAATGCTAACATGCATGCACATCGGTGATACACTTGGTGGTTAGCACAAGGAAGCAAGGGTGGTGAAGTTTAAGTTAAAAAGGAGGATTTCAGGCATGACCAGACACTGCAACTTGGATCGGACACTAGTGCAACATGCGTCCGATGCTAATGAGACATTGACCGAATGCTAATGCAACATGCGACCGAACGTGCCTGTGCAACTATTCATAGTCAGGCAACACACGCGGTTGAATGACCTAACGCTGGGTGAGTGAAAGGTCCTAATGGCTAGAGGGGGTGAATAGCCTATTAAAAATTCTACAACAACACTTAAGCAAACCAGTTAGATAATTATGAGGCAAAACGAATGTTGCGTTAGCCTACTTAAAATACAAGCCACCTACCATAATTCTAGTCACTATAGTCTTTAGGCACACAAGAGGCTATGTCACTACCACTAAGTTAGTGAGCTCTCAAAGACTAACTAAAGAGCCTCACTAACCACTAGACCCGACACAAGCTAGCTCTCAAAACTAATTACACTAAAGAGCTTAGCTACACTAAGAATGTAAATACAAGGGTGAGGTAGTGAGATTATATTAACGTGGCAAGCGATGATCAATCAATCAATCACAAGATAACCAATGAAATCCTCGGGACAAGATGACACAAGATTTTTCACCGAGGTTCACTTGCTTGCTGGTAAGCTAGTCCCCATTGTGGCGATACACTCACTTGAAGGTTCACGCGCTAATTGGCATCATACGCTAAGCCCACAACCGGGTGCCCCACAACCAACACAAGATGAGGATCACACAAGCCACGAGCAATCCACTAGAGTACCTTTTGGCTGTTCATCAGGAAAATGTCAAGAACCCCTCATAATCACCACGATCGGAGCCAAAGACAATCACCTTCCTCCGCTCGGCGGTCCTTGCTGCACCAAGCCATATAGGTGGTGGTAACCACCAAGAGAAATAAGTGAATCCTGTAGTGAAACACAATCACCAAGTGCCTCTAGATGCAATCACTCAAGCAATGCACTTGGATTCACTCCCAATCTTACAAAGATGATGAATTAATGATGGAGATGAGTGGGAGGGCTTTGGCTAAGTTCACAAGGTTGCTATATCAATGCAAATGGTCAAGAGAGGGAGCTTAAGCTGGCCAAGGGGCTTAAATAGAGGTCCCCTCGAAATAGAGTTGTTGGGCTCTCACTACAGCCCAACTCGGGGCGACCGAACGTGCAAGTTCGCCTAATAGGACACAGAGGCCCAGCGTCCGATCATCAGATGATTGCCACGTGTCCCCCTGCATTCAACCTTAGCCGCTGATCGCCAATGGCTAGTCGTGCTTAAGTCATGATCGGACACCACTAAGGTTGATGTAAACTCATGCACCAACTGTTAGTGACTGGACGCACCGATCACTTCTCTAGACGTTGAGCCGAGCCACATCAGATCATTTCTAGAGAGCTCCTAGAGCGCTCGAAATGTGATCAGGCACGTCCATTCGGCATCGACCGAACGCACACCAGCGTCTGCTCCTCACTTCTTCGGGAAACGGCTTTCGTCAACATACATCATACATGACCAGACGCACCTCTGTCGTGTTAGGTCACTTCTTTAGCTAGTGTCTAGTCAGAGACCGACGCCACACTCTTCACTGCATCGATGACCAGACATGTCGAACCTCGAGTCCGATCACTGCATGACCTGCATCCGGTCAGAGGAAAACACCTCCTCCACTTCACTAACTTATCCACCCTTGATCAAATGTGCTAACCACCAAGTGTATCACCTTGCGCACGTGTGTTAGCATATTTTCACAAATATTTTCAAGGGTGTTGGCTCTACACTAGATCTAAATGCATATGCAATGAGTTAGAGCATCTAGTGGCACTTTGATAACCGCATTTCAATACGAGTTTGACCTCTCTTAATAGTACGGCTATCGATCATAAATGTGATCACACTCGCTAAGAGTCTCGATTAGGAAAACACAAAAGCTCCTATGGATATCATCTTTGCCTTGAGCCTTTTGTTTTTCTCTTTCTTCTTTTCCATGCCCGGGCACATGATCATCACCATGGTCACACCACCATCAACATGATCTTCATTTGCTCCACCACTTGAAATAGTGCTACCTACCTCATGATCACTCGAGCAAATAGATTAGCACAAAGGGTTTCATTAATTCACCAAAACCAAACTAGAACTTTCAATCTTTCCTTTTTTGGTAATTGATGACAACCCTTTCACAAAGATATGAATTGAAATTCAATTGAATCCTTATTGCTTGCCCAAGCATAGTTACCATGTGTAAAAGGATATGGACAAGTTTCATGAACCTCAATTAGTAGCATTTGCTCCCCTTATAGATGCGCTAAGAGTTAGGATTAAAGCTTGCACATATGCATAGATTTGAGTGTGGCAGAACCACCTAATCTAATGCCTCCCAGGAGTACTTGTCTTTCATTAGACATTAAGTACTCAAGAGATGACACTAAACTACGTAGTTCCATCGAGCACACCCCAGGGGAGAACTTGAAAATCCATATTTTTCTATCAGGATCATAAATGAGAGAATAAAGCTTACAACATTCTGAAGTCATTTCTTACATCACTTTATTACACTAGTAAAATATTACCTCAATTGATTATAACAGCGAAATATAACAATGTTATCAGAGTTACAAAGAAAGCAAAGATTAATTTAATGACATGGTGGAGCATTAACATAATGGACATTTATATACAAGAGCTGCTAGTAGATTTTACATCTTTTCTTATAAAAACCTTTAGTGAGGGTTATAAATAAACACTATGGTCATAGCGTGAAAGAAATCCTCTATGAGCCCACCAGGAGGTTTCCACACACAAGAGTCAGCTCTAAGTATTCTTCGATCACCTGCAATAGGGGGAGTAAAAACCTAAGTACTCGATTGTACTCAGTAAGACTTACCCGTCAGGAGGAAAATAAAAGACTCCAAGGATATGAAAGGCTTATTTGGCTTGTGGGTTATTGCATCTGTGGAAGCATTACTAATAGTGCATCCTTAAGTTCAATTTTATTAACAGTCATCATTAGTTCATTAACTAATCATTCTATGTAAGCACCTATGCTACTTTCAAGTAGGTGGTAAGCAATCAGGATCATTTGATCACCTTTTAAATTCTAGTTCTTACTACGATGCTAGACTATAGCTAAGTCGTTACCGTCTCCCAGAAATAGCGATTCATGAATCAATGTATCCTAGATGGGTATCCCGAAACACATGCCTCGCTTGTACCCTAGTCACAAACAAGACCAACCTATTCTACTCCTATCACAGGGTCTAGGTCCTCGTCTAAACTTAGACTCTAAGCCCCCACACTTGAGACCCAGTCTCAATATGGTGCTTAGACCTCCACCTTTCCCTACCTCTAATCAGTCGGTCCGGAAAGAGCCAGAACCCACGACAAGAGCGTAACGAGCCTTCCCGCTCCCATAAGCAAGTATGTGCTCAGGATAATAAGTCTGTGATCTGACTACCATCCACAGCAATGGATGATCATCACTCTACATAGGCGGAACAAGTGCAATCCGAGCCTCGCTCGAATGCCTAACCAGGTCCAAATGCAAAATACCATTCCACCCGGTCTCCAATTATCATTCTGATATATATTCCATGTGATAGTAATATGATAATAACAACAATAATACCTTTCCTATCTCTCACGAGTGATAGGTAATCACTCGACTTCTACCGGATCCTATAGCATAGCAATCTACACGATCCTGACATATTAGTAGGACTCATAGGATAAGGATATATATATATATGCAAGTGGTTTCATTCAACTCCTTAAAAGTTAATGCACAAGCATAAAATAAAGTGCAGAATAATAGGGGTTATGCATCGGGGCTTGTCTAGGTAAGATATGACCAAAAGTTAGCATTCCATCATGGCAACACAATCATCAGGCACCATCTTTTCTACTACTTCAGTCGGCTCTATGATCCATCATTGTTCCTATTATGATATACGTAGATGCAACACAGAGACGTAAATAATCAATGGCAACTTCAACTCTAAAATACGATTATGCTCCGTAAGCTAACAAGCTAGCTTTAATGACTAATATACTAGTCTACTTATCTACGTCGTCAAGTAAGGCTTTGTCTCCAAAAAAATGTTTTAGTTCTAAAATCCCAAGGTGTTTCAGCATTTTATTGATTAAACATATATTTTTGAACTAGGGCTCATTTAGATACCTTAGCAAACTAATTATTATGAAGCTACAAAAATTACAGTGAGCACCTAATAATATTAGGAATTTACTGTGAAAGTTTTAGTGCCAACACTATCACTAATTTATCACAAAAATTCCTTCTAGTTTATATCTTAACAATATTAAGCATCTCAAATTAATTAGATCACTTCTAAAAATATTATAAAACTATGTGAACAAAATATACTAATAGATAGATCATGATTTTAGGAACCTAACAAAATTAATTTCATAATTTTTGGTTAACTATACAATTTTATATTGAATTTACAAGTTTACCTTAGAAACTAAATTACAAGTTTACAGTGGCAACCATTCGGCCCAGCAGCTGGTGGCCCAGCGCAGGACGCGACCCACGCGCGAGATGGCCCATAGCGGGGAGCCTGCGCTAGCACTTTAGCAAATGAGCCTTTGGACTTTTTCCAAACCACGACTAGGTCCTAATACTATTTCTTCCTTTCTCTAACGAATTCACTTAACCCCTTGGATTTTTCCAAATTTCCCCACACGTACCCCCGACCATATCGTGCACGGCAGCAACGACGAGCGGCGGCACTAGGCGTCCACGTCGGCCACCAGAGTCCTGTGTGGACCCATTTAGCGGGTCGGTCGCCATCTATTGCTAAACGTGCAAGGATGGACGACGATTAGGGACTCGGAGGCACACTGTCGTAGGCTGCAGCAGCGAGCGGCTATCCACGGCGGTGATGCGACTATTCTGGTAGCCTAAGGTTCTATCAGGGTGGTAGAGATAGCGGGTAAGCACCAATAGCTCACTAAAATTCATGTTGTAGTGACGATTGGGGTGGAGGAGTGTCGAGGTGGCCTAGCCACGTGCGAGCAGTGATATCGGCGGTGCTCCAAGGTTGACACCGATGCGTTTGGTCCTCACTCGTGTCATTTCTAGTCAAACAAAGATGAGCAACAGCATGAGGGGACCAAGTTGAGCTCATAGGAACAACTAGTTGAACCCCTACCGAGGGGTAGGGCCTTACCCCCAAGTCATGCTCTATTTCAAAGGCGTGATGATCGACGGCCGCAGGAACACTAAATTTGTCCGTGCCAAGTTGTGACAAAGCCTCGATACAGGTCGCTTGGCTAGTCGACTCCCTAGGCCACTTTCTGGTGCAAGGAATTAAACTATGAAGCTCCAAGCTAAGCAAATCGAGAGGCAGAGCGCATGGTGCACCTGTTGTGGTCATGCCATGGAGAGGCACACGAGTGAGCACGAGCAGATTAAGATGAGTGGCTCTGATTAATAGTTGCAACATGAGCACATGTGCATAGGTGATGAGACAGTGGAGGGCTTGGCGCGACGTGCTTGAAATGGCATGGCCAGACCCGAGCGGGCACACCAGCGTTTGCTAGCGAGGGCAAGCACGATAGAGGGACATCACCATCGCCCCTGCGACCGAGGTCATTGGCCCAGACGCGATGGCATTGGCACCTGCCTAGAGCCTCTATACGGTAGGTGAAATGAGGGGTGAGGCGAGTGCCACGATGGCAAGGCGATGATAGCTACAGCCTTGTCTCGACCCCACGTGCGGCGTTGCGACTAGAGGGTGGCACACACACACAATGATAGCGGGGTCAGGCCATAGCCAGCCGGGATGGCCAACACGAGGCCAAGGGCGCTGCGTGGCATCGATCAGGCACATGAGCTAGCCAGCGGCAATAGCCTAGCCACAGCCTAAGTTCGGTGCCAGTAGCGCACGCACGCGTGGTGACCACACCCACGGGGCTAGCGGCCGAAACGGTGCCAAGCACGGTTTTTAAAGCAAGCCAAAACTACTTAGCGTCTCGATTAAGACTCAACCAATTCCACTAACCTGTAGCTGGTGCTAACAGCTAACTAGCGAAGCAATCATCATGACCAGGGAGCAACCAGAGGGGGAGTGAGAGGAATGCCAACACTAGCTCATCGTGCTGAATGTCAGTTCATGAACAGAGCACCAAATCATGGTTCACAGCACGTTCTAAGGAGGTTAGGGCAAATTTAGAGCGGGCAACGTGACATCCAACACAACTTCGACCTACACCATGCTCAAGTGCTTACTTAGAAGCAACCAATGGTACAACAACATGGATCTAGTGTTTAAATATTTTAGTTAGAATTTAAATGCCAAAATCGCATTGTCTACTACCCTTCCATACTTAGAAAAGTTAAGGATTTTAGTTGGGGCTAAGTAACCATGAACTCTTTTGTCGCAATTTTTAATAGGTCTAAACCTTGTTAACTTCAACCAACAAATACTTCATGCAATAGTCCATATCTTATACTAACCCATAGGAGCAAAATATTTAAGCATTATTTAACTATTTTACTCAATATAATTCACCAAAAATGGTATTTTAAACAATAGTTCAAGTGTTTGTCGACTTAACGAAAAGAGCTTATCTTAACGTCGAATTTGATTTTTGAGCTCCTAAGAGCACTAGTTAACAACATTTGTTTTCACAAATTAAAGTTGCATCTTCAACTACACCACTTGCTCATCATCTTTACTTAAGTACTACACACAAGTTATATTATATTTTTGTTTATAGGAATTGTTTTTTCATACCAAACAATTAAAACTACTTATTTTATTCTTCTCGTTAGGATTTTCATTAACACATTTACGCACTAAGTAAATTAACTTAGATATTTATTTGATTTCTCTCAACCATAAAAGTGAGTCGCACATGATTCGGTTATCATTTCCCGTGCGTTATAAAATTTTAAAACCCAAAAACTTGTTAGGCTAATCCCTCTTGGACCTAAATCTTGGTGCTAAGCAAGCTCTAACACTAGGGGTGTTACATTGAGTTGTGGGAGAGTAGTGTCTACCAAATGATGCTAAGATATAAGAGATGGACCTTTAAAGCGTGATACCAATCGGAGTACACCAAATAAATCATCCTTAGCACCATTGCTAGTTAGATACCACTTGGAATTACTTGCAAAACACAAACACTAGATACCTCATGAGATCAACATTATAAGCAAGGCT
Source organism: Miscanthus floridulus (assembly GCF_019320115.1). Taxonomy (NCBI): domain Eukaryota; kingdom Viridiplantae; phylum Streptophyta; class Magnoliopsida; order Poales; family Poaceae; genus Miscanthus; species Miscanthus floridulus. The sequence continues at coordinate 81,382,813 of NC_089585.1, read as the reverse complement.
CTAACACCACTTGTGAAAGCAAAGCAAGTAAATAAGACATATCTAACTATCACCTATGCATGCTAATTTTTTATTTCATCATTCAAACCTACAACTAGCATACACCACACAAGCATGGAATTTTAATTAAAAACTTGTGTCATGCAAGCAAACATATGAAATGCACATTCAAATGCATCAATCAAGTTTATGAGCTTGCTCCCCCTACTTGTGTGCTCAAATTTTAATTGATCCCTTTCATTTGTTATATTTCTTCCCCTTAGTGATTACTTCTCCCCCTATCACTTATATCTTTGTTCTTCTCCCCCTTTGTCATCAATGACCATAAAAGTTCAATTTTAGATAGATTAAGATTATCAATATCAATCAATGGGGTGAGGATCATTTTCCCAAATTTGGTTCAATCTAGATTACTTGCCCAAGATATTTAACTCGGTTTGATCCAAGGACAAGCTTTTTCACACCTCATTTTAAGGGTTATTTTGTACTATGTTGAGTTAAACACTTATATCTCATTTTTTAGATCAAACACTAGGTTCACAAGCCCACAAACATGTCATATTCTACCACTAGATCAAGTCAAGCATAGAAGCAATAGTGGTACCATACAAGCATTAAATTCATTTGATTTTCATGAATGAGCCTATAAAACATGAGGAATGACTAGATGCACTAAACATGTCCTTAGCAAGGGATGTATGCATGCTAATCAATTTTTACCTTGGATTGCTTGAAGGAGAGGCATGTCATATGAATGGGGGGTGCATCAACATATATTTGAGAAATCCAATATGTTCAACTCATTCCTTAGCTTGCAAGTTGATCTTCGGTGCCTACACTCTTAATGCAAATGTCATCTTTTTGTTGATAATCTCTTATCAAATGGTGACGGACATCAATGTGTTTTGTTCTTGCATGTTGAACCAGATTGTTGGTTAGCTTGATTGCACTCTCATTGTCACATAGCAATGGCACTTTCATGAACTCGATTCCAAAGTCATTCAAGGTGGCCTTTATCTAAAAAATTTGTGCACAACAACTACTGATGGATATGTATTCGCCTTCGACGATTGATAATACAACACTATTTTGCTTCTTTGATGATCATAAAACAAGTGATCTTCTCAACAATTGATATGTGCCCTGAGGTGCTCTTCCTTTAAATCTTGCATCCCACATAATCCGAGTTGGAGTAACCAACTAGCTCAAACTTTACTCCTTTGTGATACCACAAGCCAGCATTTTGTGTATGTTTCAAGTACCTCAGTATTCTCTTTGTAGCCTTCAAATGACTTTCTCTTGGTGAGGCTTGGAATCTTGCACACATGCATACACTAAACATGACATACGGCTTTGATGCGGTCACATAGAGTAGGTTTCCAATCATAGACCGATACAATTTTTGATCCACCATGTTGCCACTTACATCACTATCCAAATTGCCATTTGTTTCCATTGGTGTACTTATAGCCTTTGCTTCATTCATGCCAAACTTCTTGAGCATGTCTTTGATGTACTTGCCTTGACTCATAGATGTACCATTCTTCAATTGCTTGATTTGAAGTCCAAAGAAGTAACTCAACTCTCTAATCATGGACATCTCAAACTCATTAGCCATCATCTTCCCAAACTCTTCACAAAAGTCTTGTTTGGTTGATCCAAATAAGATATCATCAACATAGATTTACAACACAAACAAGTCTTTACCAATCTTCTTGGTGAAAATAGTGGTGTCAACCTTGCCCATCAAGAACCCTTTAGAGAGGAGAAAGTCCCTCAACCTCTCATACCATGCTCTAAGTGCTTGCTTCAAGCCATACAATGTCTTCTTCAACTTGTACACATGATTGAGCTTCTTGTCATCTTCAAAACTAGGTGGTTGCTCAACATAAACTTCTTCATTGATGTAGTCATTGAGAAATGCACTCTTAACATCCATTTGATAGAGCTTGATGTTGTGGGCACAAGCATAGGCTTGCAAGATTCTAATTGCTTTCAATCTAGCAATTGGGGCATATGTTACTCCAAAGTCAAGACCTTCAACTTGTGTATAGCCTTGTGCTACCAATCTTGCTTTATTCCTTACTACTATCCCATCTTGATCTTGCTTGTTTCTATAGACTCATTTGGTTCCAATCACATTGTGGTTCTTTATCTCTCAACTAATTCCCACACTTAATTTCTTGTGAAGTTATTCAATTCTTCATGCGTAGCATTCACTCAATCAACATCCATCAATGCTTCTTCTATCTTCTTTGGTTCAATGGATGACACAAATGAGAAGTGTTCATAAAATGATGCTAGTCTTGATCTTGTTTGTATACCTCTAGAAATATCTTCAATAATAGTGTCCAATGGATGATCTCTTGCAATATTTGTTGGTTGGAGCAATGGAGCATTATTGCTTGCACTTGCTTGATCATTAGGTTTAGATGATATACTAGCCACTTCATTTTCTTCATTGTCATGTGAGCCACTTGAACTTGCTTGATTTGTATCATCTTGCACATTTGAGTTAGAGAGCACTTGAACTTGATCATCTTCTTCATCAATCACTTGCCTAGGCCTCAATTCACCAACATATATGTTCTTCATGGCATTTGAAAGTTGAATGCCTCAAATATCTTCCAAGTTCTCATTCTCATCTTGGGAACCCTTGGTTTCATCAAATTCAACATAATGTACCTCCTCAAGAGTACCACTTACCAAATTCCAAACTCTATATGCTTTGCTAGTGGTTGAGTATCCAAGTAAGAACCATTTATCACACTTCTTGTCAAACTTGCTCAATCTAGTGTCTTTCTTCAAGATATAGCATTTGCAACCAAAGACCCAAAAATATAAAATGTTGGGCTTTCTACCATTCAAGAGCTCATAAGGTGTCTTTTCTTTCAAAGAGTGACAATAGAGGCGGTTGCTATAATAGCAAGCCGTGTTGATTGCTTCGATCCAAAAGGATTGACTCACATTGTACTCACTTAACATTGATCTTGCCATGTCAATAAGTGTTCTATTCTTCCTCTCAACAAGGCCATTTGATTGTGGAGTGTACTTAGCCGAGAATCGATGTCTAATTCCAAAATCATCACACAACTTATCAATTCTAGTGTTCTTGAACTCACAACCATTGTCACTTCTAACTCTCTTGATGGTTGTCTCAAACTCATTATGAATGCCCTTAACAAATGATTTGAATGTTGCAAACACATCACTCTTGTCCACTAGAAAGAATTCCCAAGTATATCTAGTATAGTCATCCACTATCACAAAGCCACATTTGTTTTCACTGATGCTAGTGTATTGTGTTGGCCCAAATAAGTCCATGTGCAACAACTTAAATGCCTTGCTAGTGCTTATTATGCTCTTCTTAGGATGGGTGTTTCCAACTTGTTTGCCAGCTTGACAAGAGCTACAAAGCTTATCCTTCTCAAACACAACATCTTTGAAGCCTCTAACCAAGTCATGCTTAACCATCTATTCAATTGTTTTATTCCAACATGACCAAGCCTTCTATGCCATAACCAACCTATACTAGACTTAGTGAACAAGCATGTTGACAATTGAGCTTCACTAGCATTGAAATCAACCAAGTATAGATTCTCATATCTAAAGCCTTTGAAGATCAAGTTAGAGCCATCTACACTTATGATCTCTACATCATCTACTCCAAATATGCACTTAAATCCAAGATCACATAATTGGGCCATGGATAGTAAATTGAAGTTCAAGCTCTCAACTAGCAACACATTGGATATGCTAAAGTCATTGGATATTGCAATCTTACCAATCCCTTTGACCTTGCCTTTGTCATTATCACCAAATATGATACTATCATAACCATCATTGCCATTAGTATTGATTGAGTTGAACATTCTTGCATCACCGGTCATATATTGAGTGCACCCACTATCAAGAACACAATGCCTTCCTCTAGCTTTGTAATTGACCTATAAAAGAAGATCAATTCTTTTTAGGTACCCAAACTTGCTTGGGTCCTTAAAGGTTAGTTACTAAGCTCTTTGGCACCCAAATGACTTTCTTCTTTGAGCCCATCCATAGTGCACCAATGAACTTAGCCTTCACACCATTAGTACTCTTGGTAAGCACATAGAAAGAATCAAGCTTAATTGAGGATACTTTAGTTTATGATTTCTTGTTCATGCATTTTTTCTCTATGTGACCAACTTGCTTGCAACTAGTGCAAAACCGACCATTGTTCTTCACAAAACTAGTCTTGTGAGGAGCAAAGACCACCTTGCCTTTCTTGAGGGTATAGCCTAATCCCTCTTTGTAGAGAGAAGCTCTTTGGATACCCAAGCACATAAGCAAGTGGTCCTCACCACCATAGGCTTTGCCTAAGGCGCGAGTGAGCTCATTTACCTCCTTCTTGAGGGTCTCATTCTCAACTATTAGTGAGGCATCACAAAGTGAAACTATCACTACTAGATGAGCTAGAAGTGGAAGTGCTACAAGAAGGGTTAGTGGGAGCAACAATGATAGGCTTATAGAAAGATTCATCAATTATGTCACAAGTTAATCCCACATCACATGTTACAACATGCTCCTTCACATTTTGCTCATCAAGTAGAGAGGAATGAGCTTTTTCAAGCTTCTTGTGAGCCTTGCCAAGCTTCTCATGGGCTTCCTCTAGCCTCTCATGAGATGCATTAAGCTCATCAAAGTCTTGCTTAAGGGCTTTTAGTTCCTTTCGCAAGTCTTTGTGTTCCCTTCTCTTAATGTCAAAATGTTCCTTAGCATCATCTAACATGTCAAATAGTTCATCCTTAGTTGGTTCATCATCATCACTTTCACTTTCATTTTCATTATCATGTTTCTCATCTCAACCATCATCACAAGTTTGTACCTTAGTAGCCTTAGCCATGAAGCATGATGGAGTGTCAAAGAGAGAAGGCTTCTCATTGATAGCAATGCTTGCAAGAGCCTTCTTCTTGGTGGTCTTGTCATCATCACTATCATCATCATCACTTGAGGAAGCATCACTATCCCAAGTGACCATATATGAACCACCCTTCTTCTTCTTTAAGGTCATCTTGTCCTTCTTCTCCTTCTTCTCATCTTTCTTCTTCTTCTTTTCTTCTTTCTTATCATCGTCTCTATAAGTACCATCAATCATCACATCACCCAATACTTGGTTTGATGTCATGGTGTCTAAACCACTCCTCACTAGAATAGTGACCAATGTGCCAAATCTTGATGGTAAGCATCTTAAGAACTTGTGAGAGAAGTCCTTATCCTTCACCTTTTCTCCAAGTGCTTTGAGATCATTGACAAGCACTTGAAGCATATGAAACATCTTCGGCACACTCATCTTCCTTCATTTTGAAGCTAGCAAACTTCTCCTTGAGGATATATGCCTTGTCACCCTTCACCACTTGTGTGCCCTCAATTGACTCCTCCAACTTCTTCCATGCCTCATGAGCCATATCAATGTTCTTGATTTGCTCAAATGTTCTCTCATCCAATGCATCATGAATGGCACTAAGAGCAATGTCATTGTTTTGGAGCAATACTTCTTCGGCGGTGGTGGGAGCTTTAGCATTGGCAACCGCAATCTTGGTCTCCACCACCTTCCACATCTTTCTATTGATTGACTTGATGTATGTTGTCATCTTAGCCTTCCAATAAGGATAACTGAAGCCATTGTAAGGAAAATGAACCCTAAGCCCATTTACTTTGGATTTTGGTATTTGATGATCAACACAACCAAATTGGACTAATGAATTTACAAGTAATTGTTTTTTAGTTCAATAGGGTGCAAACATGACTTGGATGAAGGTGACATGATGATCTGATGATCAACACCTTAAGGAAGACCCTAGAAGCACAAGAGAGGATCTAAGATATCAAGCAAAGTCCAACCACAAAGATAGGAACCAAGCCGGACGCAAGATCACGAAGAAATGAGCTGCATAGAGGAGACTGGATGTGGCCCTATGAGGACTAGACATGTCCGATCAGTTGCTTGGCAACAGTAGGCGTCAACAGCAATGACTAGACGCTGAGCGAGGTAGTGACTGGACGCATGGACTTCACTGTTCATCATCGCGACAACAACTCAGTAAGGATCGGACGCAGCAGCACTAGATGACCAGACACACAAAGTGCAGTGTTTGATCATGTCCAAAGAGGTTCCAGACTGGCGCAATTGTGACCAGACGCTTCTGGTCAGGATGACAGTAGCGTCCGGTCACTAGCAGAAATGTTGGTTTTGATTCCAACGGCTAGTTCTCGCATTTGGGGCTATAAATATGCCTCCAACCAGCCAAGACAAGTGTGGAGAGTTGAGGAAACATATCAAGGGTGTTGATACACTATTTTAGTGATCTCCACTTGCATAGTGCTTAGTGATTCATTAGGTGATTAGCATAGGTGCTTTGCAAAGTGCTTAGGTTGATTAGACCACCGCTTATGCACTTGCTCTAGGTTTAGGCCTAGTGTTTAGTGAGGTTTGTACACCTCTTACCACTCGGTGCTTGCGCGCACCATTGTTGTACATCGAAGGGGCTTGTAGTCTTGCGAGATCACACCAACCGCGTATGTGGTGTGGCCACCACCATGTACCGAAGCGAACAAGGCCCATGGCGGTTTGGCCAGAGCTTGATAGTGAAGACGGTGGGGAGCGGTCTAGGAGAGGCTTGTGAAGGGAACCATGATGCCTAAGAGAGGGATGAATTAGGCAACTTAAAACTCTAACTCTAAACTATGGCCTCTTTTTCTAACCTTAGCAAAACCTATGCAAAAGATAAACTATATAAATATGCAACTATGGTTTTGCTAGTGTGTTGCTATCTCTACCGCAAAAGGTGTTATGCAAACAATGTAAATATGGAAGCTAAAGAGTAAGGGAGAGATATGCAAACTTCCATCAATGACTCTGGTATTTTTACCGAGGTATCGAGAAGCGCGCAAGCTTCCCCCTAGTCCTTGTTGGAGCCCCTCACAAGGGCCAAGCTCTCGGTCAGATAACTCTGTGGATAGCCTCGGGCCTTCCCCACGCGTAAGTGGGTCTCCGACGTGCCTTCTGACAACCCTCTCTTAGATTCTTCCCGCCATCTTCACTATCAAGCTTCTGGCCAAACCACCGTGGGCCTTGTTCCCTTTGGTACACGGTGGTGGCCACACCACAAACGCGGTTGGTGTGATCTCGCAAGACTACAAGCCCCTCCGATGTACAACAATGGTGCATGCAAGCACCGAGTGATAAAAGGTAAGCAAACCTCACTAAACACTAGGCCTAAACCTAGAGCAAGCGCATAAGCGGTGGTCTAATCAACCTAAGCACTTCGTAAAGCACCTACACTAATCACCTAATAAACCACTAATCACTATGCAAGTGGATATCACTAAAATTATGTAACAACACCCTTGGTATGTTTCCTTAGCTCCACACTACTCAAATGGCCAGTTGGGGGGTCTATTTATAAGCCCCACTGAGAAAGTAGCTGTTGAGGACAAAACTCACCTTTCTGCTACTGACAGGACACTGCTGTCATCCTGACCGGATGTGTCTGGTCACTCACAATGGTCACTTGGTCTTCGGTGCGATCAACTAATCGAACGCTGATGGCAATGCAAAGGGTAAGGTTATATGATGCTAAAATATACCACATGTAAACATCTTTGGAAACTTATCTTGCCCTTACAAATGTTCCCATGTGGCATTATGGATTTAAGCCCCCCCCTAACTCCATAAACCGCTATCCTTCCTTTTTCAGACCATTACCACTTATAAATTATTATGATTGGGCTTGCTTTTGGTCCTACAAATTCTCCCCCTTTGGAATCAAACACCAAAAAGGAAGACATTAGTAGCATAAGGGAGGGTCAAACTTTGTGATCCTTTGTATGTGGAGTGGAATTGGTCACAAAATTTGGCTCTCACATTACATAGACTAAGCTCCCCCTAAATATATGCATACATATGATGGAGAGTATAGTTTATGCATAATTGGCAAATTAATGCTCAAGCGAGTTTAATCTATATAATGCATGGAGAAAGCATATAAATACCAAAGTGAAATCAACATGATGATATCAGTTTAGAAATACCACATGTGGAACCCAATTTAATTTATACCACTTGCAATAGGTGGTGGATATTTGAATTGTGATGCTTAACTCTGGGGACTCCATTTTCCTTGCAATGAGACTACTACACACATGATAAGCTTGAAAAGGTGTTAGTCTCAAAGCATCCAACTTGTAGAGTAACATCCCCCTAAATTTGTGCACACAAGTATGGAATACTTGTAGGAGATATGCACATTGATTTTAGAATCAAAGATACCACTTGAAAGATGACATCACATAAATGTGAGAATCATTTTCGAAGGTGATATTTGGGAGAAATTATCTACAATTTAGACATTGGCACATATTAGATGAACAATTGTAAAACAAGCTATGTGTTTACACCAAAATTTGGAAGGAGAGTCATAGGGACCCAGAAGCTCCTAGGATCATATCATCAAGGGATTAGGCGGATCAGAAATAGCTGATTCGGATGCAAAATCTAGGAATTGGCTTTCTTCGGATAGCGCCAGCAGATAATGACGGAGGCTATGCTCGATGCTAGGACAAAAACATGTTGGACTCTATAAAAAGGGAAATATTAGAGTCCAAGTTATCTTAAATTAGGAATGTTTTCATTATGCCAAAGATTGTATTAAGTCGTACTCGACTAGGGTTCGTTTTAGGCTCCAGGTATAAATACCAAACCCCGGCTATTGTAGAGAATCAATCAAATACAAGTCAATTACTTTTTTTGCTCCGACCACCCCTTAGGAGTAGGAGTAGAGTAGATCTCGGTGAGTTCTTTGGCAAGTACGGCTACATCGATCCGGTCGACCTCCACTGCTTGTTGTAAGTACCATCATGGTTTATACCTCTATTCGTATGGCTGCATCAATCCGGTCGAGCCCCACTGTGGCTCTGGTATAAGCTAGTTATCGACTCTTATCTAATTCAATTATGGCCTGTGTGATTCTGCCACACACCCCACTACTTGAATTGGATCAAGGTCAAGTTATCGGCTCTATCTTAGAGTGGCAGTCTTTGGTAGATTCATTAAGTTACCGATATTGTTTATTGCTTTCATTGTTTATCTAATTACAGCAATATCACTCTACCTGATTGAGATTGACCTAGATCAGCCTTATATCTTGTTTAACTCATCGTTTGCTAATCTAGAACTAATCTAATCTATATCTTAAGCAATGAGTTATGTTTTTATTGATTGTTTTGCGTCAATCTTAATCATGCATAGCGTGCGGTTAAGGCATGTTCGATCTTGAGTAGATCTATCAGTTAGCGAGAACTGTTTCATGACCCATCATCATGGCCTATGGGATTCTGCCTCTCTCCCCACTGTTGGCACCGTGGAGTGGGGATTGTTGGTTGATAGACCCGTTCCTGAGAAGACATGACCTTAATTGTGCGCTATGCCTGAATCGGCTGTTTAGCCGATATCGAATGTTTTCATGAACAGTTCATATTACGAGATCATTGAAGTAGAGATAAGTTGAAAGATGTGTTAGCCCCATGATCTTGTTATTGTATTATGGCCTGCATGATTCTGCCTCATGCCCCACTAATATTAGTAATGAGTTAGGGTTGTTGAGTCGATTGTTGTTTCTACGGTTTGCATGATTTTGCCTCATGCCCCACTGGTCATGGCGATAGATGAGATCTAATATGTTCATTAGATTTATCTTTATTAAATGATTAAGTGATGTTGAATTGTTTCTTTATATAAAAAGGAGTTCGGTTACTCGTAGTCATTGGCTCAGTATGGACCGATCATCATTGATATCTTATTGCCAATGATTAATATTTGTTTAAATGATGTTTATCCTGAATGATAACTGATTCTCTTCACACGACCCCATGAGCTCTAACTGACTTATTCTCATGAATATACTGGAATCGGCTATTTAGCCGATTTCTTTTCATATCGGTTCTCATAGCCGCACATTCGGGACTGTCTAGCAAAACCGACACGTTCCACCCTTAATTACTGATGAGCTTTCTCTCCTTCTCAATTATAGGGTCAAATTGACTAGCATGCCTCGGGAGGATTGCGTAGGATCGACCACCCCTATGCTAAAGCTAGGTGGATCTGCTCCATCGAGCAGACCCTTCTGGCTTGCTGTGTGTGTCCTCGGTACAGGACAAAATTCTGTGTCGACACACATTTCTGGCATATTCGGTGGGACACCACAATCGTAATGGTGGTTCACAACAATGACAGCATCCTTATGGTACATTATAAAGACCTATCTGATGAAGATAGGGATACCATCAACAAAGCTATGGAAGAATTTCAGAAGAAGTGTTTGTTGTCCTACACCAAAACACGTGACATCACTATTATTTAGAAATTTCCACTACCAAGAGTTCTACTACATGGGTAGATAGACACGATCGAAGCTGAAGACAGGCATTTCTTTACGGAAGCCATAGACAAGTCTGTTCGTGATGCTCTATCAAGCCGCAATGAAGCTTTCATTGATGCATTTCATGACACCATGAAAAAGGCGATTCATGGAATTCCAGTTGGTCAGGTTGGATCGACTTGTTACAATATTCTAGATCCGTTAACCTAAGGGACTAATCAAGTCGGTACCAGCCATCAAGAAGCAGCACTAGCTAGTAATGGTGACGTCCAAACACTTCAAGGTTCATCTGAATAAACTCCGGGTACTGCTACAAATCAGATACAGTACAATGCTAGACCGTAAGTACAACATGTGCAGCAGCCAGCGGGGCAAAGTCAAAACCAGATGATCAATTTTGGCACATTAGGCCACATACCATCATCGGCTAAGAAGATAGCACCATCAATTCAAAGAATTCATAGAGATATAGATCCTTATGTCTATAATTAGAGACTTCAAGAAGCAGGCCAGTAAAGGACCCAACAGATTGAGATTCCACAAGGTTATCACTATGGCATGGATTATAATACCCTCCACATGAGACCAAATCTAGGATATCAAGGCACACGGGATTTCAATCCATAAATGGGTCAGCAAGTACTAAGAAATCCAAATCCGTAGGCTGATGAGTTGCTGCTCAAGGTGACCGAGATGATGAAGAATCAATTCGGTCTGAAGCCAAAAGGAATGACTTTTTCATACAAACGTCCATATCCAGAATGGTATGATTTGGTCGCTCTTCCTGCAAATTATAGGCTCCCAGAGTTCACCAAGTTCACTAGTTAAGACGGTACAAGCATAATAGAATATGTCAATCGGTATCTTACACAATTGGGTGAATCATCAGTTGAGGATGCCCATCAAGTTCGTTTCTTCTCCTTGTCCCTGTCAGGGCCAGCCTTCACTTGGTTTTTGTCATTACCAGTCAACTCCATTGCCGATTGGGCCAACCTAGAGAAGAAGTTTCATACATATTTTTACACTGAGACTAGAGAGAAGAAAATAACCGATTTGATGACCATAGGACAGAGGACTAATGAATCAGGCACTGAGTTTCTTCAGAGATTCCAAGAGACTAAGAATCTGTGTTTCTCATTGAGCTTGGCTGATGATCAACTAGCTGCTTTAGCCATCCAAGGAATGCTGCCAATATGGAAAGCAAAGCTGCTAGGACAAGAGTTTGACAACTTGGGACAATTGGCTCAACGGGTAGCAGCGCTTAATAGCCAATTCTAGAGTATGCGTAGAGATACCTGATTCTAGAAGAACACCACAGTAGCCGAAGCTTATGATCCATATTCAGTCGATGACGGCTATGAAGATGAAGAAGAAGAGGTTACTGTAGCTAAATGGAATTGGGGCAAGAAGATAGTGATGGTGCCAAATCCTTGGGGAAGAGGAGTTGAGGAGAGTTATGATTTTGATGTTACCAAATCGGACAAGCTCTTCGATTTCTTGCTTGAGAAGGGGTAGATCAAGTTGCCCGATGGTCATGTCATGTTGCCCCCCTAATCAGTTGAAGAACAAGAAGTTCTATAAATTCCATAATGCTACTTCTCATTCCACTAATGAATGCAGAATCTTCAGGCAGCATATACAAAGAGCTATTTAGCAAGAGAGGCTCAAATTCGATACACCTCGGAAGATGAAAGTCGATGATAATCCTTTCCTAGGAGATCAGAACATGATTGATGCTAGGCTAATCAAAGGAAAAACCAAGGTCCTAACATCGACCAAATTGAGAGAAGCTGGGACAGTCAATCCCGAAATACAAATATCGGCTAATGAGTACAAAGAGATTAGAAGACATCGTGCCGAATAAAAGAGCCGATACGAGCAGAGGAAGATGTCAAAAGCAGAGACGTCAAAGCCATGGGTCACATCTCGGATTCTGTTGAATAAATGGCAGTGGCAGAAGGAAAAGGATTATCAATGTTAGTTAAAAGATCAAGCATACCAGTATCAATTAGAAGAAGAGAGGTATGAAAGGGAACAAGCTGAATTATATTGGAATTGTCCCTTCTTTAGGCATTGCTGGAATGAAGGTTTGAAGTTGCCTACTAGACACGACTGTCCAGAATATAGCAATCAATATCGGGAGTATAGGCAATCTTGAACCAACCGCCGGTCTATCCATGCTCAAGATGCATATCATCATAACAACATAGATCAGCGCTTAAAAAATGAAAGTGTTCATGATCGGTTGGGAAAAAGAGTCATTGGACAGGACTAGGCTAATCATAAAGAGGAAGGCACTGAAAGAAGATACACGTGGTAGGAAGGCCAGTGGTGCCAAGGAGATTTGATGAGAAGCCAAAAGAGGAGGGTGCAGCGCCTAAGGAATAGAGAGATGGAATAGGCTCAGGTGCCGGGTAAAACTCAAGTGTGGCGCACCAAGCATATGGCTGATAAGAGGCAACCTTCGGCTAATATCCAAATGGCTTTTCTGTTACCATCAGAATTCAGAGCTCTGGCAGATCAGGAAGTTTATTCAGACTTCGATAAGTCAGAATATGAAGAGATGGTTGCCAAGTTAACGGTTGTGCAGCAAGCAATATTTGATAAGCCAGTCAAGCATCAGCACTTAAAGGCTTTATATATGAAAGGTTTTGTTGATGGGAAGCCAATGAACAAGATGTTGGTGGACAGAGGTGCTTCTATCAATCTTATGCCATACACCACTTTCCATAAGCTTGGCAAGGGACCAGGAGATTTGCTTGAGACCGATATGATGCTTAGAGACTTCAGAGGAAATACATCCAAGACTCGGGGGGCAATAAACGTCGAACTGACAATCGGGAGTAAAACTCTGCTCACCATGTTCTGTCATTGATGGGAAAGGATCATACAGTTTACTCCTCGGCCGTGATTGGATTCATGCGAATTGTTGCATACTGTCGACCATGCATCAGTGTTTGATTCAATGGAATGGAGACGATGTCGAACTAGTTCATGCTGATGAGTCTGTAAGCATCACAATAGCCGATCCTGTCTTTTGGGAACTAGGAGATTTTGAGTGTTTTTCTGGCAAGTCATGGGAAGGAGGCTTCATTAAGATCAACAATAAAAGCCAACAGCCGATGAAGGTGATCGGCTTTGAGAGTTTGTTTTACTGGAAAAGTCACAGCTTCACGTCGGTCGTTGGATCAAAAGAAAAATGAGTATTAAGTCTTGGAGATGGGTTTAGGCCAACGTATGTGAATGCTGAGTTAAAGTGTAAGTGTGATTCAGAGTTAATGGATTTCTTAAGAAAAGTTCTGTTTCGCTTAATCGATGCTTGACCTGGGTTAATTACTCGTCTGACCTTTGATATTGAAAGTTCTACGGGACATTATCCTAGCATCTGATCAACATCTGATAGCTGATTTGTTCTCAGCTCTAATAGCCGGTACCAGAAGGGTATCGCCTCTAGTTCAAAAAATAAATATCTTCAAAGATAGTAATAGCTGATATGATATCTATTGCCTATAGAGCAAAAAAAACAAAAAGTGCAAGAAACATTCATGGTCATACATGAAGGCATTGCATTGAAACACAGTCATAAAAGAACAGGAGTCTTCATTCATTGATTTATCTTAAATACAAACTAATCAAAGACCTTGTTCACCACATCCTGAGCGGATGTGATGTCTACTACGGCCTCTGCTACCATAGTGAATTCTTCAAGCAGGTCCTTGTGCTCCTCAGGGCTATTGCCCATTGGGAAACCTATTTCCATGGCGTGAAGCTCGTACCCAGTTCAGACTTGTGCCACGGTCAGCACCACCACCGCACCATGACGAACGCCATGGAGGGCGATCTCCTAAATGCAGACCGGGACATCTTGGAGACAAGCGTCGATGGAGGAACCCTGGGCATTGACAGCGTCTATGGCCATGTTCATCGCCAGTTGGAGAGATTCCAACTGTGCTATCAGGGCTGACAATCATGAGAACAAGAAGATAGTCAAGATGAAGATAATAGAAGTCAGAGTAGGAAGACTTCATGGGATTCATCTTACCCACCACCATGGCGTCGGATTTGGCCAGCTACGCTCGGACAGCATTGGCCTCCTCCTCAGCTACGTGAAGGGTGGCTTGGGAAACCCCGAGGTGAATCTCCAGTCGGCCATTGTCCCAAGTCGCCTCGGAGTAACGGTTTTGAGCCATCCTCCACTCATGAAGATAGCATCGGGCGTCGTTGCCATTGTAGGAATCGAAAGAATCCGACGACGAGGCCGGCACAGAAGATGCGGCATCAGAGGGCCCATTGGCCCTAGGAAGAGGACAAAGACTGTCATTCACAACAAACCTATAGGTGGATCAGAACTGTTCATCATCATGAACAAGAAATGTCAATCTCACCTCATGAGCTGGAGGCGCTGATTCATCAGCATATTCTCTTCTGGGATTTCCTCCGCCATGCGCTTGCCTCGGTTATCATCGCCGGCCATGAAGAATGATTGGATCTAACTGCTATAGGGTTTTGGTAGGCAGAGAAGAGCAAAGGAACAGTTGCAGATGGATATGTGTTCGAGGCAAAAGACAACGGCTGGTACTTAAAGACATGAAGCGAAGGGACGGACGCCTCGGGACACGCAAAAGGTAACCGCAATTAATAGGAGGCAAAGTGCCACTTCACTAATGCCAATGGAAATACAGCACTGAGCAACTGAAAGGCAGGAAATCAAAGGGTTCTCTTAATAAAAGCCGTGTTTTCAGACTTGGTTAAACCAAGGGCCTAGATCGGCTATATCAAATCGACTCTTTAGCCGAAGAAGGAAGCATGAGTAAACAACGAAGAATATGATCGGTTCTACATAAGATCCGTGATGACATGCAGATCTCGAGTCTAGGGCACCATGGGTCGCTCTCAGTATTTCTAGTCGAATGACATCAGCTCCCCCAGGCTATTGACTTCTCCAGCTGATCTAGAAATGCTCTCAAAGACACACTTATGATGACTAAAAAGCGAGACAACTAGTATGGTCGCCTAATCAGGGAAAACCTTATCAGCTCAGGCATTACATGCCTAGTACATTTTGGAGACGCTGGGAGGAGGAGAAGGATTCAGCAGATCAATAAGGAATATTACCCTAACGTTTGGATTAATACTCAACAACCAATTCACTCGACTGATAGCTCTAATGGCCGATACCAGAAAGGTATCGCTGCTGGTGCGAAAATAGATTTAGAAGAGTAAAAGCCAGTATAATGTGTATCCTCCATGGGGGAAAAGCAAGCATAAACAAAAGGAATGTGCATGGTGCCAAGACAGGAAAATTATCTACTAAATATTGCCTATTACAAACTACGGGCCGAGGAAAACCTTGCCTACTATATCATCGGCCAAGGTATTAAAAGCTACAGAATTGGCGGCACTCATGAAATCCTCAACCAAGCGCTCCTACTCCCTAGGGTATGCTGCGTCTAGAAAACCATGGGGAAGAAGCTGAACATTTTGGCCCAAACAGGCTTGGGCGGTAGCCAACGCTGTGGCAGCGCCATGATGAACGCCATGGAGAGCAACCTCCCTAACATGATTCGGGATGTCATGCAAACGAACCACCGGAATGATGCCCCTAGCATTGACAAACCCCACCGCATGATCCGTAGCTAATCGAAGGCTCTCCAGTTGGGCAGATAGATCTAAAAGATTCAAAGGGGAGGTGATCAGAGTCTCGGAGACAAAATTGAAAAGAAAGTAGAGGTTACAACAAGTATCTCACCCACAATTCTGGCCTCGGCCTTAGCCAACCTATCCCCCACCGAATCGACCATAGGAGGTGATCAGCATCGAACCATGGTCAGGGCCGATTCTGTGAGGGATAAACACTCAGTGAGACTTTGGCCATGTCGATCAATGGAGGCAAGCAGATCATCATTATCAATCCACCTCATCTGATGGCAAGGGGGCTAGCGGCAAGCCATCGATGAGGAAGGCCCTCAAGGCCAAACAGAGTCGGCCCAGTTCCCCGAGGCAGTAGAGGCATCACGGGATATACCCTCCTGACGATGAAGGCGCTGACGCGATAATGCAGACCCAATGAAGACCTTCTTAGGAAACCTCTTGCTGTTCTCCATGATCTCTGACCTACGGAAAAGCAGGAACTATGCTAAGGGTGCAGAAGGTTTGAGACAAAGTGAGTTATCCTTAGATCAACTGCCGAGGCCCATTTATATAGCCCAGGAAGGCGAGGAGATAGATTTCACCAGGGGTGTGAGGTTGGAATCAGAAACGGAAGCGAAACGGCACTCTGGAATTTTAGGAGATGGATAACGAAGAAATAACAGATTCGGACTTATTGCTTCCTCAAATTACAAAAGATCTAAAAAAGATTCAGAGATTTTACTAGAGATCAGCCTATCCAGTTTATTTTGGATTGAAGGGAGTTTGGGCCCCAACAAGGCCAAAGTCCATCATGAGGTGAGTTGACGTTGGCCCATTGCTAACATTATGCCCAAGGAGAAAGGAAATCGCCTGCCTAAACATAAATTCAACTGATTTTTTGATAGATCAGAAAACTATGGGGAAGAAGCCTATGGCTTTCCCAATGGACATTCAGTGGAGTAAACAAGGGGAAGGTGTCCACACATTTTAGCCCTTGCAAACACTAGGACAGCTTTGTGAGCATGGAGAGAAGACTCAGGTGATATCACAAGAATTCTCCTAACTGCAATAGCTGATCCTCTTGCTCAATAGGACGCTAGAATGAGCAACACAGTCACCCTATGCACAAGAATTCTCCTAACTGCTCAAGATCTACATAGCATAAGGATAAACCATGGAGGATCCAGCGGGATCAGAAACACCCAAGGAGGCAGATAGAAGTAGAACATGGCTGAATCATTGAGTTTGCTTTCACCAAGGTCGGATAGCCATTTTTATAGCCGGCTTGGAAGGATGAATCCAAAACGCCCGTGAAGCAATAATGCTATGAAAAAGATTTGAAGCATGGGCTCATGAGTTGATATGGATGGCGACGAATAGTATACCCTAGATCAAGATTCCTTACCCGTGACTATGGGCCTATCGGGAGCACGGACATGGTAATTTTGGAACAAAATTTCTTTTGTCCCAAAATTGGGGGGCATGTGTTTACACCAAAATTTGGAAGGAGAGTCACAGGGACCCAGAAGCTCCTAGGATTGTATCATCAAGGGATCAGGTGGATCAAAAATAGCTGATTTAGATGCAAAATCTAGGAATCGGCTTTCTTCGGACAACGCCAGCAGATAACGACGGAGGCTATGCTCGACACCAGAACGAAAACGTGTTGGACTCTACAAAAAGGGAAAGATTAGAGTCCAAGTTATCTTAAATTAGGAATGTTTTCATTATGCCAAAGATTGTATTAAGTCATACTCGAGTAGGGTTCGTTTTAGGCTCCGGGTATAAATACCAAACCCCGGCTATTGTAGAGAATCAATCAAATACAAGTCAATTACTTTTTTTAGCTCCGGTCACCCCTTAGGAGTAGGAGTAGAGTAGATCTTGGTGAGTTCTTCGGCAAGTACAGCTACATCAATCTAGTCGACCTCCACTACTTGTTGTAAGTACCGTCATGGTTTATACCTCTGTTCATATGGCTGCATCGATCCGGTTGACCCCCACTGTGGCTCTGGTATAAGCTAGTTATCGACTCTTGTCTAATTCAAGTATGGCCTTTGTGATTCTGCCTCACACCCCACTGCTTGAATTAGATCAAGGTCAAGTTATCGGCTTTATCTTAGAGTGGCAGTCTTTGGTAGATTCATTAAGTTACCGATATTATTTGTTGCTTTCATTGTTTATTTAATTACAGCAATATCACTCTTCCCGATTGAGATTGACCTGGATCGGCCTTATATCTTGTTTAACTCATCGTTTGCTAATCTAGAACTAATCTAATCTACATCTTAAGCGATGAGTTATGTTTTTATCGGCTGTTTTGTGTCAATCTTAATCGTGCATAGCGTGCGGTTAAGGCATGTTTGATCTTGAGTAGATCTATCGATTAGCGAGAACCGTTTCATGGCCCGTCATCATGGCCTGTGGGATTCTATCTCTCACCCTATTGTTGGCACCATGGAGTGGGGATCGTTGGTTGATAGACCCGTTCCTGAGAAGATATGACCTTAACTGTGCGCTATGCCTAAATTGGCTGTTTAGTCAATATCGAATGTTTTCATGGATAGTTCACATCACGAGATTGTTGAAGTAGAGATAAGTTGAAAGATGTGTTAGCCCCATGATCTTGTTATTGTATTACGGCCTGCATGATTCTGCCTCATGCCCCACTGATATTAGTAATGAGTTAGGGTCATCGAGTCTATTGTTGTTTCTACGGCCTGCATGATACTGCCTCATGCCCCACTAGTCATGGCGATAGATGAGATCTAACATGTTCATTAGATTTATCTTTATTAAATGATTAAGTGATGTTGAATTATTTCTTTATATAAAAAGGAGTTTTGTTACTCGTAGTCATTGGCTCAGTATGGACCGATCATCATTGATATCTTATTGCCATTGATTAATATTCATTTAAATGATGTTTATCCTGAATGATAACCGATTCTCTTCATATGACCCCTTGAGCTCTAACTGACTTATTCTCATGAATATACTGGAATCGGCCATTTAGCTGATTTCCTTTCATATCGGCTCTCACAGCCACACATTAGGGACTGTCTGTGATGAGGACATCACCACGCTGGACACATCGACGCCATGGTCTTCCCCAAGTTGCAATTCGTTCCCAACTCAGCTGCTACGTCGCCCTCGGATTCAGCAGACACGTCGTCACTGTTTCGGTCATAACTCTCTCATACGACATCAAAACGGGCCGTTCTTGGATGCGTTGGAAAGGGGACGATGACGCCGTCGTTTTGGATCTGGTCCCAGCTCCAGAAGGTTTGTGGATCATTCTGTGTGACCACGGCAAGGTGCTGCATCACCTATTTGGGCCAACTTGGCCATGTATCGTGTCGGGCCTTAAGCCCAAGTTGTGGGCGCCCAACCCCTGGCCGTCCCCAACCCTAGGTCGAGTCTTAGACTATAAACACAGCCACCGCCGCTGCTACACAATTAGGTTTTGTTTAGAGTTTAGTTTTCCATCGAGAAACTGAATCGTTCATTGTAACTGTGGTGACAAATCCTTTTACAGTGATCCAGGGCCCCCCGTTCTTGATCTCCTCCACTGTGTTGATTAGTCCTTTGGAACCGAGTTCTTGAATCCTCTATTGATATCCGCGTCATTCATATTTGCAATTTCAGATTGCGTGTTTTACCTTCTTGCTTGTGCTCTTTGATTCGCTTGCAGGAAAAGCCTTCTTGGCGAGGTCAATCAAGTTGTGCTTGGTTGATAACCCACGAAGCAGTGGTATAATAGTTGCAGGGTTCGAATCATGTCTGATTTGAAGCCGGATCGCCAATGTCGAGATCTCCACAAATCGAACTTACCGGCTACCTCTCGGAAGATCGGGCCTGTACTCATCAATTGGTATCAGATATTTTAGGTTTACCGCGAGGTATAATCTCGTTTGCCTTAGATTCATATTTGTTCATTACCTAGAGTCCACAAAAAGCCCAAAAATATTTCAATTTCCGCTGTCCTATCGCCCTTTGTGCCTTTGCAATTTCGTTTTAGATTCGTGTTGTTGAGTTTGTGTCTGTGGTCGAGTCTTGTTGCTGGTTTAGGATTGTGTTCATGGTCGTAGTTCAATCGCCCGTTGCTGTGATTTTGTTTTCCGCCGCTATCCCATCCACCATTCCCAAACAACAAGTCGAAGCCACCACATTACTCGACTTGCCCCGCTAGCCGCCTTGTGTAACTTCTCGATGCCGCGCAAACCCTAGATAGGTTGCTAGCCGCTCTTATTTTGCCTGCATCGCAGCCCTCCTTACATCATCAGGCAAATACCTACTGCTGTGATCGATGTTAGAGTTTAGGGACGCTTTGCCCTAACTGCCGCCGCCATGTTGTGCCTCCCGGAAAACATACCTTGAGATACCTTCGGTAAAACAGGCATAACTTTTCGCTCGTTTATCAGAAAAATCTGAAATTTTTTGTGTAGCTTCTTGACACCATTTGGACCCGACCCAAACTCGGCTTCGCCCTGTTTGGTTTCCTCAGAATTGCCAAAAAAATTTGGGAAAATATAGAAAAAAATTGTCAAAGTTTTTGCACGCTTTTTAGAGAACGTGCTGAATTTCTGTAGACCACATCCCACCTCAGTTGTAGGTGCCAATTTTTGTGGTTGCATCTTTTGTGATCCTTGTTCAGAGAAAAGTATAAAAAAAATATTAAAAAAAAGTTTGTTTCCTACTAGTGCCTTTTGGAAAAATCCAGGAAAAATTCAGGAAAAAGGAGAAATCTGGGCTATTTGCTTGTTCTGTGAGTTCTTTCTATCGTCCTTTGTTTTCACCTTGTTGCGCTACGTCTCGACACGTCTTAGCCAGCAACTATGATTTGTACTTTGGATCTAGATTGAAGAATCGCTACTCTTTACTCGTTAATTGCTAATCCTTGCTGTCATATTGTGTGCCTACCCATAGCTCCACATATTCTTCTGTCAGCACAGGTTCATCTTGCAACTGTTACCCACGCTCAACAATAGATTGCTTCACCACTTTGGTTTTGCTCCTGTTTGGCGTTGGTAAGAATACAGGCAAGACGGTGGTAAGCCGCTTGTGATTTTGCATTCCACTTTCACCACCATCACCACCACTTGTTTCCTTTTAGTTGATAGGGATAATAATTTGGTGTTGTCTTTTTCTATCTTCTAACCATGGCAGGAACTCCGACAGACTTCAATGAGTGCGTGTCCAAGGGTGAGCTTGCAACGTTCATGACTGAACAACGCAATCTTATGATTGAGCTGACGCGCAACGTGAACAATCTGGTCACCCGCATTGAACAGCTTGAGCAACACCCTCCACCTTATCGTGCTGATGATGAAGATGCGGATGCTTTTGGTGATGAAGATGCGTATGCTGACGGTGGTACCCATCGCCGCCTCAACTTCAATCATCGCGGTATGGCAGGTAATAATCATGGTAATAATGATCCTTTTGCTAAAATTAAATTTAGTCTACCACCTTTTGCTGGTAATGTTGATCTAGAGGCATATTTAGATTGGGAGCTTGCTGTTCAACAAAAATTTGATTCTCATAATGTTCCTGCTGAGCATAGAGTTAGACTTGCTACTAGTGAGTTTACTAATTTTGCTTTATTCTGGTGGAGTGATCTTTGCAATGCCAATAATGCTGCTGCTGTGCCACAAACTTGGAATGTTTTAAAGCAACATATGACATCTCGTTTTGTTCCTCCTTATTACCAACGTGATTTACGTTTGAAACTACAAACTTTAAAACAAGGTGATAAAGGAGTAGAAGCATACTATCAAGAATTGCTTATTGGTTTAGCACGTTGTGGTATAAATGAAGATGATCATGATGCTAGTGCTAGATTTTTTGGTGGTTTAAACCATGATATACAGAACATACTTGATTACAAAGAATGGCGCAATTTTTCCCAATTGTATCATCTTGCTATTAAGGCAGAACGAGAAGTACAGGGACGCAAACAACACCAGCTTTTCAGGTCTAACAATGGGAGGAATTTTTAGCAGCGTTCCGAGCCGGAGACACCCAAGCTTCCTGTTGCACCACAGCCATCTACACCTCCATTTTCTTCCGGGGTAAGTAAATTATCTAATGTGCAGTTTCCACAGCTGAAGAAAGGTGGCACTCCGGGTGCTTCTACTAGCTCCTCCTCGTCTAGCTCTAAAATCATTTGCCACCGATGCAAAGGCATGGGACATGTCATGAAGGAATGCCCCAGTCGTCGCGCTTTCATTGCTACCGAGGATGGATATGTAAGTGCTAGTGATGTTGAAGATGATTTAGCCCGTGCTGCTAACATTGATGCAGATCCCACCGAGAGCGATCAAGACAAGGAGGCCATCACCATTGACTCCATGGCTGCTGCCGCGGACTACCCTAGCCTTCTTGTGCAGCATGTGTTGAGTACAAGTGTGGGTCATGAAGAAGAAATGAAGATCCAACGCCACAATTTGTTCCACATGTATCTCATTGTGCAGGGTTGTCGTGTTCCCACTATCATTGATAGCGGGAGTTGCAACAACTTGGTGAGTTCAGATTTGGTTGACAAGCTTGGCTTGACCACACGACAACATTCGTATCCATATAAACTTCAATGGTTCAATAATAGTGGTAAGACTAAGGTAACTAAATCAGCACGCATTAGCTTTTTCATAGGCTCTTATCATGATACTGCTGATTTTGATGTTGTCCCTATGCAAGCTTGTTCCATTTTGTTAGGTCGCCCATGGGAATTTGATAATGATGCTTTACACCATGGTAGAACTAATACATACACTATCATACATAAGGACAAGAAAATTACATTGCTGCCTTTGTCTCCTACGGATATTATTAAACATGCTAATGAGATCAAAAATAAACCTCCAACGGACATTGATAAAAATAATGAGATTAAGTTAAAAGGAGGTGCTTTTCTTGCTACAACTCCTACTACTGCTGAGTTATGTGATAATCCTAATGCACCATGTTATACTATGTTTTGTCAACCTTTTATGTCTGGTGCATTGCCTACTGTCACTAACCTTTTGTAGGAGTTCGCTGATGATGGGATGGAGTCGAGGACGACTCCAATTCTACAAGGAGGGGATGATGAGGACATCGCCAAGATGGAGTCGAGGACGACTCCAATTCGAGAAGGGGAGGATGATGAGGACATCGCCACGCTGGACACATCGACGCCATGGTCTTCCCCAAGTTGCAATTCGTTCCCAACTCAGCTGCTACGTCGCCCTCGGATTCAGCAGACACGTCGTCACTGTTTCGGTCATAACTCTCTCATACGACATCGAAACGGGCCATTCTTGGATGCGTTGGAAAGGGGACGACGACGCCGTCGTTTTGGATCTGGTCCCAGCTCCAGAAGGTTCGTGGATCATTCTGTGTGACCACGGCAATGTGTTGCGTCACCTATTTGGGCCAACTTGGCCATGTATTGTGTCGGGCCTTAAGCCCAAGTTGTGGGCGCCCAACCCCTGGCCGTCCCCAACCCTAGGTCGAGTCTTAGACTATAAACACAGCCGTCGCCGCTGCTACACAATTGGGTTTTGTTTAGAGTTTAGTTTTCCATCGAGAAACTGAATCGTTCATTGTAACTGTGGTGACAAATCCTTTTACAGTGATCCAGGGCCCCCATTCTTGATCTCCTCCACTGTGTCGATTAGTCCTTTGGAACCGAGTTCTTGAATCCTCTATTGATATCCACGTCATTCATATTTGCAATTTCAGATTGCGTGTTTTATCTTCTTGCTTATGCTCTTCGATTCGCTTGCAGGAAAAGCCTTCTTGGCGAGGTCAATCAAGTTGTGCTTGGTTGATAACCAACGGAGCAGTGGTGTAACGGTTGCAGGGTTCGAATTGTGTCTGATTTGAAGCCGGATCGCCAACGTCGAGATCTCCACAAATCAAACTTACCGGCTACCTCTCGGAAGATCGGGCCTGTACTCATCAGTCTGGCAAAACCGACACATTCTGCCCTTAATTACTGATGAGCTTTCTCTCCTTCTCAATTATAGGGTCAAATTGACTGGCATGCCTTAGGAGGATTATGTAGGATCGACCACCCCTGTGC
This sequence comes from Miscanthus floridulus, assembly GCF_019320115.1. Classification (NCBI taxonomy): domain Eukaryota; kingdom Viridiplantae; phylum Streptophyta; class Magnoliopsida; order Poales; family Poaceae; genus Miscanthus; species Miscanthus floridulus. The sequence goes on along the minus strand of NC_089585.1, from coordinate 81,358,699 downwards.
TAAAGCTAGGCGGATCTGCTCTATCGAGCGGACCCTTCTGGCTTGCTGCGTGTGTCCTCGGCACGGGATGAAATTTTGTGTCGACACTATGTGCCGTGCTCCTAAACAATTTAAACCATGTAAGTTTGCTCTAAGGGTTAAGAGTGAGACTGAGCAAGCCTACCATAAGATATACCTAGTGTATGTAAGACAAAAGATTTAAACATGCTAATACAAACCTAGGCATGAAAATGAACTAGATGCTAATTGAAATGGCAAAAAATTAAATCTAGTTACCTAACATGGGAAGGGAAATTTGGGTCCATAGTATTCACTAACCCACTTGGCAATTTTCTTGTCTATAATGATGCACCCCATTAAATGCACCCATACTTTGCTAAGCCTCCAAATTCCCCAAAGTCCATTGGACTTCTCACTTTCCTTTCGGGATCCAAACCTTTTTGATGCTCTTCTTGTTGGAAATGATCTCCTTTGGCACCCAAATGCATTTGGCCCCATTGTTGGCTTGCTTGTTCACCTTGATGGCCACCACCTTGTCATTTTTCTTCTTCTTCAAAAGATAAGGTGTGGAGGCCTTTTTGTCCACCTTGTTCATGTAGGTGTTGGAGAGCTTGCTTGTTTGCTTTTTGTTTTTCTCTTTCTTCTTAGCTCCTCCCCCATTCTTCACCTTGCACTCATAGGACTTGTGACCTTCCTTATGGCACATGTAGCAAACCGTAGTTTGTCCTTCATCAAACTTTTTGACTCCCTTGATGGTGTTATCTTGATGAAGTTGGGCTTGCTCCATCTTGCCTTTCACTTGAGTCAAGTCCTTGGTGAGGTGAGCCACTTCTTGCTTGAGTTGCTCATTCTCCATTGCAACCTCTTGTGTGCATGTATCTACAACAACTTTCTCAACACAAACTTGATTGCACAAGGGCGAGTCAAAACATAAATCATTGCAACAAGTAGAGGTATCCTTTTTAGGCATGTCAAAGATAGAACTTTTCTTTTTAGTTGCCTCGGTGGGGGTTGTACCGATGGCTTCAAGATTAGCAACTTTATTAGTTAGCTCATCACAATGTTTGCACATGGTTTCCATTTTAGCGAGCAAACTTTTAAAATCATCTTGTGAGCTAGCTAACTTTTCCTTTAATTTTTCATTTTTCTTTACAAGTTGCTCATCATTGATTGTGTAATTATTTGTGTTTGCACTAGTCTCAAGTTGCTCAATTTTAGTAGATTGCTCCATATTAAGATTGGCAAAAGTTTCATATTGTTCAAGCAAAGTAGCATAAGCTTGTTGTGAGCTATCTAGTTTTTCTTTTAATTTTTCAAGCTTTTTTTGTTGATTAGTGTAAACTTTAGCAAAGTTAAGATTTTGTTGCACAATTTCATCATAAGAAGGTAGCTCATCATCACTATCACTATCATTTTCACTATCACTAGGGATAGGCTTTTTGTTACCTCATGCCATAAGGCACACACATAAGGTGCTTGATGATGAGTGCTTGTGCCCGCACCTCTTGTGGTGGTCTTCTTCTTCACTTGAAGAATTGTCCCATGACCTTATTGTTGTGAGGGCTTTATCCTTGCACACCTTCTTCTTTGTCTTGGGCATGGGCTTGTTTGGACAAACTTCCACAAAGTGCCCCAACTCGCCGCATCCATAGCATCATTTCTTTCTTTGCTCATTTTTTTAATTGGTGAAGATGAAATCTTGAATTTGGATGGGCACACCCTTGATATTGAGCCTTTGGATCATCTTCTCCACCTTGTTGATAAATTTGATAGATTCTTCATCAAGGTTGGAGGTGGAGGAGGAAGATTGATCATCATCACTCTAGTCTTCATCATCATCCTCATCTTCTTCTTCATCTTCACTTGAGAAGCTTGAGCTTGAGCTTGTCTCAACTTGCTTGTCCTTTATCTTCTTTTTCTCACTACATGCGAGAGCTTTGCCTTTGCTTGATGAAGAGGCTTCTTCTTGACCCATCTTGTGTGATATTTCAAATGCCACTATCTTGCCAATGACTATGGCCGGGATCATGGTGCTCAAGTCCTCCATGTTGTGAAGGATGGTGATGATGCTTGCATATTTCTTTTGTGGTAGCACGAAGATGATCTTTCTCATGATGTCCACATCATCTAGCTTTGTTAATCCTATTGAATGAAGCTCATTAATAATTAGATTCAAATGAGAATACATATCATGAACAAGCTCATCATTATTCATTTTAAAGGAATCATAATTTTGTTTAGCTAGACAATATTTTTGCTCATGGACATTAATTGTGCCATCATGGAGCTCTTGGAGTTTTAACCAAATTTCATGTGCTGTATTTAAAGTGAACACTTGGTTAAACACATCCATGCTAAAAAATTCAAACAAGCAAATTTTAGCTCTAGCATTGAAATGAATTTCTTTTTCTTCACTCTTTGTGGGTTTATCGGGATTCTTAATGGGTTTTATCCCATCACGAGTGACTCTTCAGGTGACAAGCTATTCTAGCTTTATAGTAAGGGAAGTTAGTGTTGTCAAAGTATGGAGGCCTAAAGGTATCTATCCCAACCACTCTAAATAATGTCCGCTTAACAGTGGTGAAGCCAAAGGTCCAAATTATGCCAACCGGCTCTGATACTAATTGAAGGGAACCATGATGCCTAAGAGGGGGGTCAATTAGGCAACTTAAAACTCTAACTCTAAACTATGGCCTCTTTTTCTAACCTTAGCAAAACCTATACAAAAGATAAACTATCTAAATGTGCAACTATGGTTTTGCTAGTGTGTTGCTATTTCTACCGCAAAAGGTGTTATGCAAATAATGTAAATGCAGAAGCTAAAGAGTAAGGTAGTGATATGCAAACTCCCATCGATGACTCTAGTATTTGTTTACACCAAAATTTGGGAAAGAAGAACGCGGGAACTCAAGGCTTATAAAATTGTATCATCAAGGGATCGATCAGGTGTGAATCGAGGTCAGCTGGTTTTGATGCAGTGTCAGAATCAGCTATTTTATAGATGATGTCAGCAGACAATATCAATGGACTACGTACGGATGGCGTTGAGGGGGGAAACATGTCGGACTCTATAAAAGGGAAAGATTAGGGTCCAAGTTATCTTAAGTTAGGAATGTTTTCTCTTATACCAAAGATTATAATGAGTCGTACTTGAGTAGGATTCATGTTTAGGTTCTGGGTATAAATATTGGACCCTGACTATTGTAAAAAGGATCCAATCAATCAATACCAATTACTTTTTTCAGCTTCATGCCAACTCTTAGGAGTAGGAGTACTCTAGATCTCAGTAAGTTCTTCAACAAGCAGGGCTGCATCGATCCGGTCGACCTCCAGCTTGTCTGTAAGTACCATCCTAGCTTATACCTTTGTTTGTAAGGCTGCATCAGTCTGGCCGACCTCTTACGAGCTCTAGTATAAGTTAGTTATCGATCCTTCTCTAGTTCAAGTATGGCTGCATTGGTTAAGTTCGACCTCCACTACTCGAATTAGATTAAGGTCAAGTTATTAGCTCTACCTAAGGGTGGCATCCTTCAGGTAGATTCATTAAGTTACCGATCTTATTGATGTTCTTGTTGTCATTAGTTTCAGCAATATTAACCTGCCCGATCGAGATCGATCTAGATCAGCCTCACATCCTTTTAGTCCATCGTTTATTTTGTCACATTATGACTTACTTTAAATGATGGATTATGTTTTATTGGCCATTCTACTTTGATGTTGATCATGCATAGTATGTGACTAAGGCATGTCTGATCTTGAGAAGGTTTACTAGCTAGTTGAATCTGGTCTATAGCTTGCTATTATGGCTATAATGATCCGATCGATCCCCACTGTTAGCACTTTCAATTGGAGTATGCTAGATGGTAGATTTGCTTTCAACCAGGCATGACCTTGGCTGTTTGCTATGCCTGCATCGACTACATAGCCGATTGCTAGTACTTTAACGCTTATAGTGTGTGTTCACGATTTTATTAAATATGAATAGATCTATTTATTTTAAAGGTTTGATCTGTTATATTTATCAAGGCTGTCATTGATCCGGTCAAACCCCACTGTTAAGGATAACATGTTAGATTTGATGAGTTTATAGATCTGTCCATATTAAACAGTCAATTGTTCACATGCTGTAATCCCTTTTCTACTTGAATCGGCTATTTTAGCTGATTCGCCTGTGCTTTCACAGATATGGCACGCTTTCATGAACATGTTGAAGTATGGCCGGTTCTATAGATTTTCTGGTTCTAGACTATCATCATCATCATAGCTGCATCGATCCGGTTGAACCTCACTGTTGATGGTAATAGATTAGATTTAGATAGCTCGTAGATCTGTCTATATCAAATAGTCGATTGTTTGTGAGGCATATCCCTTTTCATCGGATTCATGGGCTCTACACCATATATTGAGCAAATCTAATTTAGCCAGTGATGTATCTTTGACGCATACATGTTAATAGCTTAAGGGAAAGGATCATTGAAACTAGGCACATTGTATTCGTTGCCATAAAATCAATCATGACCCATGAGCATTGCAGCCTTTAACAGTTGATTTCTTCTCATATCGGCTATTTAGTTGATTTTCCTGTCTGGCTGCTTCCGAAGTGGCACACATGGAACTGTCTGGGCAAAACCAGCATGTTCCACCCTAAATTAATGATAAACTTTCTCTCTTTGTCAATTGCAGGTCAAATTGACTAGCACGCCCTTAGAAATTCGCAGGATCGACTGGTCCTGTGTTGAAGCCAGGCAGATCTCCAGATCATTTCAGCTTGTTGCGTGTTCACCCGGCATGGCTACCAAGTTTTCACGCCGATAATATTTTTACCGAGGTATCGAGAAGCGTACAAGCTTCCCCTAGTCCTTGTTGGAGCCCCTCGCAAGGGCCAAGCTTTCGGTTGGGTAATGTGGCAGAACCTCCTAAATTATAGGGCCCACATGCACCTATCACTGTCCGACAACCTTTGACATCTATGCATATGTTTCCGGTAACTTAAGAAGACTGTCGGGTGTCCTTGAGGAACCCCGAATCATCCACGATTTTCGAGCAAGATCACATTACAGAGTCATTGCAGTATTACAACATTTATTCAAATATATACATAAGAGTAAAAATAGTGAAAGTCTTACAATAACATAATTTACAAAATAGTAGTTTCAAACCTCATAACTAAGTTCGATGATTATTACAAAATGAAATAGTGGAGTGGCATTATAATATAATACAAAACACACAATGAAACTACCCTGCCCAAGGGCCACACATTTACTTCTCATCATCAGATCGAACAAAAGTCATGCAGCATAATCCAAAACAGATCTGCTCATGAGGCTCACCTACAACAAGGGTCAACAAACCCTGAGTACAAAAGTACTCAACAAGACTTAATCGAAATAAGAACTGATAAACTCAGGAATGCAGGCTCAGGGATTCAAGGTATAGCTTTAGCAATGATCAAAGTTATTTTTGTGTAAAAGCTCTTTAACAAAATTCTTTATTTCAACATATAAAACTTTATAAGAACCACATATGAATCTGCCATAATCCATAATGAGATCATGAACTTCATATCCAACATCTTCTCAAGCCTTATTCGAGTTCCAGTTATTAAACTACAATGATGAACAGAGAAGTGAGTCTCCATAACCAAGGAGCAACGACGATTCGAACCGATTATAAACCCAGCTGGGAATTTTAGACCACACGACATATGCAGGTCCCCAACCTACATGTGGCAGAACCTCCTAAGTTATAGGGCCCACATACACCTATCACTGTCCGATGACCTTTGACATCTATGCATATGTTTCCATGAACTTAAAAAGACTGACGGGTGTCCTCAGGAACCCCGAATCATCCACGTTTTCCGAGCAGGATCACGTTACAGAGTCATTGCAGTATTACAACATTTATTCAAATATCAAAACCAGAGTAAAAATAGCGGAAGTCTTATGATAATATAGTTTACAAACCAGTTGTTTCAAACCTTATAAACTAAGTTCGATAATTATTACAAACCATAGTAGTAGTGGAGTGGCATAATTAATATAGACATATCACACAAAATAAACATCCTGCCCAAGGATCACACATTTACTTCTCATCGTCAGAATGAACGATAGTCATGCAGCACGATCCAAAATAGATCTGCTCATGAGGCTCACCTGCAACAAGGGGTCAACGAACCCTGAGTATAAAAGTACTCAACAAGACTTATCCGAAATATTAACTGATAAACTCAGTAATGTAGGCTCAGGGATTCAAGGTATAGCTTTAATAATGATCAAAGTTGTTTTGCGTAAAAGCTCTTTTAACAACATTCTTTATATAGAAAACTTCTCAATAATTATATACAAAGCTGACACGATCCGCACTGAGATCATGAAACTTCATATCCAACACCTTCACAAGCCTTATTCAAGTTCCGGTTATTAATTCTACGATGATGAACAGTGAGTTGAGTCTCCTTAACCGAGGAGCAACGACATTTCAAACCGATTAAGCCCAGCTAGGGATTCTAGACCACATGACATATGCAGGTCCTCGACCTACATATACCAACCTACCCTCGGATCCCCTAAAACAAGAATGGGTCCACGCCACCCGAGAACACAGTACTCCACCATTCCAGCCCATGGCCATGTGGGTACACGCTATTCCCGCCATCTCTCCACTCCCAGTGCGCGAGTAGCCATTCTCGTAATAGAATTGCCAAGTTTAGGCTTACCGGAGTATGTGGTTAGTACTACAAATTCTCACCTGATACAATTCAACAACGGACGTGCCTTAATCGACACAGGTGGAAATAACCCACTCACAAGACCTCCATGTCTTGTGGCTCACACACACCGAGTCCGCCTGGTCTAGATTTATTACTCCACATTCCCATATCACATGCTAACATAATTAACCAATGTTCCATTTGTTACTTGCAGGTGGCGGGTAGTCACCCGACTTTCATCGTTCTACGCATAGCTAAGCAAAACTAGGCATATACGAGTTTTAGACTGGTAATATGGTAAATATGGAATAATAAGGGTGGTAATGCACCAATTAGGCTCTTACTTAACTCCTAACCACTTAATGCAGTAACAGAAAGCAAAAGCAAAATTAATTTGTAAAACACAAGGTAGGGTTGTATGCATCCGGGGCTAGCCTTCGTTGATAGAAAAGTCCGTTTCCTGCGACGTTACACAAGTACTCGATCCGACCTCAATAGACGGATTAACCTCTTCAACAGCTTGATTAACTACCACGTTTTCATCTTCGTTCACTACACGTAATAACAATGCCATGTTCAACATGATGCGGAATACTAAATATGATGCTCGATGATGGATACAAAAATTAACAATTTGAATACAACTTTCCTTCGTGGTACAGTTGCAAGTCAAACAAACTAAATCTTTATCGTAACACATACATCAATTGCCAAGGATCATTATCAACTAATGACCTGAGGTCATCACTCAATCCAAAATTACAAACAAAACCTAAATCACTAAAGGTTACTATTTGCTTTTATGAATTAATTATTTAATTCAAAATTATGAAATAAATCAACTTATTCTAATTGAGCTCAAAATTTTAGTACATGTTCATTACATGATAAGTAAGTGGCAAAACAAATTTCATAATTTTTGGACAATTAAATAAGCCTAGAAAAATCATGGAAATCCATTTATTAATAAATTGAGCAATTTTTACCACATTCAAAAAGTACTGAAATATATTATTTCATATTTTTATTAAATACTATACTTCACAGAGAAGTCACTCAAAAATTTTCATAATTTTTGGAGCTCTAAATAAATCTACACAAAAATAACAAAAATAGACACTATTCATTCAAATCTGAAAATAGAAAAATCCATTTGAACGCCGAGTCACTGACAACGGGTCCCACCTGTCATCCCTAACCTCGCGTGTTTGACTACGACGGCGACGGCGCTGACTGACGATTTCTCGCCGACGGCGAGTCCAACGGCGACGGCCAACGTACCAAAATGATCACCAAGACTAGGCGCATCGATTGACGTCCCTATCAGCACTGATTACGGCCCTATACTAGCTCGTCGTCGGCCATGGCGGACGCGGTGGCACGGCGACACAATGCCAGCGATACGAAGCCGAAAACAGGGAAATAGAGGGCATGGGAAGGTCTAGTAGCTCACCACGAACACGTTGGAGCAAAGAACGAGACCGGATAAGCTACGATGACACGGGTAGACGTTGACAGCAGTCACGGCGGAGCAAAACATCGTCGGCGATGGTGTACCGGCGACTGCAGTGGTCAAAATGAGCAACCAGCTATGGATTAAGTACTACATCATCGAGATGAAACAGAATCAACCAAAACCAAGGACGGAGATGCACCGTGGAGCTCTGGCCACGACGAATCGTGCTCGGCGGAGGAGTTGCCGGCCGCGAGGAAGAAGACGATACAACTCGAGTTCCTGACTTAGACTAGTTGAATTGGTGGGTTGGCTGGATGCGCAAGGATACGGCGGAGCTAGAGCACGCTTTGCTGCGATGGCGTGGGTGCTGGTTCAACGGCAAAAGCTCGACGGAGCTGCGGCGGCGGTGACTGGAAAACAGAGGAGAAAAGAAAACGAAGAACGGCGACGGTGGCTGGCTTATAACGCGACCAAGGAAGCGCAAAGAAGCCACGTGGAAGGCTTCGCCGTGCCAATGCGACGCCCAGACGGCCACGCGCGCGACTGGAAGCAAGCCGAAGCTCGCCGGCGGTGTAGCACAAGCGGTGAACACTGTTCATTGAAATTACAAGTTTGCCATTCGCCAAAATTCACAAATTACTCCCAAATTTTCATAACAACTCAAAAATCTCCAAAAACAAAAGTTGCTCAAAATCAAAAGTTCTACAACTTTTCTTTTATAACCATTTCCTAATTCGATCTAGATTTTGAAATGAACTTTTGAATTCAAATAGGGAAATTTAACGAATTACGCCTTTTTGAATTACTCAAAATTTTTCTAAACAACTTGAAAAACTCCAAAAACAAACTTTGTATAACTTGCCAAGCTCTACACTTTTGCTTTTGGGCCCAACCCCAAAATATGCTTAGATTTTGAAATAGATTTTCAGGGTAGGGTTTAAATGTTGAAAAGCGGGGTTTTCTAGAAAAAAAATTCAAAATCCAAACAAACATTGACTTGAGTCAAACAATACAATGCAACACATACCACATAAATATAAACTTATTTTAGTGTATGCATCTCAAAGTTTCACCAAATGCCAAATGCTTTGCAATGCATATGATGACATGTCAGATTTTAATATTTAAACACCCGAGGTGTTACAATCCTTCCCCCTAAAAGAAATCTCGCCCCAAGATTCAAAGCCATAGGGTAAGTAATGGAAAAGGAAATGTGTCGCGAGAACACATACAAACTCTATTCATAAAACTGCCGAGGTTCCTTTACAAAACACAATTTGTACTACCGAACTCAACTTACATTACTCTATTCTATTTTGATGCTAGAAACTCTGGAAACTTTTCTAATAAGTAATCTTCTGATTCCCAAGTAGCTTCCTCTTCTGAATGTTGATTCCATTGTATTTTATAGAACTTGATTGTTCGTCTTCGAGTAACACAATCTTTCTGATCTAACACTCGGATAGGATATTCGGAATAAGTTAAATCTGGTTCGAGTTCTACTCCTTCAACTTCAACATTCTATTTAGGCACTCGAAGACACTTTTTCAATTGAGAAACATGGAACACATCATGCACAGCTACAAGATGTTCAGGTAACTTCAAGCGATATGCCACTTTTCCATACCTCTCCAAAATTTGATATGGTCCAATGTATCGGGGTGCCAACTTTCCTTTAACACCAAAACAGGTAACTCCCTTCATTGGTGATACTTTCAGATATACAAAATCTCCTTTGGTAAATACCAATGGTCTCCGTCTTCTATCTGCATAACTCTTTTGTCGAGATTGAGCTATCTTCAAATTACTCTGTATTTGTCTAACCTTGTCTTCTATTTCTTTCATAAGGTCAACTCCAAAGAATCTTCTTTCTCCAGGCTCAGACCAACTTAATGATGTCCTGCATCTATGACCATAGAGTGCTTCAAATGGAGCCATTCTAATGCTTTCTTGATAACTATTGTTGTATGAGAACTCGGCTAAAGATAAGCATTCGTCCCACTTATTGGAATAGTTAAGGACACAACACCTTAACATATCTTCAAGTACTTGATTAACTCTTTCAGTCTGTCCATCGGTTTGTGGATGATAAGCTGTACTATACAGAAGTTTGGTACCCAATGAAGAATGCAATTGTTTCCAAAAGTTGGAGACAAACTGTGTACCTCTATCTGACACAATAGTCTTGGGTACTCCATGGAGACTCATGATTCTTGCTAAATACATCTTGGCATATTGGATCGTAGGATATATTGTTTTGACTGGAAGAAAATGTGCTGATTTAGTGAGTCGATCTACAATAACCCATACTAAGTGAAATCCCTTTGATGTCTTGGGTAGACCAACAATAAAGTCCATACTTATGTCCTCCCACTTCCAAGATGGAATAGGTAATGGTTGCAATTCACCAGCAGACCTCAAATGTATAGCTTTCACCTTTTGACAAGTATCACACTTTGCTATGTATCTAGCAATCTCTATTTTCATTTTAGTCCACCAGAATCTTTGCTTCAAGTCATAGTACATCTTGTTACTTCCTGGATGGATTGATAACCTAGTAGCATGTGCCTCATCTAGAATTAACTGCCGCAACTCAGGAACTTTTGGTACCACTAGGCGATCCTTGAACCACAACACATCTTCATTGTCAATACTAAAGCATTCCGCTTTTCCATTCTTGACTCTTTTCTTAATATGGGCTATACCCTTGTTTTCCTTCTGAGCAGCAATAACTTGATCTCGAATAGTGGCTTCAACAATTATATTGGTCAAACTTCCTTGTTGAATTACTTCTATATTCAACTTTTCCATTTCTTAACATAAATTCAAACCCATTGTTCTCACTGTTAGACAATTGCAATAACTTTTGCGACTGAGGGCATCTGCAACTACATTTGCTTTACCAGGGTGATAATGTACTTCCAAATCATAATCCTTAATCAGTTCTAACCATCTTCTTTGTCGCATGTTCAACTCTGACTGAGTAAAGATGTACTTTAAGCTTTTGTGGTCTGTATACATATGACATGTATTACCAAGCAGGTAATGCCGCCAAATCTTCAGAGCATGAACCATAGCTGCTAACTCTAAGTCATGAGTCGGATAGTGTTCTTCATGTTGCTTAAGTTGCCGGGATGCATAAGCAATGACTCAGCCTTCTTGCATCAACACACATCCAATACCAATACCTGAAGCATCACAATAAACATCAAACGGCTTCTCGATGTCAGGTTGGGCTAATACTGGTGCAGTGGTTAACAGTCTCTTCAAAGTCTGGAAAGCCTTCTCACAATCTGATGACTAGACAAACCTAACTTGGTTCTTCAACAATTCAGTTATGGACTTTGATATCTTTGAGAAATCTGGAATAAACCGACGGTAATATCCCACCAAACCCAGAAAACTCCGAACTTGATGAACTGTGGTTGGCGGTTTCCAATCAAGCACATCCTTTACTTTGCTTGGATCAACTGCCACTCCTTCGGCTGACAAGACATATCCAAGAAATTGCACTTCCTTAAGCCAAAAATCACACTTGCTGAACTTGGCATATAGTTGATGTTCTCTCAAACGGGTCAGAACAATTCTGAGATGTTCCGCATGTTCTTTCTTATTCTTGGAATATACTAAAATGTCATCAATAAACACTACTACAAACTTGTCTAGCTCCGGCATGAATAATGAGTTCATTAGATACATGAAATGAGTTGGAGCATTTGTCAAACCAAAAGACATTACCAAGTATTCATATAATTCATATCTTGTGGTAAATGTCGTTTTGGGAATATCCTCAGGCTTTATCTTGATTTGGTGATATCCTGATCTCAAATCTATCTTGGAGAAAACTTTGGCTCCGGCCAATTGATCAAAAAGCAGATCTATCTGAGGTAATGGATACTTATTCTTGATGGTCACTTCATTCAATGGACGATAGTCAACACATAACCTCAGGGTCTCATCTTTCTTTCTCACAAAAATTGCCGGACATCCCCAAGGTGAAGAACTAGGTTGGATAAACCCTTTCTCAATCAATTCTTGTAATTGAGTTTTCAACTCGGCCAATTCCTTAGGTGGCATCCTATAAGCTCTCTGAGAAATCAGAGCTATTCCAGGTTGTAACTCTATATTGAATTATACATCCCTATCAGGTGGTAGACCGGGTAAATCTTCAGGAAACATATCCGGAAATTCACACACTACCGGAATATCTCTAATCTCTTTGATAGCAGTTGCACAAATCTTGCCCACTGATCTTCTTAGGGTTGAAAGTTGGATAAGAAGTTGAGAATTACTATCAGGCAAACTCACTCTTAAGGTCCTATTCAAAGCGTCTATAATAGCCTTATGCCGATACATCCAATTCATTCCCAAAATTACATCTATATCCTGATCCTTAAGGATAATCATGGTAGTGGGAAAAATATGCCCACCCAGGTTTATGGGTACCTAGTATACCATTTCCTTAGTACATAGACGTCCCTCGGGTGACTGTATAAAGAAACTTTCCTTTGTTGCCCCAATTGAAATTTCATGCTTCACGACAAATGTTCTATTGATGAATGAATGCGATGCGCCAGAATCAAAAAGTATAACTGCAGGGTGATTGGCAACAGGAAACATACCCATCATCACTGGCTCCCCTTCTAGAATTTCTCCAGCTTGAATATAGAACACCCGTCCTGTCTTCCTCTCATCTTTGCCCTTCTGAGCATTCTGATTGGGGTTCTTGTTTGGTGCCTGACCCTATTGTTGATTAGCAGGGGCCTTCTGATAATTTTGATTAGCCTACCTAGGATATGATCATTCCCTAGAGAAATGACCAGTCCTTCCACAATTGTAGCACGGATAGTTGTGACCCTGGAATGTTGGAGCATTGCCACCAGGAGCATTGGTTGATTGTGAGTTCGGATAGGTTATAGCAGGATGGACATTTGACTGTTGCTCGGCTTGGAACTGCGGCGAATGATAAGGAGGATGATTATGATGTACTGGATGATAAATCACCCTCTGCCTCTTCTGATTTCCCCCAAAAGATCTAGACGGCACACTCTTTTTCTTTTTGAGCTCCTTATGCTGCCGATACTTTGATTCTGAAGCAATTGCAATATTTACTGCCTCATGGTAAGTGACATTGGTGCAAGTGGTCATCATAGTCTGCAACTTGGTATTCAGGCCTCTCATAAACCACCTCTTCTTCTTGGCATCAGTATTGACATGTTCGGATGCATATTGGGACAGATGATTAAATCTTCCCACAAACTGCATCACGGTTTGATCTCCTTGTTTCAAAGCAAGGAATTCATCTAACTTCATAGCCATCACTCCTTTAGGGATATAAGGGGCTCTGAAGGTAGTACGGAACTCAGCCCAAGTTATTGGAATGCCAGTAGGTTGCATAGCCACTAAGTTTGCCCACCAAGCACTTGCTGCTCCTCTAAGTTGTTGGGTGGCAAACGTAGGTTTCTGATACTCCGTGCATGGGATAAGGTCAAATTTCTGCTCCATGGTTCGAAGCCAGTCATCAGCCTCCAATGGTTCATCTGCCTTGGTGAACACCAGGGGTCTTGTGTCTGTGAAATCAACATATGTAGCCTCCTGTCGGTTATGGTGGCGTCCATGGTTTCCGTACATCTGATTCTGATTACTCTGAGCCATCTCATGAAGCAAACGAGAATTTTCAGCCATCACATTGACAAGGGTAGTTATAGCATCAGCTAAATTGGTTGGAACTGGTGGTGAATCTGGAATACCGTCCTCATCTTGTGAAGTTCCCGGAATAAACGAACCCCACATACGACGCATCTGCTCATAACAAACCAAACTTTATTCACATGTCTTTATTGAATTGTACCAAAGCTTACTCTAGACACATTACATAGAGTTTACTAATGTACAATCAAACCCACGAGTATGAAAACAGAACTACATAACTTAACTAGAGCTACTATTATACAACTCTACTCTTTTCCTCAATTTCTTCAAACTTTAGGCTCGGTATCCATTCCGGAATTATTACCACCTTCATCATCACTTTCATCGATCATTACTAATTCTTCAGGATCTTCTTCTTCTTCCTCTCCTGATTCATCATCATCGGCAAGGATGACACCGGGGTCCATGGCATCAACTTGAGGCTCATGATTCGGATTCAGTAGATTGCTAAGCCTATGAACCTCCTCATGTAGATATGTATTATGTTCTTCTAAATCTTCTACATAGAATTCTAGCTCATGAGTTCTAGCTCTAGCTACATTTTCCCTATACCAAGCTTCATTTCTTCCTTCCACCGTACGAACTAACATACTTTCATAGTTCCTATGCGCGGTGGTGAGCTGCCTCAATTGACCCTGTAATTCTCCTATTTGTATAACATCCAAAGCCCTATCTCTAGTAGATTGTGCTAACTCTATAGAAACCCTTAGTTTCTCTGCCTGGGGATCAGGCCTAGTATTGCTACTGCTAGCACCATCATTTCTAGGGGCAAGTTGGTGACGAGGAACTCCTTTGGGTCCGGTGGACTTACGGGGCGTCATCTTGGCACGAGCCATACTATAGGAAGCCAATTGAATCCAAGTAAGACCATTTAATCAAAATCCAAAAAGTAGCTAAGATGGATTACATTCCTCAAACCAGACTCACTACTTAACTCCAGACTAAGAGGTGAAGGAAGTAACGAGTGAATTATTCATGATGCATGAATCGTTCTTACAAACAAAAACATCAAAGTTAATAATGCACATAAATAACATTTATTTTTATATACGGCATAGTAATATTACTACTCCACCACACAAAACCTTTTTAATCAAATATGGAATGGTGAGAAAGAAATAAGATAAGTCAGAAGCAATTTGGACTAAATTACCAAGTTAAATTTAGTCATCCAAATCATTTTGAAGTTTTTGTAAAACAATACAACAAAAACCTTGTAACGATAGCTCTGATACCATTCTGTGGCAGAACCTCCTAAGTTATAGGGCCCACAAGCACCTATCACTGTCCGATGACCATTGACATCTATGCATATGTTTCCATGAACTTAAAAAGACTATCGGGTGTCCTCGGGAACCCCGAATCATCCACGTTTTCCGAGCAGGATCACGTTACAGAGTCATTGCAGTATTACAACATTTATTCAAATATCAAAACCAGAGTAAAAACAGCGGAAGTCTTACGATAATATAGTTTACAAACCAGTTGTTTCAAACCTTACAAACTAAGTTCGATAATTATTACAAACCATAGTAGTAGTGGAGTGGCATAATTAATATAGACATATCACACAAAATAAACATCCTGCCCAAGGATCACACATTTACTTCTCATCGTCAGAACGAACGATAGTCATGTAGCACGATCCAAAACAGATCTGCTCATGAGGCTCACCTGCAACAAGGGGTCAATGAACCCTGAGTACGAAAGTACTCAACAAGACTTATCTGAAATATTAACTGATAAACTCAGTAATGCAGGCTCAGGGATTCAAGGTATAGCTTTAACAATGATCAAAGTTCTTTTGCGTAAAAGCTCTTTTAACAACATTCTTTATATAGAAAATTTCTCAAGAATTATATACAAAGCTGACACGATCCGCACTGAGATCATGAAACTTCATATCCAACACCTTCACAAGCCTTATTCAAGTTCTGGTTATTAATTCTATGATGATGAACAGTGAGTTGAGTCTCCTTAACCGAGGAGCAATGATGATTCGAACCGATTAAGCCCAGCTGGGGATTCCAGAACACACGACATATGCAGGTCCTCGACCTACATATACCAACCTACCCTTGGATCCCCTAAAACAAGAACGGGTCCATGCCACCCGAGAACACAGTACTCCACCATTCCAGCCCATGGCCACGTGGGTACACGCTATTCCTGCCATCTCTCCACTCCTAGTGCGCGAGTAGCCATTCTCATAATAGAATTGCCAAGTTCAGGCTTACCGGAGTATGTGGTTAGTACTACAAATTCTCACCTCATACAATTCAACAACAGACGTGCCTTAATCGACACAGGCAGAAATAACCCGCTCACAAGACCTCCATGTCTTGTGGCTCACACACACTGAGTCCGTCCGGTCTAGATTTATTACTCCACATTCCCATATCACATGCTAACATAATTAACCAATGTTCCATTTGTTACTTGCAGGTGGTAGGTAGTCACCCGACTTTCATCGTTCTACGCATAGCTAAGCAAAACTAGGCATATACGAGTTTTAGACTGGTAATATGGTAAATATGGAATAATAAGGGTGGTAATGCACCAATTAGGCTCTTACTTAACTCCTAACCACTTAATGCAGTAACAAAAAGCAAAAGCAAAATTAATTTGTAAAACACAAGGTAGGGTTGTATGCATTCGGGGCTTGCCTTCGTTGACGGAAAAGTCCGTTTCCTGTGACGTTACACAAGTACTCGATCCGACCTCAATAGACGGATTAACCTCTTCAACAGCTTGATTAACTACCACATTTTCATCTTCGTTCACTACATGTAATAACAATGCCATGTTCAACATGATGCGGAATACTAAATATGATGCTCGATGATGGATACAAAAATTAACAATTTGAATACAACTTTCCTTCGCGGTACACTTGCAAGTCAAACAAACTAAATCTTTATCGTAACACATACATCAATTGCCAAGGATCATTATCAACTAATGACCCGAGGTCATCACTCAATCCAAAATTACAAACAAAACCTAAATCACTAAAGGTTACTATTTGCTTTTATGAATTAATTATTTAATTCAAAATTATGAAATAAATCAACTTATTCTAATTGAGCTCAAAATTTTAGTACATGTTCATTACATGATAAGTAAGTGGCAAAACAAATTTCATAATTTTTGGACAATTAAATAAGCCTAGAAAAATCATGGAAATCCATTTATTAATAAATTGAGCAATTTTTACCACATTCAAAAAGTACTGAAATATATTATTTCATATTTTTATTAAATACTATACATCACAGAGAAGTCACTCAAAAATTTTCATAATTTTTGGAGCTCTAAATAAATCTACACAAAAATAACAAAAATAGACACTATTCATTCAAATCTGAAAATAGAAAAATCCATTTGAACGCTGAGTCACTGACAACGGGTCCCACCTGTCATCCCTAACCTCGCGTGTTTGACTATGACGGCGATGGCGCTGACCGATGATTTCTTACCGAGGGTGAGTCCAACGGCGACGGCCAATGTACCAAAATGATCACCAAGACTTGGCGCATCGATTGACGTCCCTATCAGCACTGATTATGGCCCTATACTAGCTCGTCGTCGGCCATGGCGGACGCGGTGGCACAGCGACACAACGCCGGCGATACGAAGCCAAAAACGAGGAAACAGAGGGCATGGGAAGGTCCAGTAGCTCACCACGAACACGTTGGAGCAAAGAACGAGACCGGATAAGCTACGATGACACGGGTCGACGTTGACAGCAGTCACGGTGGAGCAAAACATCGTCGGCGATGGTGTACCGGCGACTGCAGTGGTCAAAATGAGCAACTAGCTATGGATTAAGTACTACATCATCGAGACGAAATAGAATCAACCAAAACCAGGGACGGAGATGCACCGTGGAGCTCTGGCCGCGACGAATCGTGCTCAGCGAAGGAGTTGCCGGCCGCGAGGAAGAAGATGATGCAACTCGAGTTCCCGACTTAGACTAGTTGAATTGGTGGGTTGGCTAGATGCGCAAGGATATGGCGGAGCTGGAGCACGCTTTGCTGCGATGGCGTGGGCGCTGGTTCGACGGCAAAAGCTCGACGGAGCTACAGCGGTGGTGACTGGAAAACAGAGGAGAAAAGAAAACGAAGAACGACGACGGTGGCTGGCTTATAACGCGACCAAGGAAGCGCAAAGAAGCCACGCGGAAGCCTTTGCCGTGCCAACGCGACGCCCAGACGGCCACGCGCGCGACTGGAAGAAAGCTGAAGCTCGCCGGCGGTGTAGCGCAAGCGGTGAACACTGTTCATCAAAATTACAAGTTTGCCATTCGCCAAAATTCACAAATTACTCCCAAATTTTCATAACAACTCAAAAATCTCCAAAAAACAAAAGTTGCTCAAAATCAAAAGTTCTACAACTTTGCTTTTATAACCATTTCCTAATTTGGTCTAGATTTTGAAATGAACTTTTGAATTCAAATAGGGAAATTTAACGAATTACGCCTTTTTGAATTACTCAAAATTTTTCTAAACAACTTGAAAAACTCCAAAACAAACTTTGTATAACTTGCCAAGCTCTACACTTTTGCTTTTGGGCCCAACCCCAAAATATGCTTAGATTTTGAAATGGATTTTCAGGGTAGGGTTTAAATGTTGAAAAGCGGGGTTTTCTGGAAAAAAAATTCAAAATCCAAACAAACATTGACTTGAGTCAAACAATACAATGCAACACATACCACATAAATATAAACTTATTTTAGTGTATGCATCTCAAAGTTTCACCAAATACCAAATGCTTTGCAATGCATATGATGACATGTCAGATTTTAATATTTAAACACCCGAGGTGTTACACTACATATATCAACCTACTCTCGGATCCTCTAAAATAAGAACGGGTCCGCGCCACCCGAGAATACAGTACTCCACCCATCCAGCCCATTGCCATGTGGGTACACGCTATTCCCGCCATCTCTCCACTCCTAGTGTGCGAGTAGCCATTCTCATAATAGAATCGCCAAGTTAAGGCTTACCGGAGTATGTGGTTAGTACTACAAAGTCTCACCGCACACAGTTCAACAACGGACGGACCTTAACCGACACAGATGGAAAGAATCCGCTCACAAGACCTCCATGTCTTGTGGCTCACACACACCGAGTCCATTCGGTCTAGATTTATTACTTCCTATGCTTATATCACATGATAACATAAGTGACCAAAGATCCATTTAAAACTTGTAGGTGATAGGTAATCACCCGACTTTGACCTATCTAAGCATGGCTAAGCATAACTAGACATTTATGACGTAAAACGGGTAACAAGGTAGGTACAAAAAAACAATGTTGGTAATGCACCAATTAGGCTTTTACTTAACTCCTAATCACTTAATGCAGTACAGAAAAGTAAAAGCGAAATTAATTTGTAAAACACAAGGTAGGGTTGTATGCATCCGGGGCATGCCTTCGTTGACGAAAAAGTCCGATTCCTACGACATTCCACAAGTATTCGATCCGACCTCAACAGACGAACTAACCTCCTCAGCAACTTGATTAACTATCACGTGTTCACCTTCGTTCACTACACGTAGTAACAATGCCATGTTTAACATGATGCGAAATATGAAACATAATGCTTGATGATGGATGCAAAAGTTAACAACTGGAATGCAACTTTTCTTCGCGGTACAGTTACAAGTCAAACTAACTAAACCTTTCTAGAATACTAACATCAATTGCCAAAGATCATTCCCAACTAATGACCCAAGGACATCACTCAATCAAAAATTCAAACAAAACCTAAATCACTAAAGGTTACTATTTGCTTTTATGAATTAATTAATTAATTATGAATTATGAAATAAATCAACTTATTCCAATTGACCTCAAAATTTTTGTAAATGTTCATCACATGATAACTAAGTGGCAAAACAATTTTCATAATTTTTAGACAATTAAATAAGCCTAGAAAAATCATGGAAATCCATTTATTAATAAATTGAGCAATTTTTATCACATTCAAAAGTTGCTGAAAAATAACATTTCATATTTTTATTAAATAATATACATCACAGAGAGGTCACACAAAAGTTTTCATAATTTTTGGAGCTCTAAATAAATCTACACACAAATAACAAATTACATCACTATTCATTCAAATCTGAAAATAGAAAAATCCATTTTGAACTACACAGTCACTGACAACTTGACCCCACCTGTCATCCCCAACCTCCGGCTTGACCGCGGCGGCACGTGCGCTGATCGGTGAATTCTCGCCGCCGGTGAGACCAACGACGACGGTGAAAGCACCACCATGTCCCCTACACTACTACGCTTCGACTGGTGGCAAAAACAAGACCAAACACTGATTGGACTGAGCACAGCGACGACCATGGCGGGCACGACGGCACGGCCGCGCTACACTGGCGACACAAGTGCGGTAGAGGTTAAACACTTAGCACAGAAGGGTTCAGCACCTCACCCCGAACACGACTGAGCAACGAGTAGGGTCGGAGGAGCAACGAAGATGCTGGTCAACGTTCCGAGCAGGCACGATAGAGCAGAACGTCGTTGGTGGCGATGCTCCAGTAGCTGTGGTGGTCAAAATGAGAAATCAATGGGTCATAGAGTACCATGGCATCGTGGCAAAGCTGAAGCAAGACTCAGTAGGAGCAGAGGCGCACCGTGGAGCTCTGGCCACGGCGAAGGGCATGCGACGAGGACGTTGCCGGCCACAAGGAAGAAGAGCGCGCAGAGCAGTTTCCTGACGAAATCAAGCAACAAAAGCAGGTCGGTTGGGTGTGCAAGGAGCAGGTGGAACTATTGAGCACTACACTACAACGGCATAGGCACTGGTTCGACGGTGGGAGCTCGCCGGAGATGAGCAAGGCGACAGGAAAATAGAAGAGGAAACGGCAAGGACGACGACGGCTCAGGTTATAAAGGATGGCCAGGAAGCTCAAGGAAGCCACGATGACTCCATTTCCCTCGCCAACATGACGCCCAGACGGCCACGCACGCGACTGGAAGCAAGCCGAAGGATTGCCGGCAATGTAGCTAAGGCGTGAACACTATTCATCAATATTACAGAATTGCCATTCATTTTAAATCCCAAATTACTCCCAATTTTGTAGAACAACTCAAAAATCTCCAAAAATAAAAGTTGTTCAAAATTCAAAGTTATATAACTTTGCTTTTATAACTAACCCCAAATTCGATCTACATTTTGAAATGAACTTTTGAATTCAAATAGGTGACATTTAACGAATTACGCCTTTTTGAATTACTCTAAATTTTTCATAACAACTTTGAAAACTCCAAAAACAAACTTTTTATAACTTGACAAGATCTACACTTTTGCTTTTGGGCTCAACCCCAAAATATGCTTAGATTTTGAAATGAGTTTTCAGGGTAGGATTTAAATATTGAAAATCAGGATTTTCATAATTTCAAATCAATACAGAGATTTCAAACTTGATTCAAACAATACCAAGCAATACTTATAACATAAATGTAAACTTGTTTTAGTGAATGCATATCAAAGTTTGCAATATGACCAATGCCTTGCAATGCATATGATGATATGTCCAGTTTTTAATACTTAAACACCCGGGGTGTTACAATCCTTCCCCCTAAAAGAAATCTCGCCCCGAGATTCAAAGCCATAGGGTAAGTAATGGAAAAGGAAATGTGTCAGTCCAAAAACATCCAAAACTTGTCCATAAAACAATTGAGGTTCTTTTACAAAACATAACTTGTACAACCGAGCTCAACTAACATTACTCTATTCTATACTGACGCTAGAAACTCTGGAAATTTTTCTAATAAGTAATCTTCTGATTCCCAAGTAGCTTCTTCTGAATGTTGATTCCATTGTATCTTGTAGAACTTGATTGTCCTTCTTCGAGTAACACGATCTTTCTGATCCAAAACTCGGATAGGATATTCAGAATAAGTCAGATCTGGTTCAAGTTCCACTCCTTCAACCTCAACATTCTGCTCAGGCACTCGGAGACACTTCTTCAATTGAGAAACATGGAACACATCATACACAACTGTGAGATGTTCTGGTAATTTCAAGCGATAGGCCACTTTTCCATATCTCTCTAGAATTTGAAATGGTCTAATATATTGAGGTGCCAACTTTCCTTCAACACCAAAACAGGTAACTCCCTTCACTGGTGATACTTTCAGATATACAAAATCTCCTTTGTTAAACACCAATGGTCTACGTCGTCTATCCGCATAACTCTTTTGTCGGGACTATGCTATCTTCAAATTACTTTGTATTTGTCTAACCTTGTCTTCTATTTCTTTCACAAGGTCAACCCCAAAGAACCTTCTTTCTATAGGCTCAGACCAACTCAGCGATGTTCTGCATCTACGACCATAGAGTGCTTCAAATGGAGCCATTCTAATGCTTTCCTGATAACTATTGTTGTATGAGAACTCAGCCAAAGGTAAGCATTCGTCCCACTTATTGGAATAGTTAAGGACACAACACCTTAACATATCTTCGAGCACTTGATTAACTCTTTTAGTTTGTCCATCAGTCTGCGGATGATAAGCTATACTATATAAGAGCTTGGTACCCAATGAAGAATGCAAGTGTTTCCAAAAGCTAGAGACAAACTGTGTACCCCTATCTGACACAATAGTCTTGGGTACTCCATGGAGACTCACAATTCGCTCTAAATACATCTTGGCATACCATATAGTGGGATATGTATTCTAAACTGGAAGAAAATGTGCTAACTTGGTTAGTCGATCTACAATAACCCATATTGAGTCAAATCCCTTTGATGTCTTGGGTAGACCAACAATAAAGTCCATGCTTATATCCTCCCACTTCCAAGATAGAATAGGAAATGGTTGTAATTCACTAGCACACCTCAAATGTATAGCTTTCACCTTTTGACATGTATCACACTTTGCTATATATCTAGCAATCTCTATTTTCATTTTAGTCCACCAAAAACTTTGCTTCAAGTCATGGTATATCTTATTGCTTCCTGGATGGATAGATAACCTAGTAGCATGTGCCTCTTCTAGAATTGACTACCGCATCTCAGGAACCTTTGGTACCACCAGGCGATCCTTGAACCATAACACACCCTTTCTTTGATATGGGCTATACCCTTGTTTTCCTTCTGAGCAGCAATAACTTGATCTCAAATAGTGGCTTCAACAATTATGTTGGTCAAACTACCTTGTTGGATTACTTCTACATTCAATTTCTCCATTTCTTGACATAAAGTCAAACCCATTGTTCTCACTGCCATACAATTGCAATAACTTTTGCGACTGAGGGCATCTGCAACCACATTTGCTTTACCAAGGTGATAATGTACTTCCAAGTCATAATCTTTAATCAATTCTAACCATCTTCTTTGTCGCATGTTCAACTCTAACTGAGTAAATATATACTTTAAGCTCTTGTGGTCTATATAAATATGGCACGTATTACCAAGTAGGTAATGCCACTAAATCTTCAGAGCATGGACCACAACTGCTAATTCCAGATCATGAGTCAGATAGTGTTCTTCATGTTGCTTAAGTTGCTTGGATGCATAGGCAATGACTCGGCCTTCTTGCATCAACACACATCCAATACCAATACCTGAAGCATCACAATAAACATCAAACGGCTTCTTGATATCAGGTTGGGCTAATACTAGTGCAGTGGTCAACAGTCTCTTCAAGGTCTGGAAAGCCTCTTCACAATCAGATGACTAGACAAACTTGACTTGGTTCTTCAACAATTTAGTTATGGACTTTGATACTTTAGAGAAATCTAGGATAAACCGACGGTAATACCCCGCCAATCCCAGAAAACTCCGAACTTGATGAACTGTGGTTGGCGGTTTCCAATCAAGCACATCCTTCACTTTGCTTGGATCAACTGCAACGCCTTCAGCTAATAAGACATATCCAAGAAATTGTACTTCCTTAAGCCAGAAATCACACTTGCTGAACTTGGCATATAGTTGATGTTCTCTCAAGCGGGTCAGAACAATTCTGAGATGTTCCGCATGTTCTTTCTTATTCTTGGAATATACTAGAATGTCATCAATAAACACTACTACAAACTTGTCTAGCTCAGGCATGAACACTAAATTCATCAGATACATGAAATGAGCTGGAGCATTTGTCAAACCAAAAGACATTACCAAGTATTCATATAATCCATATCTTATGGTAAATACCGTTTTGGGAATATCTTCAGGCTTTATCATGATTTGGTGATATCCTGACCTCAAATCTATCTTGGAGAAAACTTTTTCTCCGACCAATTGATCAAAAAGCAAATCTATCTGAGGTAAAGGATACTTATTCTTGATGGTCACTTCATTCAACAGACGATAGTCAACACATAACCTCAGGGTCTCATCTTTCTTTTTCACAAAAATTGCTGGACATCCCCAAGGTGAGGAACTAGGTTGGATAAACCCCTTCTCAATCAATTCTTGTAACTGAGTCTTCAACTCGGCCAATTCCTTAGGTGGCATCCTATAAGCTCTCCGAGAAATTGGAGCTGTTCTAGGTTGTAACTCTATGTTAAACTGGACATCCCTATTAGGTGGTAGACTAGGTAAATCTTCAGGAAATACATCAGGAAATTCACACACTACCAGGATATCTCTAATCTCTTTGACAGTAGTTGTGTAAACCTTGCCCACTGATCTTCTTAAAGTTGGAAGTTGGATGAGAAGTTGAGAATTACTATCAGGCAAACTCATCCTTAATGTCCTATTCAAAGCATCCATAACAGCCTTATGCTGATACATCCAATTCATTCCCAAGATTACATCTATATCCTGATCCTTAAGGATAATCATGGTAGTGGGAAAATATGCCCACCCAGGTTTACGGGTACCTAGTATACTATTTTCTTAGTACACAGACGTCTCCTAGGTGACTGTATAAAGAAATTTTCCTTTGTTGCCCCAATTGAAATTTCATGCTTTACCACAAATGTTCTATTGATGAATGAATGAGATGCACCCGAATCAAAAAGTATAACTGCAGGGTGATTGGCAACAGAAAACATACCCATCATCACTAGCTCCCCTTCTGGAATTTCTCTAGCTTGAATATAGAACACCTGTCTTGTCTTCCTCTCATCTTTGCCCTTCTGAGCATTCTGATTGGGGTTCTTGTTTGGTGCCTAACCCTATTGTTGATTGGCAGGGGCCTTCTGATAATTTTGATAAGCCTGCCTGGGATACGGACATTCCCTAGAGAAATGACCAGTCCTTCCACAATTGTAACATGGATAATTATGACCCTAGGATGTTGGAGCATTGCCACCAGGAGCATTGGTCTGTTGTGGATTCGGTTGGGTTATAGCAGGACGGACATTTGACTGTTGCCCGACTTGGAACTGTGGCGGACGATAAGGATGATTATGATTTACTGGATGATAAATCACCCTTTGCCTCTTCTGATTTCCCCCAAAAGATCCAGATGGCATACTCTTTTTCTTTTTGAGCTCCTTATGCTGCCGATACTTTGCCTCTAAAGCAATTGCAATATTTACAGCCTCATGATAAGTAACATTAGTACAAGTTGTCATCATTGTCTACAGCTTGGTATTCAAGCCTCTCATAAATCACCTCTTCTTCTTGGCATCAGTATTGACATGTTCAGGTGCATATTATGATAGGTGATTGAATCTTCCCACATACTGCATCACGATTTGATCCCCTTGCTTCAAAGCAAGGAATTCATCCAGCTTCATAGCCATAACTCCTTCAGGGATATAATGGGCTCTCAAGGTAGTATAGAACTCAGCCCAAGTTATTGGAATGCTAGCTGGATGCATAGCCACTAAGTTTGCCCACCAAGCACTTGCTGCTCCTCGAAGTTGCTGGGCGGCAAACGCAGGTTTCTGATACTCCGTGCATGGAATAAGATCAAATTTCTGCTCCATGGTTCGAAGCCAATCGTCAGCCTCCAATGGTTCATCTACCTTGGTGAACACCGGTGGTCTTATGTCTGTAAAATCAACATATGTAGCCTCCTGTCTATTATGGTGGCGACCATGGTTTCCTTGCATCTGATTCTAATTACTCTGAGCTATCGCATGAAGCAAACGAGAATTTTCGGCCATCACATTGACAAGTGCGGTTATAGCATCAGCCAGATTTGTTGGAACTGGTGGTGGATCTAGAATACTGTCCTCATCTTATGAAGTTCCTAGAATATATGAACCCCGCGTACGATGCATCTGCTCATAACAAACCAAACTTTATTACAAGTCTTTACTGAATTGCACCAAAGCTTACTCCAAACACATTACATAGAGTTTACTAATATAAACACTAGAACCTGTAAGTACCAAAACAAGACTACATAACTTAACTAGAACTAACTATTATACAACTCTACTCCTTTCCTTGATCACTTCAAACTTTAGGCTCGGTATCCATTCCGAAAATATTACCGCCTTCATTATCACTTTCATCGATCATTACTAATTCTTCAGGATCTTCTTCTTCCTCCTCTTCTGATTCACTATCATCGGCAAGGATAACACCAGGGTCCATTGCATCAGCTTGGGGTTCATGATTTGGATCTAGGAGATTGCTTAGCCTATGAACTTCCTCATGTAGATAAGTATTATGTTCTTCTAAATCTTCTACATAGAATTCTAGCTCATGAGTTCTAGCTCTAGCTACATTTTCCCTAAGCCAAGTTTCATTCCTTCCTTCCACTGTATGAACTAACATACGTTCATAGTTCCCGTGCGTGGTGGTGAGACGCCTCAATTGATCCTGTAATTCTCCTACCTATATAGCATCCAAAGCCCTATCTCTAGTAGCTTGTGCTAACTCTGCAGAAATCCTCTATATCTCTACCTGGGGATCAGGCCTAGAGCTGCTACTGCTAGCACCATCATTCCTAGGGGCAAGTTGGTGACGAGGAACTCCTTTGGGTCTAGTGGACTTACAGGGCGTCATCTTGGCACGAGCCATACTGTAGGAAGCCAATTTAATCCAAGTAAGATCATTTGATCAAAGTCTAAAGAGCAGCTAGGATGGATTACATTACTCAAACTAGACTCACTACTCAACTCCAGACTCAGAGGTGAAGGAAGTAACTAGTGAATTAATCATGATGCATGAATCGTTCTTATGAACAAAATCATCAAAGCTTATAATACATAAACAACATTTGTTTCTATATAGGGCATAGTAAGATTACTACTCCACCACACAAAACCTTTTTAATCAAATAAGGAATGGTGAGAAAGAAATAAGATAAGTCAGAAGCAATTTGGACCAAATTAACAAGTTAAGTTTAGTCATCCCAAATTGTTTTGAAGTTTTTGTAAACCAATACGACAAAGACTTTATAACGATCGCTCCGATATCATTCTGTGGCAGAACCTCCTAAATTATAGGGCCCACATGCACCTATCACTATCCGACGACCTTTGACATCTATGCATATGTTTTCGGTAACTTAAGAAGACTGTCGGGTGTCCTCGGGGAACCCCGAATCATCCACGATTTCCGAGCAGGATCACATTACAGAGTCATTGCAGTATTACAACATTTATTCAAATATATACATTAGAGTAAAAACAGCAAAAGTCTTACAATAACATAATTTACAAAATAGTAGTTTCAAACCTCACAACTAAGTTCGATGATTATTACAAAACGAAATAGTGGAGTGGCATTATAATATAATACAAAACACACAATAAAACTGCCCTGCCCAAGGGCCACACATTTACTTCTCATCATCAGATCGAACAATAGTCATGCAGCATGATCCAAAACAGATCTGCTCATGAGGCTCACCTGCAACAAGGGTCAACGAACCCTGAGTACAAAAGTACTCAACAAGACTTAACTGAAATAAGAACTGATAAACTCAGGAATGCAGGCTCAAGGATTCAAGGTATAGCTTTAGCAATGATCAAAGTTATTTTTGTGTAAAAGCTCTTTAACAGAATTGTTTATTTCAACATATAAAACTTTATAAGAACCACATATGAATCTGCCATAATCCGTAATGAGATCACGAACTTCATATCCAACATCTTCTCAAGCCTTATTCGAGTTCCAGTTATTAAACTACGATGATGAACAGAGAAGTGAGTCTCCATAACCGAGGAGCAACGATGATTCGAACCGATTATAAACCTAGCTGGGAATTTTAGACCACACGACATATGTAGGTCCCCGACCTACATATATCAACCTACTCTCGGATCCTCTAAAATAAGAACAGGTCCGCGCCACCTGAGAATACAGTACTCCACCCATCCAGCCCATTGCCACGTGGGTACACGCTATTCCTGCCATCTCTCCACTCCCAGTGCATGAGCAGCCATTCTCATAATAGAATTGCCAAGTTAAGGCTTATCGGAGTATAGGTTAGTACTACAAAGTCTCACCGCACACAGTTCAATAACGGACGGACCTTAACCGACACAGACGGAAAGAATCCGCTCACAAGACCTCCATGTCTTGTGGCTCACACACACCAAGTCCGTCCAATCTAGATTTATTACTTCCTATGCTTATATCACATGATAACATAAATAACCAAAGATCCATTTAAAACCTGCAGGTGACAGGTAATCACCTGACTTTGACCTGTCTAAGCATGGCTAAGCATAACTAGACATTTATGACGTACAACGGGTAACAAGGTAGGTACAAAAAAACAATGTTGGTAATGCACCAATTAGGCTTTTACTTAACTCCTAATCACTTAATGCAGTACAAAAAAGCAAAAGCGAAATTAATTTGTAAAACACAAGGTAGGGTTGTATGCATCTGGGGATTGCCTTCGTTGACGGAAAAGTCTGATTACTGCGACGTTCCACAAGTATTTGATCTGACCTCAACAGATAGACTAACCTCCTCAGCAACTTGATTAACTATCACCTATTCACCTTCATTCACTACACGTAGTAACAATGCCATGTTTAACATGATGCGGAATACGAAACATGATGCTTGATGATGGATGCAAAAGTTAATAACTGGAATACAACTTTTCTTCATGGTACAGTTACAAGTCAAACTAACTAGACCTTTTCAGAATACTAACATCAATTGCCAAAGATCATTCCCAACTAATGACCCAAGGACATCACTCAATCAAAAATCAAACAAAACCTAAATCACTAAAGGTTACTATTTGCTTTTATGAATTAATTAATTAATTAAGAATTATGAAATAAATCAACTTGTTCCAATTGACCTCAAAATTTTTGTAAATGTTCATCACATGATAACTAAGTGGCAATTTTCATAATTTTTGGACAATTAAATAAGCCTAGAAAAATCATGGAAATCCATTTATTAATAAATTGAGCAATTTTTATCATATTAAAAAATTGCTGAAAATTAACATTTCATATTTTTATTTAATAATATACATAACAGAGAGGTCACACAAAAATGTTCATAATTTTTGGAGCTCTAAATAAATCTACACAAAAATAACAAATTACATCACTATTCATTCAAATCTAAAAATAGAAAAATCCATTTTGAACTACATAGTCACTGACAACTTGACCCCACCTGTCATCCCCAACCTCCAGCTTGACCGCGGCGGCACACGTGCTGACCGGCAAATTCTCGCCGCCGGTGAGACCAACGACGACGGTGAAAGCACCACCACGTCCCCTACACTACTACGCTTCGACTGGTGGCAAAAACAAGACCAAACACTGACTGGACCGAGCACAGCGACGACCATGGCGGGCACAACGGCATGGCCGCGCTACACTAGTGACACAAGTGCGGTAGAGGTTAAACACTTAGCACAGAAGGGTTCAGCACCTCACCCCGAACACGACTGAGCAACGAGCAGGGTCGGAGGAGCAACGAAGATGCTGGTCGACGTTCCGAGCAGGCACGACGGAGCAGACCGTCGTCGGTGGCGATGCTCTAGTAGCTATGGTGGTCAAAATGAGAAATCAATGGGTCATAGAGTACCACGGCATCATGGCGAAGCTGAAGCAAGACTCAGCAGGAGCAGAGGTGCACCGTGGAGCTCTGGCCATGGCGAAGTGCATGCAACGGGGACGTTGCCGGCCACGAGGAAGAAGAGCGCGCAGAGTAGTTTCCCAATGAAATCAAGCAACAAAAGCAGGTTGGTTGGGTGCGCAAGGAGCAAGTGGAACTATTGAGCGCTACACTGCGATGGCACAGGCACTGGTTCGACAGTGGGAGCTCGCCGGAGATGAGCAAGGCGACGGGAAAATAGAGGAGGAGGAAACGGCAAGGACGACGACAGCTCAAGTTATAAAGGATGGCCAGGAAGCTCAAGGAAGCCACGACGACTCCATTTCCCTCGCCAGCGCGACACCCAGACAGCCACGCGCGCGACTAGAAGCAAGCCGAAGGATCGCCGGCAATGTAGCTAAGGCGGTGAACACTGTTCATCAATATTATAGAATTGCCATTCATTTTAAATCCCAAATTACTCCCAATTTTGTAGAACAACTCAAAAATCTCCAAAAATAAAAGTTGTTCAAAATTTAAAGTTCTACAACTTTGCTTTTATTACCAACCCCAAATTCGGTCTACATTTTGAAATGAACTTTTGAATTCAAATAGGTGACATTTAATGAATTACGCCTTTTCGAATTACTCCAAATTTTTCATAAAAACTTTGAAAACTCCAAAAACAAACTTTGTATAACTTGACAAGCTCTACACTTTTGCTTTTGGGCTGAACCCCAAAATATGCTTAGATTTTGAAATGAGTTTTCAGGGTAGGATTTAAATATTGAAAATCAGGATTTTTGGAATTTCAAATCAATACAAAGATTTCAAACTTGATTCAAACAATACCAAGCAATACTTATAACATAAATGTAAACTTGTTTTAGTGAATGCATATCAAAGTTTGCAATATGACCAATGCCTTGCAATGCATATGATGATATGTCTAGTTTTTAATACTTAAACACCCGGGGTGTTACACCGTGGATAGCCTCAGGCCTTCTCCACACGTAAGTGGGTCTCCAATGTGTTGTCCGGCAAGCCTCTCCTAGATGCTCCCGCCATCTTCAATATCAAGCTTCCGGCCAAACCGCCACGGGCCTTGTTCCCTTCGGTACACGGTGGCGACCACACCACAAACACGGTCGTTGTAATCTCGCAAGACTACAAGCCCCTCCGATGTACAACAATGGTGCGCGCAAGCACTGAGCGATAAGAGGTATGCAAACCTCACTAAACACTAGGCCTAAACCTAGAGCAAGCGCATAAGTGGTGGTCTGATCAACCTAAGCACTTTGCAAAGCACCTATGCTAATCACCTAATAAATCGCTAAGCACTATGCAAATGGATATCACTAAAATGGTGTAACAACACCCTTGGTATGTTTCCTCAGCTCCACACTACTCAAATGGCCAGTTGGGGGTCTATTTATAAGCCCCACTGAGAAAGTAGTCATTGGGGATGAAACCCACCTTTCTGCTACTGACCGAACACTATTGTCGTCCTGACAGGACACGTCCGGTCACTCACAACGGTCACTTTGTCTTCGGCGCAAACAACTGATCGGGCGCTAATGGCGTCCGGTCACAACTGCGCCGCTCTGGAACCTCTCTGGACTCGATTGGATGCTGCAGTTCCTACGTCCGATCGATCACCCTCCAGCATCCAGTCAGTGTTGAGCTATTGTCACGACGGTGAACAGTGTCATTGTCGTGTCTGGTCACTTGACTTCTCAGCATCCGGTCGCTGCTGATGATGCTTGCCATTGCCGAGCATCTTGATCGGACGCATCTAATCACTATAAGGACCGTGTCTGGTCACCTCTGTGAAGCTTGTTTCCTCGCGATCTTGCGTCCGGCTTGGTTCCCATCTTCGTGCTTGGACTATGTTTGATATCTTGGGTCTTCTCTTGTGTTTCTAGGGTCTTGCTTAAGGTGTTGATCATCGGATCATCATGTCACCTTCGTCCAAGTCATGTCTTGCACCCTATTGAACTACAAAACAATTACTTGCAAAATCATTAGTCCACCAAAATCCAAAGTAAATAGGCATAGGGTCTATTTTCCTTACAGCTTACCGGAAGGCACACCGGAGACCCACTTGCATGTGGGGAAGGCCCAGGGCTATCCATGGAGTTACCTGACTGGGAGCTTGGCCCTTACGAGGGATTCCTTGTGAGGGTCTCCAACAAGGACTAGGGGGAAGCTTGTGCGCTTCTCGATATATCGGTAAAAATACTAGAGTCATCGATGGGAGTTGCATATATCTACCTTACTCTTTAGCTTTCGTATTAACATTACAATTTTGGTTTGTGCTTTACTTTCCTAACTTAGTGATATGCTAGTTGATAGGTTTGAAACCTAGGTTGCATAACTCCTTTTGCGGTAGAAATAGCAACACACAAGCAAAACCATAGTTGCACATTTAGATAGTTTATCTTTTGTATAGGTTTTTACTAAGGATAGAAAAAGAGGTCATAGTTTAGATTTTGAGTTTTAAGTTGTCTAATTCACCCCCCTTAGGCGTCATGGTCCCTTACAGCCATCAAATTGGGGTGGCTTCTTGGTGTTGTTGATTTGTGCCATTTTGACACCGAAGGTTGTTAAGCCTCAAATCACGGTGACCATAGCTCTAATACCACTTGAAAAGTCCTAATGGCTAGTGAAGAGTGAATAGGCTATTAAAAATTCTACAACAACACTTAAGCAAACATGTTAGACAATTATGAGGCGAAGATAATGTTACGCTAGCCTACTAAAATGCAAGCCACCTACCACAATTCTAGTCACTATAGTCTCTAGGCACACACGAGGCTATGTCACTACCACTAAGTTAGTGAGCTCTTAAAGATTAACTAAAGAGCCTCACTAACAATTAGACCCGACATAAGCTAGCTCTCAAAACTAATTACACTAAAGAGCTTAGCTACACTAAGAATGTAAATAGAAGGCTGAGGTACTGAGATTATACCGACGTGGCAAACAATGATCAATCAAGCAATCATAAGATAACCAATGAAATCCTTAGGACAAGTTGACACAAGATTTTTCACCGAGGTTCACTTGCTTGCCAGCAAGCCGGTCCCCATTATGGCGATACAATCACTTAGAGGTTCACGCACTAATTGACATCACACGCCAAACCCGTAATCGGGTGCCGCACAACCAACATAAGATGAGGATCACACAAGCCATGAGCAATCCACTAGAGTACCTTTTGGCTCTCTGCCGAAGAAAGGTCAAGAACCCCTCCCAATCACTATGATCGGAGCCAGAGACAATCACCTTCCTCTACTCGACGATCCTTACTACACTAAGCCATCTAGGTGGTGACAACTACCAAGAGAAATAAGTGAATCCCATAGCGAAACACAATCACCAAGTGTCTCTAGATGTAATCACTCAAGCAATGCACTTAGATTCACTCCTAATTTCATAAAGATGATGAATCAATGATGGAGATGAGTTGGAGCATTTTGGCTAAGCTCACAAGGTTGCTATATCAATGCAAATGGCCAAGAGAGTGAGCTTGAGCCGGCCAAGGGGCTTAAATAGAGGGCCCCCTCAAAATAGAGCCATTGGGCTCTCACTGTAGCCCAACTCGGGGTGACTAGACGTGTAGGTCTGCCTGACTAGACACATAGCCCTAGCATCCGGTCATCGAATGATTGCCATGTGTCCCCCTGCATTCAACCTCAACCATTGATCGCTAATGTCTAGTCAGCCTCGCCTCATGCTTAAGTCATGACCGGATGCCACTAAGGACGATCGGACGCGCCACCTCTGTGTCAGGTCCACGTAAACTCACGTGCCAACTATTAGTGATCGGACAGACCAATCACTTCCCCGAACGCTGAGCCGAGCCACGTCAGATCATTTCTAGAGAGCTCCCAGAGCGCTCGAAACATGATCGGACGTGTCCGTTCGGTACCGACCGGACGCACACCAGCATCCACTCCTCACTTCTTCATGAAACGGCTTGCATTAGCATTCATCATACACGGCCGAACGCACCTCTGTCGCATCAGGTCACTTCTTCAGCCAGTGTTCGGTCAGAAACCAACGCCATGCTCTTCACTGCACCGATGACCGGACACGCTGAACCCCGAGTTCGGTCACTGTGCGTCCTGCATCTGGTCAGAGGAAAACACCTTCTCCACTTCACCAACTTCTCCACCCTTGATCAAATGTGCTAACCATCAAGTGTATCACCTTGTACACGTGTGTTAGCATATTTTCATAAACATTTTCAAGGGTGTTAGCTCTCCACTAGATCTAAATGCATATGCAATGAGTTGGAGCATCTAGTGGTACTTTGATAACCACATTTTGATACGAGTTTCATCCCTCTTAATAGTACGACTATCGATCCTAAATGTGATCACACTCGCTAAGTGTCTCGATCACCAAAACACAAAAGCTCCTATGGATATCACCTTTGTCTTGAGCTTTTTATTTTTCTCTTTCTTCTTTTCCAAGCCCGAGCACATGATCATCACCAAGGTCACACCACCATCAACATGATCTTCATTTGCTCTACCACTTAGAATAGTGCTACCTACCTCATGATCACTTGAGCAAATAGGTTAGAACATAGGGTTTCATCAATTCACCAAAACGAAACTGGAGCTTTCAGTGAGTCCGGTTAGTAGTGACTAGATGCGTCCGGTCGTCAAAATACCTCTCTAGAACCTCTCTGGATCGCACTGGACGATGATGCAACAATGACCGAACACTATTGCAATGAGAGGACCATTGGGCGCCAATGGTCGAATTCAAATAATCTATGACCGGACGCAACTGCAACTTCGATCAAATGCTACTACGACTTGCATCGCAGGCTATTGCAACAATGCACCTGACGCGTCCGGTCATCCTGACCAGTGAGTCCGATCGTTGCGCAGGGAGCCCCCTCTTGTGCCTAACGACTCTATTTCGTTTGGGGGTCTTTAAATAGACCATGGTCGGTCTTGGGCTCTCCCTCTTGGTACTTTGACATTCCTAACATCCTTGTGAACCTAAGCAAACACCTCCTACTCATCTCCATTATTGATTCATCATCATAGTGAGATTGAGAGTGATTCCTAGTATATTTGCTTGAGTGATTGCATCTAGTAGCACTTGAGGATAGTTGTGGCTGCGGATTTTTTATTACTCTTGGTGGTTGCCGCCACCTAGACGGTTTGAAGCAGCGGAGGAGCTTCGACACGTGTTGGTGATTGTTCGTGGCCGGCTCTGGTGATTGTGATGGGTCTTGTACCATCTTCGGTGGAGAGCTAAAAAGTAACTCTAGTGGATTGCTCGTGTCATTGAGTTACCTCACTTATAGGAAGGTTCTTGCGGTGTCCAATTACGTGGACGAGGTTTGTGCAACACTTCTTAACCACCGAACCACCAAGTGTTGGTCAACACAATGGGGACTAGCGTGCCGGCAAGCACGTGAACATCGGGAGAAAAATCATGTGTCATTCTTATGATTAGATTTCTCCCGGTGATTGGTTGTCTTCATATTATGATTGGTTTATTCCTCGACATGGCGGTAAATCACATTACTAACTACTTTACATTCTTTGCAAACTAGTTGTCAAGCTCTTTATTGTAGTTAGTATTTGAGAGCTTGTTAATTTTGTTAGTGTGGCTCTTTAGTTAGTCTTTGAGAGTACACTAGCTTAGTGAGCAGTGACCTAGCTTGTTGTGTGCCTAGTGATCATAGCAACTAGAATTATTGGATAGGTGGCTTGCACCCTTGTAGAGCTAAAGTAAAATTGCATTACGTTATTTATTGTACTAATCAGTTGCCCTAGTATTTTGTAGAATTTTTAAATAGATTATTCATCTCCTGTAACTATATTGGGACTTCTAGCGGCTGTGGCTTGCGCGAGGCAACGGTAGCCACTAGCCACGCCGAGCGAACGTGTCAGGCACCAGTCGCATTGTCGGGCAGCGGCTTGGGGCGTGCGTGGCAGGCGGGCGTGCGTTTGTGGCAGTGCGGAACGAATCGGGCGTGGCGGAAGCTCTTGACCGGCGACGAGCATGCGATGCAGCCCAACGGCGAGCCGATCCTTGCGAGTTCACAGGAAACAAGATGCTCGATCATGTCCAGGGCATGCGGCGCAGCGCAACATCGATCTAATCCTTGCGAGTTGACAGAAAAAAAAACATGCTCAATCGTGTCCACGACCGCTTTGCTAACAAGTTATGCAAGGTTCACTGGTTTTGATTTTCTTCCTGTTTACTCTCGTTTAGTAGCCGCGCTCATGCTGTACATATTGACCTATGGGAAATAAACTCATTATTAAACGACAACCTTACATCAAAGTTTTGGTCCCTGTAGGAGGATGTTTGCTACTGGGCATGTTACGGTGCCATGGTTTCTATGCCGTGGTTGTCATATATGGTTCATCAATAAATTCAATTAAATATATGCAAGTTGGATGATAATTAAAATTGTACTCCCATTTGCCCAACATAGATTTTTTTTAAAAAAAATTGAACTAGCTACGAAATGTAACATTTTTTCTCCTGTACAACACACGGACAATTATCTAGTAAGATCTGAAAATATATTTTGAGACGAAGGTAACATGTCCCTGTAGCAAAACAACCAGAAAAAGGGCAGATTAAAGTCAGCGAGTCATTTCGTTGACATCAAATCTGAAAGGGAGTAGAAGTACTGTTGGGGACCTGATACCGAGGTACCCCAGAAGGTGGAACCAATAACCACCGAGCGTTAAAAACTTCTGGACAGATAAGGGCGCCATAACGTCTCTTGCTCGAATGACAGGAGTTTGGTTCCACCTCGCCCGACGCCTTCGGGGTAAGCTCGGTCTCACCCGAGGGTTGAGGGATAGACTCTGCCTCACCCGACGCCTTTGAGATAGCTCTGCCTCGCCCGAGGGCTCAGGGCTAGTCTCCGTCTCGCCCGACCCCAGAGGGGCGGGCTCGGTCTCGACCAAGAGATAAGGACTGGCCTCCTCTTCACCCGACGGCCAGGAACGAGCCTCGCCCTACTCGGTATCTAAAGACTGATTTCATCTTACCTGACAACTTCTCCCCATTCCCTCATGGTGATGGGTACAGGGCAAGACAAGACGTTCGGGTCAACCATGGCTCCAAGGACCATACCCTGCGCCCTGGCAGGAAAAGTGCTGCCAGGGAACAACGGGACAGGTGCTTTAGACCCTTCTGGGCGCCGCAGAGCCCGAAAGGCATTTTAGGTGCGCGCCCCTCGCCCTGTAGAGTTATAGGGGCCGCCTTCAGCTCTGGGACATGGAACCTGATGAAGATATACGACAACCGCTACGCTCCAGAAAAGGATTTGCTATCTCCACGAATGACGGATATTCCGTCACCACGCTGTGGACCCAAGGGAGTTGTGCCCGCTTCCTGACCCCTCAGGTCCACCAGGTCAGAAGACCTTGACTACGGCGCTACTCCAGACCCCGATCCCGCATCCCTTTGACGAAGACTCATAGGAACCAGAAGGCGTGCAGAGCAAGGCTGGGAGAGACTCATAAGTCAAAACCACTACACTGCAGCCCATACCCTACGTGGGGTAGCATTCTGTAACCAACCTAACATTCTACAGAGGCATCAACAGTATTG
The DNA here is from genome assembly GCF_019320115.1 of Miscanthus floridulus. Classification (NCBI taxonomy): domain Eukaryota; kingdom Viridiplantae; phylum Streptophyta; class Magnoliopsida; order Poales; family Poaceae; genus Miscanthus; species Miscanthus floridulus. The sequence continues at coordinate 81,321,253 of NC_089585.1, read as the reverse complement.
TAGGCGCTTATCTTCCTTCGTACTCATCAGAATGAAAGATGAGGCCGGGTAGACGTGAGCCACAAGATGTAGAGTACACTTCCTAAAGCCCTCACCCTTGTAAAGCTAGCCCCTTCATCTATAAAACGGGAGACGCTTCCTCCATCAAGGGGACCGATCTTGGACGAAACAACACATGACACTCACACACACACAGTCAAGCTGCTACCAAGCTCTTGGCCTCCTTTCAACCCTTCCATCAGAGACTTGGGACCAGTCCCTCTCTCGATCATTTGTACCCCCTACTATGAACCATCTTCGGTGCTAATAACATGAGCAGCAACAAACTGGACGTAGGATATTCGGCTCGAACCAGTATAAATCTTGTGTCATTTAGTGCACCATCCGAGCCTAACACGCATTACTATAAATTTACTTGCCAGTGCTTGTACAAAACACCGACAGTTGGCGCGTCAGGTAGGGGCCTTGCACATTCCAGATCAGGCCTCGGATGGCCACCCACGCAATCAGCTGGGCCCCGGGTGCACACGTGCATTTCGGCGACCTAGATTTTATCGTCACACTAGGAGGAGAACTGGCGCTGACCCACACGGCCGCACAGTCTCTCCCTTCCATCAACCTCAGCCATATGAGTCCTGAGGGCCCACGGAGCGACTCCCTTGGACCCCAGTTATCCAGGGAGCCCCCACGCAGCATCCTCCTTTTTTCAGAAGGTCCCATACGAAGCGCCCCGATAGCGTTTCCATTCGGTCTCCACAATGCCGCAGCCCCGCTGGCCACCTTCTGGCTCTGCGCATGGTTCAGCCGCCTACGGACAGCGAGTTCATGGGGGTAATCGAACACGATCCGAAGACACTCTATGGGCTCCTCGCAGAGGAACCAGAGTCGTCCTCCAGCTTTGACTCCAGCAAAGGGAGCCATCACCCTTCCCGGGAATGCTTCATGACGCAAACCCCCGAGGGGCACATCCAAAGCGTCTCTAGAGAGGAGACAACCCCAACTGGCAACCCCGACGCCAGGATTAAGGCAGAGACGGTGGCTCCATCTCACATAAGGATGGAGCAACTAAGAGCACGGAAGCTAGAGATCGATGACGCCGGACAACAGCTTGTCCGGGAGTACCAAAACATTGAGGAGGAGATCAAGCGTCGCGGAGACGGTGGGCACACATGCGCCTTGGCCCATGATGTGCATCGGAGGATCCTCACTGATGATGGGACTCTCCCTCACTTTGTTCAGGCAAGCTAGAACATCGCCGCCGCGATGGCCTTACTTCACGGCCTCCCAAAGGCCGCGACGTCTGAGGATCACCGGGCCCACAGGGAGATTCGCACGTTGCTTGAGCGTACGGCGGCGCAGCAGGCGAAAAGTTCGTTGTCTCGATGATGCGAAGCCGACACTAGCCAGTGCACGCCCTCAGTGCGTCCCACCAGGGACGCGTCCATTCACCAAACGCCGCCATGCGGCAGGCAGCCCTCCGCCGTCCTAGTGCATCAACGCCTCGGCCATGGCCACGACGTACGCAGCATCATCGACGCGCCCACGACAACGATGGAGAAGTAGCACGCCGCGGCTACCATCCCCGACATGGCGGATGCTACGACAGCAACGAGGACCGAAGCCCGAGCCCCGACCTGCCAGGTCCTCAGGCCTTCGGTCGACACATCCTCAACGCTGTGTTCTCCCTAAGGTATCGATCGCCTACCAACATCCCTAAATATTCTAGCGAAACAAATCCTGGGCTTTAGCTCAAAGACTACTAGCTTGCATGTCAGGCCAGTGGAGCGAGTGATGATGATTTCATTATTTGCAATCTCCCGCTGTTCTTGGCCGATTTGGCGTGAGCACGGCTGGAGCACTTACCGTCCAACGCCATTCAGAATTGGGCGGATCTGACGGAGATCTTCATGGGCAACTTCTAGGGCACGTACAAACGTCCTGGAAACCCATGGGACCTCAAGAACTGCCGCCAGAAGGCCGATAAAACCCTCTGTGGGTACATCCAGCACTTCTCTCGGCAGTGCAACGAGCTCCCTAACGTCGCCGACGCCGACGTGATAGGGGCCTTCCTATCCGGGACAACCTGCGAATCCCTGGTCCACAAGCTAGGACATAGGGGCCTGCGGACTACCAAGGAACTCCTAGACATCACCACCAGCCCTGCCTCTAGAGAGGAGGCGGTCGGAGCCATCTTTGATCGCTCTGATGGAAAGACAAGGTGGGACGAGGACAACGGCGAAGGTGCCTCCAACCATCCTGCCAAAAGGAAAAATAAGAAGCAACGGTGCGACAACTCACTCGTGGCCGCTACTAACTGCAAAGGTGGCCAGAAGCCCATAGAGGGCACTCCGAACCACTTTGAGAAAATGCTCGAGGGGCCATGCCCAAACCATGCCTTCCCGGCCAAGCATCTATACAAGGATTGCGGCCTCATGCGCAAATACTTGTCCGGGGGCCTTAACAAAGGGGAGCAGGGGAAGGAGCCTGTTTCCACCATAGATGACGCAGAGGAGAAGGACGATGCCTTTCCAACGCCGACCGGCGCCCTCATGATCTTTGGAGGATCAATGGCCTATGACTCTAGGTGCCACCAGAAGGTCGCACGTCGCGAGGTCTATACCGCTGGACCAGCTATGCCAGCCTTCCTCTAGTGGTCAGACTCCGCCATAACCTTCGACCGGACCAACCATCCGGATGTTGTCCCACACCTGGGAAGGTACCCACTTGTCATCGACCCGATCGTCGGTCCAAAGCGGCTCACCAAAGTACTGATGGATGGAGGCAGCGGCCTCAACGTCATGTACGCCAAGACGCTCGACGAGATGGGCATCGACCAAATGAACCTCTGCCCCATCCGAGCACCTTTCCATGGCATCATGCCTGGTAGGCAAGCCATGCCACTAGGGTAGATCGACCTACCCGTCACTTTTGGGGATCGGTCCAATTACCGGACTGAAACCCTCACCTTCAACGTAGTGGGGTTCTCGGGGACTTTCCACGCCATCTTGGGACGACCATGCTACGCGAAGTTCATGGCCGTTCCCAATTATACGTACCTTAAGCTGAAGATGCCAGGCCCCCACGGGGTCATCACCATCGGCACCTCCTTCCAGCGCGCTTACGAGTGCGAAGTCGAATGTTGCGGACACACATCCACAGTCATCGCCTTCGAAGAGCTCGCCACCCTCAGGGAGGAGGTCATTGAAGGGGCGCCCGACGCGAAGTGGTCGTCTGGATCGTTCGAATCGGCGGAAGGACCCAAGGAGGTCCTCCTGGACCCTAGCAACTCTGAGGGCAAAAAAGTCTGTATCGGGACCGCGCTCTCCTCCGAATAGGAAAGTGTGCTCATTGACTTCCTCCGCGATAACAAAGACATCTTTGCGTGGAAACCCTCGGATATGCCAAGCATCCCGAGGGAGATCACCGAGCATACCTTAAAAATTCATCTGGGCTCCAAGCTGGTGAAGCAACGCCTATGCCGCTTCGACGAGGAGAAACGTAGGGCCATCGGCGAAGAGATAGCCAAACTACTGGCCGCAGGATTCATTAAGGAAGTATACCACCTAGAGTGGTTAGCAAATCTTGTTCTTGTGCAAAAAAAGAGCAGGAAATGGAGAATGTGTGTCGATTACACCGGCCTCAACAAAGCGTGTCCAAAGGATCCATTTCCTTTGCCACGAACAGACCAAATAGTCGATTCCACCTCAGGGAGCGAAACCCTCTGCTTCCTTGATGCATACTCTGGCTACCACCAAATCGTGATGAAAGAGTCTGACCAGCTCATGACATCTTTTATCACCCCCTTTGGATCGTTTTGCTACATTTCAATGTTGTTCGGTCTAAAGAATGCTGGGGCAACGTACCAGCGCTGTATGCTCAATTGCTTCCGAGACCTCATCGGGCGAACCGTTGAGGCCTATGTCGATGACATCGTAGAAAAATCCAAGCGAGCTGACCACCTTGTCACCGACCTTGAACAAACCTTTGCGAAACTCCAGGCAAACGGCATCAAACTCAATCCCGAAAAATGTGTTTTCGAGGTCCCAAGGGGCATGCTGCTCGGCTTCATTGTCTCCGAGTGTGGCATCGAAGCCAACCCGGAGAAAATATTAGCCATCATAAGGATGGGCCCGATCCAAAACATAAAGGGGGTTTAGCGGATCATAGGGTGCCTCGCCGCCCTTAGCCAATTCATTTCGCGCCTCGGCGAACGAGGACTCCCCCTATATCGACTCCTAAAGAAATCTGACCACTTCGAGTAGACAGCCGAGGCTCAGGAAGCGCTTGACATGGTTAAATGATTTTTAACTAAACCTCCGGTCCTAGTGCCTCCATGCAATGGAGAATCCCTCCTACTATATATATCGGCCACCACCCAGGTGGTTAGCTCTGCCTTAGTGGTAGAGCGAGAGGAAGAGGGGCATGCCTTCAAGGTGCAGCGCCCTGTATATTTCATCAGCGAGGTGTTATCCGACTCTAAAGCCCGCTACTCCCAAATCCAGAAACTCCTCTACACCGTCCTCATCACCAAAAGGAAGCTACGCCACTACTTTGAGTCACACCCTGTGATAGTAGTGACGTTGTTCCCCCTCGGCGAGGTCGTCCGTAGCCATGACGCTATGGGAAGAACTGTAAAGTGGGCACTCAAGCTGATGGATCAAGGCATTTCTTCTACCCCTCGAACAGTGATCAAATCTCAGGTACTAGCTGACTTCATCGTGGAGTGGACTGAGGTCCAGATGCCACCAGCAGCCATCGATCAAGAGTACTGGACAATGTACTTCGATAGATCGCTGATGAAGAGGGGTGCCAGAGTAGGACTAGTTTTTGTATCTCCCCTCGGGGTCCACATGAGGTACATGGTTTGGCTCCATTTCCTCTCATCAAACAATACTGTAGAATACGAAGCGCTTGTCAACGGCTTACGAATCGCCATCGAGCTAGGCATCTAACACCTCGATGTCAGGGGTGACTCCCAGTTGGTCATCAACCAGGTCATGAAGGAGTCATGCTACCACGATGCCAAGATGGAGGCATACTATCAAGAAGTCCAACGGCTGGAAGACAGATTCGACGGCCTCGAACTCAATCACATCCCAAGGCGCCTCAACGAAGCAGCCGACACGCTCGTGAAAGCAGCGTTTGGCTGAGAGCCAGTCCTGGCAGGCGTCTTTGCCAGCGATCAACACAAACCCTCGGTACGCTATGCGGGGTCGGAACAAGCCGACAATGGCACACAATTCACCGGCAGGAAATTCATTCGATTCTATGATGAACAACACATCCGGATCGATTGGGCAGCCGTCGCACACCCTCGGATGAACGGGTAGGTCGAGCGCACAAACGGCATGCTCCTTCAAGGCCTCAAACCCAGAATTTTCAACCAGTTGAACAAGTTCGACGCACGCTGGCTCGCCGAGCTCCTGGCCATGCTTTGGAGCCTAAGGACAACTCCTAGCCGGGCCACCGGTTACACACCTTTTTTCATGGTCTACGGTTCCGAGGCCGTTCTCCCAACGGACCTCGACTATGGAGCACCAAGAATCAGAGCATACGACGAATAGGGGGCCGAGGCATCTCACCAAGACGCTATGGACCAGCTAGATGAAGCCCACGACATCGCCCTCCTTCGATCAGCTAAGTACCAGCAAGCATTGCGATGGTACCACAGTCGACGGGTACGGGGTTGAGCCTTCAACGTCGGGGACCTCATCCTCCGCTTTGTGCAAAGCAACAAGGACCGCCACAAACTCTCCCCGCCCTGGGAAGGGCCCTACATCGTCGTGGAAGTACTTCGCCCGGGCGCTTATAGGTTAAAAACCATCAACGGCGAGGTCTTCACCAACGCCTGAAACATTGAGCAGCTATGTCGTTTTTACCCTTAAAATAAGCATATACTCTTCCTTATTAGTTTTTGTCATTACAAAACCTCGATCCTTAGTGACTTCTGACCCCTGCAAATCGCGAGGGGTCAGACCTCACTCGGGGGTTGTCATGAGTAATACAACTATCACGCTTGCAAAAAACCTCCTGTGTCATATTTGCAAACATTCTCTAAGTTTTCCATTCTTCTCATAAACAAGTTATAAGGGCTAAGATTTTAGGGAACAAATTCTAAATACAACCGGTAGGACTATGAGAGACCCATGCCCCAGCGGCTGTAACCTCTTTGCTTACCAGCTCAATCAGAATTAGTTCACCCACGTTCCTAGTTTCTTACAACTTAGATTGTGAGAAGGGTCGGAGGGCACTAAAACCGTTTCTACCAAAAAGAGAAAGATAAAAAATTGCTTGCCACAGGCAAAACATGAAAATTTATTCATTTTTTGCACAAATTTGCCACTTACAAAGTGATTTCATTACAAAAAGGACTAATATACTTGTAAATTCAGAGGACTATTTACTTGGGGGCTTCCCCACAAAATTATTCAATTACAGTCTTTGCTTAGCTTTACTATAAGTACTACTACGGTCGCCACGCCATGCTCTCCATCGGCGACGCTAGGGGCGTGTACACGGGACAGCTCGTCTACTGCGGCCGCCGCACCACACTCTCCATCGGCGACGCCCGGGGCGTGTACACGGGCCAGCTCGTCTACTGCAGCCACCGCGCCACACTCTCCATCGGTGACATCCCACCGCTTCGCGGGATCCTCGAAGGCGTCGTCATCTGCAACGCCCCCGTCGGGGCATCCGGGGACTACGCCATCGTCGTCAGCCGCAACATCGACAGCGATGCCCCTGTCGGGGCATCCGGGGACTACGCCATCGTCGTCAGCCGCAACATCGACAGCGACGCCTCCACCATGGTGTCCGGGGACTACGCCATCATCGCCAGCCACAACCCTGACAATGGCGTCAGGGCAGGAAATGCCTCCCGCCAAAGGAGGAACACAACAAATGACGGCGAAGTCAACAGCGTCCGGCGCCCACCAGCGCTCCTTCTCCTTCGGCAGCAGTGACTCCTCAGCAAGGGCAGCACGCACCATCTCATCTATGTTGGATGACCTTCGGCTTGACATCACGCTCCAGATTCATGAGCGGATTTGTGAGTTTTCTCTCTCTCTCTGGCATTACTCTTCCCCACTCAGGAACCACCGTGACGCACGGACGCATTCGGTGGAAAGGAAGAAGGAGAGATAGCGGCTCAGAGGCAGAAGAAGAGGTGGGATGAGAACTCTCCTCCCCCTCCCTATTTAAAGAGGAGGCGTTGTAGCTAAGGAAAGGCGAAAGGTTGGACGAAAAACCCTCTCCCTTCTCCTCCTTAAATACGGAATCAATGCTGGTTGATACCTAAGGGGACGCGTCGGAACTGACGGGACATGCCCTAGTCGATGAGGCGTCCTCCCTGGTCAAACTAGACACTACCTGGGTATGGCCCGCCACTGACTCGCTCCAGACACAGCAATTAAGGCGCCCACATGGGCAGACGACCCTTCGCCTCCTCTTGCAGGGCCATGGAGCGATCCAACAACAGGACCTCTGTAAAGGGGAGCTCAATGCATCTCCTGGGTCGACCATGTGGCCCAGGAGAGATGACGAACGAACGTCCAAAGAAAGATAAGCATCTCCGCCTCCTTACCTTACGCGTTAAAATTTATTACCGAGCTTCTGACCACGTCAAATGGTGGGGACACGAACATTACTCGGGGGCTGCCGAGGATATCTACCAGTCTAGACATCCTTCTCACCCGACCCCTCCATACGCTTGAAACCATGGGGCGTGAAATATGGGCATAGAACTTTGAGTAAAACTGGACGAACTAGCAGACCATACGCCTCGATAGCTACTGTGTTTCTGTTCACCAGAAAAATCATACTCAACGCCCCTTGCATCTCCAGCTTTGATGTCTGCCTTCTCAAGAAGGGTTCGGAGGGGTCTGCCCACAGAATCTCCACCAAAGGAGAAACTGTCAGGTTGCCCAAGTTAATTAAATGGCTTGGACCGCCATCGAGATACGAAAAACAAAGAATAGCGATTCTTATGCAGGTTACTCCAACCTCATCGCAAACATCAGGGCCCGAACCCTGCACGGACACATCTTGTAGGAGCTTTCCGTCACTCATACCACCAAGGTAACATTACCGACCTAGCCTTTATTTTGATTATATTATACATAGGCAAAACATCCCAACGCTTTGTGTCGCATCACGAAATGGATGTCGCCTCATTTGATATAGGCGGTAGCAGGCTGAGGTTCGAAGGCCGGCCCACGAAGGGCTCGAGGCCGCCTCATGCCAAACAGAGCCAGGGAGAAATAACTGAGACAAGCCCCAGCGGCCCTACCCGACCCCGCTCAGAAGCGAACAGGGACGTCTCAACCTTTTCTTGTTCGATTCTAACCCCGAGCCAAACCCACAGAATCTCCATCAAGGAGAGGCCATCGGGCTGCCTAAGCCTATCGAACGGCTCGGGCATCTACCGGGAGGTGGGTTAAGAAGTTGTGGAGTGCCACCAGAGGGCTCTGCCGACCCCATCAGTAAATGATGGACCCGGATTCCACACGAACGTACCTGTTAGTGAGCTCATTGAGCACGATACTCGAGCCGTCGAGGCAAGTGTCGTTCACTCAGCCCCTCCGATTGCGAAAATCGAGGACGGGGTAACACGCAAATCACGGCTGACCCCTATCAGACCCTGACAAGGCCCGGGGGCTCGAGCCAATCAATACAGGGACACAGGTTCGAAGGCCCTACCTTACCGAGCCCATAGAGTCTCTAGTTGGGGATTTCTTTTGGAAGACAGGGCAGGGAATATTGTAATGCCATCCAAAGACTTCGTCGACCCTATCACCAAAACCACAGAATGGGATTCTATCTAAATGTTCTGGTCTCTAGTAACCCCTGACCCTAGCAAATGCAGGGGGTCGGACCTTACTCGGGGGCTAGTTAAGGTACGGCTACCTCCCTTCACAAAAAATCATGAAGCCTTTTCCAGACTCGAAATTACGAAGCAAAATCACAAAACTACGTCCAGACTCAAAAATACCGACACTTGTTCACATATTACATATAAGTTGTTCTCAAAATTATTCGACTAACTACTCCCGCAAAGGGAGAACTATCTCTTTTAGATTATCCGCCAGGTTTTTCGCAAGGGGAGCAAAAATCTTCTCCATTGCCTCCAGCTCATCATCCTCATAGGTGGACGGGAAACCTTCGCTCATCACCTTCAGGTTGATTTCCTTCTCGTAATGAGCATGGGCGACGGTGAAGGCCTGGGTGATCTCGGCGTGAAAAGCACTCTCCTTGAGCTGGCCCACCCGAGCCATGATACCTGCGGCACGAGCCGTGAGCGGGCTAGTCTCCACTGGCTCCACCACCTTCAGGGCATTAAGGATCACCCCGACCGTAGCTTGCAGAAGATCGTGCTCATCGCTCTTAGCCTAAAGGGTCCTTCATGCATGGGCAAGCTCCTTTTCTAGCTTGACGGAGACGTTTTCGGCGCTCAACCTTTGGCTCACCGCATCATCGAGATCTGCTCGGAGAGAGCGGACCACCTCGACGTCCTCGTCCACCCTCTGCTGAAGGACCATGGCCCTACTCTTGGCCTTCCGCCTGAGGTCCCGCTCCATCTCCAGCTCCTTTAGGACCTTCCTGGTCTTCTCATTAGCCGTGACATTCCTCTGCAGCAGCTCATCTCGCTCCTTTCAGAGCCTGGCAATCTCCTCCCCATCTAGCTTTGACCTCGCCGACAAATCCTCAAACATCCCATGGGCCTCCTCCATGTCCTGACGTGCCTAGGCCTCTCGCTCTTGGGCGGCAGCAAGCTGTGCATCCATGTCTGCTCGTAGCCAGGCCTCCTCGGAAAGGCAATCCCACTCCGCCTTCTACTCGCAGAGAAATTGGGATTTATTCTGGCTACGAGCAACAAGAATCTAAAGAAGAAGAAGACTGGTATCAGATATGCGAAAACACAAAAACATGCGAAGAAAGAAGAAAACCAAGCGAATACCTAGGTAGTAGGAACAACGATTTCACACAAGGCTCCTCTAGCCTGGTCTAGGGCATCCAGCATGGTCGAGATTCCGATGTCAAGACCCTCCCGCTCCATGCTTTCGGCATGATCATCGAGTGAGAAGAGAGCCGACGTTGGATCCTGGGCGGCCATCCACTGGAGCGGAGGCTCCCCCGCGTGGGGGAGTGGCTTCCTCCCGACAAAGGGGCTGGGGGCGGCTCCCTCTTGACCCTATGCGGCACCACCGCCGTGCTCGAGGACCCTCTAACTAGACCCTCCTCCATCTAGGCCACTTCGAGCGCCACAGGCGGATCCTCCTGGGCCCCCGGTGGCGTGGATTGCACTACGCCCTCGAGTGCCACCACGGCTGCGCCCGGCTGATCCTGGCTTAGCGTGGTCACGACCACCTCCATTGGCGGCATGCGGCCCTCAGCTGGCTATACCACGTCCACCACGGAGGAAGCCGCCTACTCGGTAACCACTATGGGCGTGGGCGCCACCACAGACGCCGTCAGGTTGGCCAACGCGGCTCCAACGTCGGCACCACTCTTGCCCGAAACAGGGGTGATGCTAGGCGACGCCATCCATCCCACTTGAATGGCAAGGCTCTTCTTGGGCACCAGCCCCAGGGGGTGACCCATCCGCAAGAACCTGCACAAAGGTAATAGCCATTAGGTCAAAATAGAAATGGAAAAAGGATGAAAACAGGGGAATTAGCAGCTTACGCTGACGCCCTCGGCCGACGGAAGTGTTTTGGGGACGGATCCCCAGATCCCTGCCCCGACTCATCTGGGCAGGACCGTTTCGAGCCTACCCCCTGCTCTGAGGTAGTGGGGCTCATCTCCCTCACCTCGTCATGGGGCGTGGCACCAGAGCCGCTCCCCTCCATCGTCTCATGGGGCACGGCACCAGAGCCACTCCCCTCCATCATCTCATGGGGCACAGCACCAGAGCCACTCCCCTCCACCATCATATCAGGGTTGGCGATGGCAAGCCCGCCTTCCCCCATCCACCGATCCTAGGCCGGCACGCCATGCGAAGCGGTGGACTCTTCGGCCTCCACCGACTCACTTCCCTCCGCGTGGAACGGGAAGGGTCCCTGCACAAACAGGTGGGCACTTGTCAGCGTGTCCTCATCCTCCAAGATGCCCCAATCCACGTTGATGACTACCTCGTCATCATCATTGTCATCGTCGTCGTCGTCATCACTTCTCGCGTCCTCTCCCTAATCCCGTGCCTCCTGCTTTAGTCGTTTCGCCTTCTTCATCTGCTCCCTAGCTTTCTTGTCCCGCTTGGCCGTGAGTCGATTCGCCACCGCCACGGCCTTGTCCTTCGGTAGCGGAACCAGACTATCTTTGAAGACTGGCCCCTCGGCTGGTCCCAACGTCATAAAAGCAAGTATCAAAAAATAGAGATTCAGGAAAAAGAAAAGAGCATGGGAGAAGAGGGCTTACGAATTCGAAGAACCCAGGTTCCGGTCGCATTAGGGGATGTCCGAGCACCGGATACACAATGTCGAGGACGCTGCCTTTGGAATCCTTCATCGGCTCCGTCGCCTCCTTAATGCGCTGCGCCACTTTCGAAAAAGGGAGCGCCTCGTCAACAAGCACTGTCCCCTCGAACGATATTCCGGGCATCATCCGATGCAGGGGAAGCACGCGCGCCATCAGTGGCGCCACCCTCCTCGCATGATAGGCACCGATAATCCCCATCCCCTTTATGCCCCGATCCTTCAAGGCTTGGAGGGCAGAAAGAAGGTTGGAGAGGTGTTTCTTGTCTTTGGACTGGACGCCCCAGCCCCATGACTCCAGAGCCTCTTCAATAAGGCATCCAGTGTACCTCGGTAGGGTGGCACTCACATCATCCCTAACATAAAACCACTGCGAGTGCCATCCCTTGTTGGATGTCGCCAGACACATGTATGGGTAACCCCTCGACCGAGTATGGCGCAGATGAATGCTGGCACATCCCATCGGCGCGTTCACATCCTTCCCCCCAATCTTCCTCTTCGATAAACTAATGGTAAAGAAATACCGCCATAGATCAAAATGGGGATCGATCCCTAGGAAACCCTCGCACAGGGCAACAAACGCCGCCATATGTTGAACCCCGTTGGGAGTAAGATGCTGCAGCTCCACCTCATAATAATCCAGCAGCCCCTGAAGGAATCTATGTGTGGGTACCGCAAATCCCCGCTCATGGAAGAGGGCGAAAGAAACGACATACCCTTCGAGCGGCACCAGCTCACCCTCGTCGCCAGGTAGCAGCCACTCCTGGACGATGGATAGCGGGCAGAGAAGGCCACGGCGGACGAGGCCCTCCAAACGCCGTGAGGTGATGCTAGATCTGCCCCACAACTCCATTAAAGCAATTGGGGAGAAAGGCAAGCGCAAGCTTAACGGCGGCTACAACATGGATGCAAGCCGGTCGACGGTGGCGGTGCGGGCGTAGGAGGCTGGGGCAATTGGCGGCGGATGTTTCAGACGCAAAGGTAAGGGGGCAAAATACAGAACCTTGGGGGCGAACCCCGTGGTTTTATAGGGGCGACAGACGCGAGAAGGGCAACCGTCCGCCTCGATCTCCGGGCCTGCCACGCGCACCGCCGTGTCGCGTCACGGGACATGCACCCGTAGTCCCTATCCTTTCCCACCGAAAATCACGATGGACGGTTCGCCTTCCCCAGGCGAATCTGGACTCTCTTCCCACCTGGGAAAAGTAGGTCACAAAGATTTTTTTTCTATTTTGGCCCACCTAGGGCCCAGAAGCTTGGCGGCCGGCCCAACTGAGGACGGGTCCGCGAACGATCCGAATCAAGGGCGCAAGTATTACTGGGATCTCGGTCCACGGACAAGCCCAAATTAGGTTAGCCCTGAATGAGATCCCCGCGAACAGGATACCACGGCCCTCTCGAAAAAATATCTGGTTAACGAAAAACTAAGTCCTTCAGCCTTACCCACGAAGGGTCCATTACAACCCCCTGGGCGACCCTGCTCAAATCACCCGGGGACTCGGGGGCTACACCCATCGGGTGCGCTCGCGCACACCCTCTGGCAAAATAACTTCGACGAAATCAAAAACACCCTCCAGGCGGTTCTATCCGAATCACCTAGAGGCTCGGAGGCTACTGTCGGGGACCTGATACCGGGGTACCCTAGAAGGTGGAACCAATAACCACCGAGCGTTAAAAACTTCTGGACAGATAAGGGCGCCATAACGGCTCTTGCTCGAATGACAGGAGTTTGGTTCCACCTCGTTCGACGCCTTCGGGGTAAGCTCGGTCTCACCCGAGGGTTGAAGGATAGACTCCGCCTCGCCCAACGCCTTTGAGATAGCTCTGCCTCGCCCGAGGGCTCAGGACTAGTCTCTGTCTCGCCCGATGCCTTTGGGGCGGGCTCGGTTTCGCCCGAGGGCTGAGGGATAGACTCTGTCTCGCCCGACCCCGGAGGGGCGGGCTCGGTCTCGACCAAGAGATAAGGACTGGCCTCCTCTTCACCCGACGGCCAGGAACGAGCCTCGCCCTGCTCGGTATCTAAAGACTGATTTCATCTTACCTGACAACTTCTCCCCATTCCCTCATGGTGATGGGTACAGGGCAAGACAAGACGTTCGGGTCAACCATGGCTCCAAGGACCATACCCTGCGCCCTGGCAGGAAAAGTGCTGCCAGGGAACGACGGGACAGGTGCTTTAGACCCTTCCGGGCGCCGCAGAGCCCGAAAGGCATTTTAGGTGCGCGTCCCTCGCCTTGTAGAGTTGTAGGCGCCGCCTTCAGCTCTGGGACACGAAACCCGACGAAGATATACGACAACCGCTACGCTCCAGAAAAGGATTTGCTATCTCCACGAATGACGGATATTCCGTCACCACGCTGTGGACCTAAGGGAGCTGTGCCCGCTTCCCGACCCCTCAGGTCCACCAGGTCAGAAGACCTTGGCTACGGCGCTACTCCGGACCTCGATCCCGCATCCCTCCGACGAAGACTTATAGGAACCAGAAGGCGTGCGGAGCAAGTCTGGGGGAGACTCATAAGTCAAAACCACTGCACTGCAGCCCATACCCTGCGTGGGGCAGTATTCTGTAACCAACCTGACATTCTACAGAGACATCAACAGTATTGTAGGCGCTTATCTTCCTTCACACTCATCAGAATGAAAGACGAGGTCGGGTAGACGTGAGCCACAAGACGTAGAGTACGCTTTCTAAAGCCCTCACCCTTGTAAAGCCAGCCCCTTCATCTATAAAAGGGAAGACGCTTCCTCCATCAAGGGTACCGATCTTGGACGAAACAACACAAGACACTCACACACACAGTCAAGCTGCTACCAAGCTCTTGGCCTCCTTTCAACCCTTCCATCAGAGACTTGGGACCAGTCCCTCTCTCGATCGTTTGTACCCCTACTACGAACCATCTTCGGTGCTAATAACACGAGCAGCAACAAACTGGACGTAGGGATATTCGGCCCGAACCAGTATAAATCTTGTGTCCTTTAGCGCACTATCCGAGCCTAACATGCATTACTATAAATTTACTTGCCGGTGCTTGTGGACCTTTCGATGCTGCATTGCTGCTCCTGCTCACAAATCAAATCACGATCACTGCCAAACCACACGTCGATAGTCAAATTACCGGCTGCTGATCCGCCGCACCATCATGAACTGAACACCGGCACCGCCATTCCAAGTCAAAATGTACATGAGCACACCATGGGTCCCTCTCCTGCGGGCCCCGCTTGCCAGCGAGCGCTTGTCAACCGTTGCAGTCTGGGCAGGACCAGGTCCACGGACCCGACCGTTGGAGCCCGATCCCTCCCTGGGATTTCAAACCCGCCGTCCGTCCCCGCGCGAGTACTGATCCGACGGTCCTGGAGCCTTCCTTTCGCTCCCCAGCTTACCCCGATTATCACCACTCCCTCTGCAACAGACGAAAGCCTCTCCCTGACCTCCTCCTAGATCAGGTCCCCCAGATCAAGAACCCCAGAAACCCCATCGAGCCCGAAGATTTGGCGAAATTTGAGGGTCTATTTTGCTCCTCAGCGTTGAGGAACTCGATCGTCGATTCGGTGCGCTGGTTCGAGCATCTTGTCTGGGATTCGAGGAGGATTTTCCGTGAAAGATCGTTTCTTGGATCTCCTGTCTCGAGAAGGGTGCGCGGTTCGATGCTGAGGCGGAGCAGCGGCTTGTGACACTCAGATCTGGTGAGGAGGAGATCAGATGCCGGTCGTGACACGGTCGCGGGTCTCCGCTGCCCGCGGCGACGGCGCGGGCGCGCTGCCGTGGGGCTCCGCGTCGGCCGCGCCGGCTCCGAGGCACGACGCGAGCAAGAGCTGCCACCACCACCACGGGCTCAAGGAGAAGCTCCGCGCGCTCACCCAGGACTACGAGCAGCAGAAGCAGAAGCAGCTGCTCGCTGCGTCGCAGGGTGGAGGGGCCGCCGCGCGGCAGCTCCGCCGCAGCATCCGGTGCCTGAACGCGACCGAGGTGGCCAACGACGAGAACGCCGAGGAGGAGGACGGCAGGGTGGCCAAGCGCCGCTACGACGCCTTCGCTCTGGTCCCCGAGGCCGCGGTGCTGAGGGAGAACGTGGCTCCTCCGCAGGAGCGAGCGCCGTCCAACGACAGCCACGTTGTCGTGCTCGCGCCGCAGGCGAAGGAGAACGTGGTGGGCCGCGGCGCCAACGCCATGTCCTGCCCCATCAAGAAGGCGGTGCCGGCGCTCCCAGTGCTTCCGGTGCCACCGGCGAGGAAACTCTCTCTGGGAGGGGCTGTGGGCGGCAAGCTGAAGGCCGCCGGGGAGGCCGGGGCCGGCACTGCCGAGGCGGCGGAGAGCCGGATCCTCGTGTTCGTGAGGCTGCGCCCGATGTCGAGGAAGGAGAAGGAGGCCGGGTCGAGGAGTTGCGTCAAGATCGTCAACAGGAAGGAGGTGTCCCTCACGGAGTTCGCCTCAGAGAACGACTACCTCCGGCTGAAGCGTGTGCGCGATTCCCAATTCTGCTTCGACTCGGTTTTCCCTGATTCGACGACGCAGGCAGAAGTCTACAGCACCTCGTAAGAGCACAAAAATCCTACGCTTACATTAAATGCAAAGGGAGCACCCAATTTTCAACTGATGCACACATTCCATATTATTGCCTACTCATCTCGATACGGATAAGACAAAAAAAAAATTCAGACAAGTACTATTTTTCTTATATATGTGAAGATAACAAGCACAATCTGCTAATGAAAGAAATCTGCTATGAAAGATAACAAGCAAAATTCAGACTAGATGCACACAAGTTGATAAGATTATGTTGGATTTTCATGTCATGGCAACTATAGTAGTGCTTTGCTTACCTGATGAAGAAAACTCCATGGGAAAAAAAAGCTCATGTCCTACTTCATGACAGATTTATACTATTGTTTGCTTCTTTGATGTAAAAATTTCAGGGAAAAAATTTCATTCAAATGTAGCATCCAATTTTCATATTATTGTTTCCTTAGTTATCTTATGATGACAATGAAATTTACTGATGAAACTGTACAGGTTTATGAGATCATACACCAGATAATATCTGCCCATAATTCATTTCTCCATTTCTGGTCCTGCAGAACAGCAGACCTTGTGGAGGGTGTTCTGCAAGGTAGGAATGGGACAGTGTTCTGCTATGGAGCTACAGGGGCTGGTAAGACTTACACCATGCTTGGGACAATGGAAAACCCTGGCGTAATGGTGCTTGCAATACATGATCTGTTCTCCAAGGTGACGCAGAGGAACCACTCAATTAAGCTGTCATACCTCGAGATATACAATGAGACGGTGAGGGATTTGCTGTCTCCTGGTAGCCCCCTTAACCTGAGAGAAGATAAGCAGGTACATGAACTGAAATGCTTGTCCATGTTGTAACTATTGAAAGCAAGTTTTGTTCAGTGAATTTAATTACTATTGTGATTCCTAGCTAGTAGTTAGTTGTAAGTACTGGATATGGTAAAAGATTAACCCTGTTGTAGAAAATCCTCAGTTCAGACAATGGTATGTATGTACTAAATTAATTATTATCAGTGGATTGAGTAGTCAAATGCATCAGTTCTGAACATATGCCCTTTTTGTACATTTTCTCCACATGTTTTGATAAGCCTCCTTAATAATGCTATTCTAACAAAAAAAAATGCGGCATTTCAGGGAACTGTTGCTGCTGGTCTTACCCAAAGAAGTGTATACTCCACAGACGAGGTATGAGTTGTTTCTTGGGCATGATTAGCTTGCAGTGGCTTTCAAGCAAAAATGAGAGGAACCCTCTTAGTTGATTATATATGCTTGTTTTCCAGGTTATGGAATTACTTCAGAAAGGCAACAAGAATCGCACAACTGAACCAACTCGAGTAAACGAGACCTCATCACGTTCTCATGCGGTACTGCAGGTAAAATCCATACACATACTTAACCTAGGGGAAATAGTTTCTATAGTAAAACCACTCACCACCTTTGGACATTACCTTTGGAAATTTATAGGTTGCCGTAGAATATAGATCCTTGGATGGAGTTAACCTAAAAGTCGGAAAACTGTCTCTCATTGATCTTGCTGGATCTGAAAGAGCTCTGGCAACAGATCAACGCACACAGAGGTCGATTGAAGGAGCAAACATTAACCGCTCTCTTCTTGCACTGAGCAGTTGTGTTAATGCCCTTGTGGAGGGTAAGAAACACATACCATATCGCAATTCCAAGCTAACCCAACTCTTGAAGGACTCACTTGGAGGATCCTGCAACACCGTCATGATTGCCAACATTAGCCCCTCTCATCTTTCCTTTGGCGAGACACAAAACACGCTTCATTGGGCTGATCGTGCCAAGGAGATAAAAACAAAGGTTTGAGATTGTTAATTTGTGAATAAAACATTGCACATTCTACTAGGTAAAACTCATGACAAAGTGGAATCATCTTATTGTTTTGCAGACCCAAACCACTGTGAATGAGGAGGTTCTGGATCAACCAGATTCTAAAACTATGCTTGTACTGGAGCTTCAGAAGCAAAACAGTGTGCTGAGGGAGCAGTTGGCGAAGCAACAACAGAAAGTACTGATTGCCGAGGCTCAGTTACTTGCTTCAAAAACCTTGCCACAACAATCTCCTGCTCCCTCGTCTCACGTTGCAACTCCAGGCTCAACTCAAAGAAATACCAGACGATCTATCTTGGCTGGGAACCACTTCAACACACTAGACTCCAAGAGGCCTATAGCCGGCAACACACAGGTCAGGGAGCTGCAGAGGAAAGTGAAGACATTGGAGTCTGAGATCGAGAAGATGAAAAAGGAGCACATATTACAGCTAAAGAATAAGGACGAGTTCATCCGTGACATGATCAACAGGAAGGCTCCTAACAACTGTGAAGAAGCCACATGTGATAGAAGAGTTGCCACGAGGGCGAGCCAGCGAAAGGCACAGAGAGACGCATCAGCTGCAAGCGATCTGAAAAGCCCCAGCCACCGGTTTACATCACCAGCACCAACTGCAAAGAAGCGTACTTTCTCGGACATCGGAGGCAACAGCCCTTCAGTTCTTGCTGCCAATGGAAGAAAGACTCGAAGCCATGTAGCAACAGAGACACCGAAGAAAGGTTCTTCCAAGCTGCTTCAGGTATATGCATATAACTCTTTAGTTCTTGCTTTACACAAGATTAATGGAGGCTTTTGAGTGCTTGTATTAGTTTTTATTGACGCCTCTCATTGCATTTCAATTCCTTGCAGCCAGGATTTGCACGGCAAATATCCAGTCATCGAAACATTTAAGATGCACAGGAGAGACTGCCTACAGTGGATAGAGATGCTCATATTAATTGCAGTTTATCATATTAATTGCAGTTTAGTCGAAATCCATTCTAATGTTTATTTACATTTTTTATTCATATTGACTTATTGGAACCTTAAACATTTGCTCACGGGAGATACATGAACTGATTTTTAAATTAACTTGAGGCATAGTTCTCCTTTTCTTCTCTCTTGCTTAAGCTTATTATTTTTTTTTCCATCTTATTACTGCCTACAACGGACAGAGATGTTCATATTAATTGGAGTTTAGTCGAAATCCATCCTAATGTTTTTTCTTAGTTTTTTTTTATCCATTTTAAGTTACTGGAACTGTAAACATTTGCTCACGGGAGATACATGAGCTGATTTTTAAATTAACTTGAGGCACAGTTTTCCTTTTTTCTCTCTCCTGCTTAAGCTTATATTTTTTCCATCTTACTACTAACTGCTATTGAAATCAGAGAGGCAACAATAATTTTAAGCAGCTTAGGGAATTGGTGTTTTCTATGTGTGCAGTGCCCATTCTTGTCATTTCTGAAGGTTGTCCAAGTGGAGACCATAAACATTTTCAGTATCAACCTGTACACTCAAGTGACCAAGATAATAAAATGAAGGCAAAATTAAAAATAAGATTATTTCAATTGTTCCATGTACAAGTTCTTTTTTCTCCATGTACAAGTTTAATTTTATGTTGGGGGTAGTAGCAGACCTCATAGCTTATATGTTAAAAAGTTTATATTATGAACTTTTTAAGGGTTTGCAAGCTGCTTCTTTGCGATAACCATATGCTTCGTATGAACATATATTATTAACTAATGCTACACCAATATTTGAAACTACACGTAACTCCCAATGTCTTCAACAAACAATATATTGTCCTTCCAGAAATGCTACGTGAAGGGACCGTGACGCCTAAGAGGGGGGTGAATTAGGCAACTTACAACCCTAACGCCAAATATGGCCTCTTTTTCTTACCTTAGCAAAAACCTATACAAAAGATAAACTATCTAGATGTGCAACTAAAATTTTGCTAATGTATTGCTATCTCTACCGCAAACTTAATAAAGTAATCAATGTAAATGCGGAACCTAAAGAGCAAGGTAAAGATATGCAAACTCTCGTCGATGACTCCGGTATTTTTATCGAGGTATCGAGAAGCGCGCAAGCTTCCCCCTAGTCCTCGTTGGAGCCCCTCGCAAGGAATCCCTCACAAGGGCCAAGCTCCCGGACGGGTAACTCCGTGGATAGCCTCGGGCCTTCCCCACGCGCAAGTGAGTCTCCGATGTGCCTCTCGGCAAGCCTCTCCCGGATGCTCTCCACCGTCTTCACTATCAAGCTTTCGGCCGAAACGCCGCGGGCCTTGTTCCCTCCAGTACACGGTGGCGGCCACACCACAAACGCGGTTGGTGTGATCTCGCAAGACTTCAAGGCCCCTCCGATGTACGACACTTGTGCTCGCAAGCACGGGGTGGCAAGAGGTGTATAAACCTCACTAAACACTAGGCAAACACCTAGAGCAAGCGCATAAGCGGTGGTCTAATCAACATAAGCACTTCACAAAGCACTTATGCTAATCACCTAATAAAACACTAAGCACTATGCAAATGGAGATCACTAAAATGGTGTATCAACACCCTTGGTATGTTTCCTCAGCTTCACACTACTCAAATGGCTGGTTGGGGGGTCTATTTATAAGCTCCACTGAGAAAATAGCCGTTGGAGATGAAATCCCACTTTTCTGCTACTGACCGGACTCTGACCAGCGTCCTGTCAGTACTGACCGGACGCGTCCGGTCACGAAAACAGCTCTCTGGAACCTTACTGATGTTGACCGAACTCTAGCACTCAGCGTCCTGTGCAGCGTCTGGTGCAGCGTCCTGTGCATCGGAGCGTCCGGTGCAGCGTTCTGTGCAGCGTCCGGTCGCTGCTGTTGACTCTGCTGTTGCTTGATCGGAGCGTCATGTGCAGCGTCCGATGCAGCATCCTGTGCAGCGTCCTGTGCCTTCTGTGAGCTCGTTTCTTCGCGATCTTGCGTCCGGCTTGGTTCCTATCTTCGTGCTTGGACTTTGCTTGATATCTTGTGTCTTTTCTTGTGCTCCTAAGGTCTTGCTTATGGTGTTGATCATCGGATTATCACGTCGCCTTCGTCCAAGTCACGTCTTGCACCCTATTGCACTATAAAACAAACACTTGCAAATTCATTAGTCCAATTTGGTTGTGTTGGTCATCAAACACCAAAATCCAAAGTAAATGGGCCAATGGTCCATTTTCCTTACAATCTCCCCCTTTTTGGTGATCGATACCAACACGACCAAAGCAAGCAAATAATAAGAATTTGGAAGTTAAAAACTACCTACTTGCTAAGATGCAATACAAAGGGCAAGGTTATATGATACTAATTGATAGATACTAATTGAAACTTTACTTAAATGCTTGTCTTGTCCTTACAAATGTCCCCATATGATATTATGGATTAAAGCCTAGCTTTCTAAAAAAATCTCCCATTACTTAGACTAACCCATAATTTTACTTTCCCTCCATTTCTCGGACCATTACTTCTTGTAACTAAATGCTTGTCTTTGGTCCTTCAAATTCTCTCCCTTTGGCATCAAACACCGAAAAAGAAAGACATTAGTAGCATAAGGGAGGGTCAAATTTCGTGATCCTTTGTGTATAGAGTGAAATGGATCACAAAATTTGACTCTCACATTATATAGACTAAGCTCCCCCTAAATATATGCATACATATGGTAGAAAGCAAAGCATATGTATAATTAGCAATTTATTGTACAAAAAAGTTTAATCTATATAATACATGGAGAAAGCATATAAATATGAAATGAAATCAATATGATGATGCCAATTGAAGAATGATGCTTAACTCCGAGGACTCCAATTTCCTTACAATGAGACTACTACACATATGATAGGTTTGAAAAAAATTGATACCATTTGAACAAGTGTTAGTCTTAAAGCATTCAAGTTGTAGATAAAGCTTCCCCTAAATTTGTGCACACAAGTGTTGAATACTTGTTAAATTTGTGCACATTGATTTAAGTATCAAAATACCACTTGAAAGATGATATTTGGGAGAGATTATCTACAATTTGAACTTTGGCACATATTAGATAATTAATTGTAAAACAAGCTACGTGCCGTGATCCTAAACAATTTTAAACCATGTAGGTTTGCTCCAATGGTTGATAATGAAACCGAGCAAGCCTACCATATGATATACCTATTGAATGCATGACAAAATATTTAAGCATGTAAATGCAAACATTAGACATGAAAGATAACTAGATGCTTTAAGAGTATGTCTATTGAGAAACAAAACCAATTGAAATGAATACTAATTGAAAGTAATGACATCTAGTTACCTAACATGGGAAGGAGAATTTGGGTCCATAGTATTCACTAACCTACTTGGCAATGACTTTGTCCATCATGATGCACCCCATAAAATGCACCCAAACTTTGCCAAGTCTCCAAATTCCCCGATTTCCGACGGACTTCTTACTTCTCTTTCGGAATCTAAACCTTCTTGATGCTCTTCATGTTGGAAATGATTTCCTTTGGCACCTAAAGGCGTTTGACCTCATTGTTGGCTTGCTTGTTTATCTTGATGACCACCACCTTGTCATTTTTCTTCTTCTTCAAAAGAGGGAGGCCTTCTTGTCCACCTTGTTGGTGTAGGTGTCGGAGAGCTTTCTTGTTTGCTTTTTCTCCTTCTTCTTTGCTCCTCCCCCATTCTTCACCTTGCACTCATAGGACTTGTGACCTTCCTTGTGGCACACGTAACAAACCACAGTTTGTCCTTCATCAAGCTTCTTCACTCCCTTGACGGTGTTATCTTGATGAAGTTGGGTTTGCTTTGCCTTGCCTTTTACTTGAGTCAAGTCCTTGGTGAGGCGAGCTACTTCTTGCTTGAGTTGCTCATTCTCCTTTGCAACCTCTTGTGTGCATGTATCTACAATAACTTTCTCAATACAAACTTGGTTGCACAAAGATGAGTCTAAACATAAATCATTACAAGAAGTAGATGCATCATTTTTAGACATGTTAAAGATAGAACTTTTCTTTTTAGATGCCTTGGTGGGGTTTGTGCTAACGGCTTTAAGATTAACAACTTTATTAATTAGTTCATCACAATGTTTGCACATGGTTTCCATTTTAGCAAGCAAACTATTATATGCTTCTTGTGAGCTAGCTAACTTTTCTTTTAATTTTTCATTTTTCTTTAAAAGTTGCTCATCATTGATTGTGCATGCATTTGTTGTTGCACTAACCTCAAGTTGCTCAATTTTAGTAGATAGTTCAACATTGAGATTTACAAAGTTTTCATATTGTTCAAGCAAATTTGTATATGCTTCTTGTGAACTACCTAGCTCTTCTTTTAAATTTTTGAGTTTCTTTTGTTGACTAGTGCAAACTTTAGCATATTTAAGATTTTATTGCACAATTGTATTATAAGAAGGCAAATCATCATCACTATCGCTCTCACTAGAGGATGAGCTTTTATTACCTCGTGCCATAAGGCACACACGAGAAGAGCTTGATGATGAGTGCTTACGCCCTCGTCTCTTGTGATGATCTTCTTCACTTGAAGAATCATCCTATGACCTTATTGATGTGAGGGCTTTGTTCTTGCACGCCTTCTTCTTTGTCCTTGGGTGTGGGACTTGTTTGAACAAACTTCCATAAAGTGCCCCTAACTCGCCGCATCCATAGCATCCCCTCTTTCATTGCTCGTTTCTTTGATTAGTGAAAACGAGGTCTTGAATTTGGATAGGCACACCCTTGACATTGAGCCTTACGATCATCTTCTCCACCTTTTTGATAAGTTTGATTGATTCTTCATCAAGGTCGGAGGTGGAAGAGGAAGATTGATCATCATCACTTGATTCTTGTTCATCATCATCATCATCATCATCTTCTTCTTCTTCACTTGAGGAGCTTGAGCTTGAGCTTGACTCAACTTTCTTGCCCTTCATCTTTTTCTTCTCGCTATAAGCGAGAGCTTTACCTTTGCTTGATGAAGATGCTTCTCCTTGATCCATCTTACGTGACATTTCAAATGCCACTAACTTGCCAATGACAATGCCCCGGGTCATGGTGCTCAAGTTCTCCATGTTGTGAAGAATGGTGATGATGCTTGCATATTTCTTTTGTGGTAGAACGGAGATGATCTTCCTCACGATGTCCGCATCATCTAGCTTTAATAATTCTATTGAATGGAGCTCATTGATAATTAGATTCAATCGAGAATACATATCACGAATAAGCTCATCATCATTCATAGCAAATGAATCATAGTTTTGCTTAGCTAGACAATGTTTTTGCTCACGGACATTACTTGTGCCGTCATGGAGCTCTTGGAGTTTTAACCAAATTTCATGTGCCATATTTAAGGTGAACACTTGGTTAAACACGTCCATGCTAAATGATTCAAACAAGCAATTCTTAGCTCTAGCATTAAAATATATTTTTTTTCGTCACTCTTTGTGGGTTTTTCGAAATTCTTAATGGGTTTCATCCCATCACGAGTGACTCTCCATACACCTAAATCAACCGTCTCAAGGTGGCAAGCCATTCTAGCCTTATAGTAGAGAAAGTGCCATCAAATTGAGAAGGCCTAGCGGTATCCATCCCAACCACTCTACAATAGCGTCGGCTCAATGGCGGTTAAGCCAAAGGTCCAAATATGAGTCAACCGGCTCTGATACCAATTGAAGGGACCGTGACGCCTAAGAGGGAGGGTGAATTAGGCAACTTACAACCCTAACGCCAAATATGGCATCTTTTTCTTACCTTAGCAAAAACCTATGCAAAAGATAAACTATCTAGATGTGCAACTAAGGTTTTGCTAGTGTATTGCTATCTCTACCGCAAACTTAATAAAGTAATCAATGTAAATGCGGAAGCTAAAGAGCAAGATAGAGATATGCAAACTCTCGTCGACGACTCCGGTATTTTTACCGAGGTATCGAGAAGCGCGCAAGCTTCCCCCTAGTCCTCGTTGGAGCCCCTCGCAAGAAATCCCTCACAAGGGCCAAGCTCTCGGTCGGGTAACTCCGTGGATAGCCTTGGGCCTTCCCCACGCGCAAGTGGGTCTCCGATGTGCCTCTCGGCAAGCCTCTCCCGGATGCTCCCCGCCGTCTTCACTATCAAGCTTTCGGCCGAAACGCCGCGGGCCTTGTTCCCTCCACTACACGGTGGCGACCACACCACAAACGCGGTTGGTGTGATCTCGCAAGACTTCAAGCCCCTCCGATGTACAACACTTATGCTCGCAAGCACGGGGTGGCAAGAGGTGTATAAACCTCACTAAACACTAGGCAAACACCTAGAGCAAGCGCATAAGCGGTGGTCTAATCAACCTAAGCACTTCGCAAAGCACTTATGCTAATCACCTAATAAAACACTAAGCACTATACAAGTAGAGATCACTAAAATGGTGTATCAACACCCTTGGTATGTTTCCTCAGCTCCACACTACTCAAATGGCCGGTTGGGGGGTCTATTTATAAGCCCCACTGAGAAAATAGCCGTTGGGGACGAAATCCCGCTTTTCTGCTACTGACCGGACTCTGACCAGCGTCCTGTCAGTGATGACCGGACGCGTCCGATCACGAAAACGGCTCTCTGGAACCTTACTGATGTTGACCGGACTCTGGCACTCAGCGTCCTGTGCAGCGTCTGGTGCAGCGTCCTGTGCATCGGAGCATCCGGTGCAACGTCCTGTGCAGTGTCCAGTCGCTGCTGTTGACTCTGCTGTTGCTTGATTGGAGCGTCCTGTGCAGCGTCCGGTGCCTTCTGTGAGCTCGTTTCTTCGCGATCTTGCGTCCGGCTTGGTTCCTATCTTCGTGCTTGGACTTTGCTTGATATCTTGTGTCTTTTCTTGTGCTCCTAAGGTCTTGCTTATGGTGTTGATCATCGGATCATCACGTCGCCTTCGTCCAAGTCACGTCTTACACCCTATTGCACTATAAAACAAATACTTACAAATTAATTAGTCCAATTTGGTTGTGTTGGTCATCAAACACCAAAATCCAAAGTAAATAAAGCTAAAGAGCAAGATAGAGATATGCAAACTCTCGTCGACGACTCCGGTATTTTTACCGAGGTATCGAGAAGCGCGCAAGCTTCCCCTAGTCCTCGTTGGAGCCCCTCGCAAGAAATCCCTCACAAGGGCCAAGCTCCCGGTCGGGTAACTCCGTGGATAGCCTTGGGCCTTCCCCACGCGCAAGTGGGTCTCCGATGTGCCTCTCGGCAAGCCTCTCCCGGATGCTCACCGCCGTCTTCACTATCAAGCTTCTGGCCGAAAACGCCGTGGGCCTTGTTCCCTCCAGTACACGGTGGCGACCACACCACAAACGCGGTTGGTGTGATCTCGCAAGACTTCAAGCCCCTCCGATGTACAACACTTATGCTCGCAAGCACGGGGTGGCAAGAGGTGTATAAACCTCACTAAACACTAGGCAAACACCTAGAGCAAGCGCATAAGCGGTGGTCTAATCAACCTAAGCACTTCGCAAAGCACTTATGCTAATCACCTAATAAAACACTAAGCAATATACAAGTAGAGATCACTAAAATGGTGTATCAACACCCTTGGTATGTTTCCTCAGCTCCACACTACTCAAATGGCCGGTTGGGGGGTCTATTTATAAGCCCCACTGAGAAAATAGCCGTTGGGGACGAAATCCCGCTTTTCTGCTACTGACCGGACTCTGACCAGCGTCCTGTCAATGATGACCGGACGCGTCCGATCACGAAAACGGCTCTCTGGAACATTACTGATGATTGACCGGACTCTGGCACTCAGCGTCCTGTGCAGTGTCCGGTGCAGCGTCCTGTGCATCGGAGCATCCGGTGCAGCGTCCTGTGCAGCGTCCTGTCGCTGCTGTTGACTCTGCTATTGCTTGATTGGAGCGTCCTGTGCAGCGTCCGGTGCAGCGTCCTGTGCAGCGTCCTGTGCCTTCTGTGAGCTCGTTTCTTCGCGATCTTGCGTCCGGCTTGGTTCCTATCTTCGTGCTTGGACTTTGCTTGATATCTTGTGTCTTTTCTTGTGCTCCTAAGGTCTTGCTTATGGTGTTGATCATCGGATCATCACGTCGCCTTCGTCCAAGTCACGTCTTACACCCTATTGCACTATAAAACAAATACTTACAAATTAATTAGTCCAATTTGGTTGTGTTGGTCATCAAACACCAAAATCCAAAGTAAATAGGCCAAGAGTTCATTTTCCTTACACTACGAATTGCAATCAATTCTAGCTCTGATCCTTCCAGCAACAAGGGTTATGGGGCGCTGCAATGCTGGTGCTGTTTTTCTAGTTCATGTTGGACTCCCTCCTCAACATTTGCAGTGTCGGAAGGCCCAGCATTCTTCTGCTGACTTAGACTCATCCAGTTCCATTTCTCCAGAGCTCGTACCACTGCAACTCTCGCTATCATCAGAGCAGCTACTGGTACCATCCTCTGAACTAGAAGTATCACTTAGCATGTTGAAAATCGTAATGCTCTCTTTCTGTGAGCTGTGGAACGAATGACTCCTGTACTTGTCATGGTACAGTGGCAAGGAGGAGCCTTGCTGCTCCAAGCCGGGCTCGTCCCTGCCAAGGCTGTATGATCCGTACAGCTTTCTCTCCACGCCTTCCTTGGCTTTCACCATTTCACCCAGCTGTCCCAAAGCTTCATTTGACGAGGCATCTTCAGCTGCCTTCTGCTCGAGCTCCGAGATCTTCTTTCCTAAGATTCTCCTCTTGCTGTGAAGTGAGCGCTGCATTTTCAGGAGATGGAAGTGAGGTCTAGGAGAAGCTATAAAGTCTGAACAATATGAAATTGGAGGATAAGCACAGGTTCCAGTGTGCATACCCTCTTCTCCAGGAACTTCTGCAATCCATTGTCTTGGAGCCTTTTCTTCCTCCAAAAGATGCAGCAAAACAAAATGGCTACAGCTTGTATTACGATTACCACAAGTAGGAAGATCAACAATAGAACATAGCTAGGTTCTCCTAATCGACAGAAGTCATTCAGTCAGTAATGGCGTAATTTTGAAACAAAAGCAGATGGGGAAGCAGTTGAACTTCACCTGGATCAGCCTGCACAAACTCGGCTTTGGCTTGCCTGCAAGTCCAAGCAATCTTTTGCCCTAGCAACACAAGGAAGTCAGGACCACATTATGCCGACAAACAAATGTGATGCATAAGATAAACATACTTCTTGTGTAGCACTGCGTGGTGTTGCTGATCCCTGTCTCTAGAAATTTCAGGAGAGGAAGTTGTTGCAGATTAGTTGATTTGGAACACTGTCAATTAACTTGAGATGTGTAATTCCAGTATATATATACAAGGACTTACTTGCTGCAGATAGAAGAGTTAGAACAACAGTCTCGTCTATGGTAAAGTCATTCAGATCACTACTGGACAGCAAATTTGATGATTCCCCTGGAAGACAATCAATATCTCATGTGATATTCAATATAACTTTCAACGAAAAGAATGGCATTGCCATTTCAAAATGACTTATATAGGCATAAAAAGGAACAAACCAGGATACTCTCCAGTCCAGTAAATAGTTCCAGTTGCCGGAGCCAACAACGTGAACAAAATGAATGATGGCTTCTTCGCCGATACATAGGTATAATCACCAATTGTCTGGATTAATTTTCCTTCCACTATGGTCTTAGCGACATACATGGAAAATCCTGAGCAGTCAAGGACTGGACCTACATGAATCACTGAATCATTTGCTGTTTTTGCAAGAAACTTTCTCATGTCACCATCAGGAGAAATCGAGTAGAGGGTCCCATCTAGCGAACCAATTGACATCCAACCTGTTACATAAATTGAAAATATTACCATAACTGAAGTATACAGCAAACTCGAATAGAAAAGGACAGCATATAGCAAACTAGTACATAGGTGTGGTCAAAACTGTTTGAGATAGCAAATTGATGACTTTGTAGCAAACAAGAAGAATGGATAACCGACTAAACTAATTCTTCTAAGAGAATAGCGGAACAGAAAAATACTATTGATACAGTGAAATTCATTGAAAATGATTAGAAAATGAATATGGCCCGGTTTATAATGATATAAGATATTTCTTTACCATTGGAATCGACAGTTGGTAAGTTTTTCTCAGTACTGATTGGACCAATATTCTGCGTCCAAGAAATGCTTCCTGTTGAAACATCAATCCCCACCACGATAGACTTCCGTGGAAAGACGATGTATAGGCACGCACTGTTTCCTGGTGCAACTGTCATCACTTTGCCGTGTGAACTCAAGTCTTGGATCCATCTGATCCCACGGTTGTCAATGTATAGGGAATAGAGCTGGCCTTCAGTGTTCGATATCTGTAAGAACATGATTGTTGCACAATGAGCTAGTACAGAAAGTGGACAAAACTATGGCAAGTGTAAACCATAATAATATGCACTGGTATGGGCCTTACATAAAGTGCCCCCTCGCACTGATCAAGAACAGGAGCTGAATCGAAATAGCAGCCAGAGACGTTTCTCTTGCAGCCAAGACGGTAATCGAACAAATTAAGTGCAGGCCCAATGCTCCATTGGAGCTCGCCTCGGAGCGAGAAGGCGAATAGTCCCCGTTTTCTGATGGTGAGGAAGAGAGACGAGTAGCTGCCACTGATGGCCAGGCCAATGATCTCCTCGGACCTCCCTGACGTCGCATTGTGGCTGAAGAAAACCTCCAATGCTGGCTCGGCAGTGTGCATGTTCTGTGGCGTGACCTTTATGACCTTGTCATCTGCCACCAGATACACCTGCAGCACAACCCACACAATTAATTTGAACAGACAAGAGCCAACAGTCCAACACAACTGACCATCAGATATCACGCTCATCGGCTCATGTTTCCTCAGTAAAAAGGAGAAGATTAGATTCCAGGATTTGCATTTCATATATACTAACAATGTATCTCTGCTGGTGTTAAATGGCAGTGACTCTGTGATACAGTATTATGCTATCCAACTATACGAAGTTCCATCTAGACCCGCTTCAAGAAACAGGTACATCCTATTCCATGTCAGTCATGATTTCTAGAAAGTTTCCGTTGAACTTAAACCTTAAGAGGGCCAACCTGTGTACCAAAATGGTTTCAATTGTTTGTGACACCCTAATGCAGTTTCAGGTGCAAGTGTTGCTGGGTGCATATTCAGGTTGATAAAAGCACCATGTGCAAAATGATCGTTCATCAATTTGTGCAACCCAGGTTTGTGCATTCCTGCCATGGTTGTATCATCTCCTTCCTCCACCGCCTTTGTAGAATTCCCATAAAGTTGCTGTGTCTATCATAACAATAATTAAATTGTTGTTCGACAAATGGTTCATATTTTGCCAAAATGGATGTAACTGAGTTCGCTATTGGCCCCTGGCAAAACAAAATCAAATATTTCCTTTGATTCGTGTTGTATGTATAGTATACACCTTTTCCTTTCTGACAGATTGCTTGCATTTATTTTTTGCACACACCAGTAGCAGATATGCTATTTCATCAGATGTGGATGTATGGTCAATCATAAATGTACCTCTAATTGAACTACAACTATTTCCAGGGTTCAAAACTACAGTGAAGCATTTATCGATGTGATCCTAAATGTCTGTGTGTATCCAGCAGGTCTATTACAATGATCTTTGACTCTTTTAGCAGCATCTGACTACTTGCCTTTTGCTGAGCCTTGGAGTAGGAATGTACGATCTACACCATTGTGCTATAACTCTTCCTACCATGTGGGGCTCTTTTCCTTCTTAATTCTACTTCTTCGTTTACAGCTGACAAGAGATCAAGCATGCTACCCTGACTGAGTTCAGATCCTCCTAGTCCTAGGTGCCTGCAGAGATGCTTTTGAAAGATGGTGCTTTAGAGGAAGTGCTTCAGAAATATAAAGGCTACCACGCTAGATTGTATTTCCAGAAATTGAGATGCTGATATATATATACAGTTGATAAATCTTTTTATGATGATTTAAACCAGTGTGGAATATTTACCAGCACCGCATAAAGCCTGAGATCATCCAGGTTACGATTTGTATATGGTGCTTACACATCTCTAGCAGTACATAGATGATAGTTGTTGTATGAGGAAGTATATGATCGCGGAAACCCCTTTGTCTTGCAGACTTATTTCAATAATTTTCAATGCATTAAAATTGTTGTGTCATCTATACATTTTTATGAAATGAAAACAGATAGCACGGTATGATGATATAATAAATAGTGGTTGATGAGTTTTTGATAGCCCTGGAAAAAAAAACCACCCGTACATTCCTGATTTCTTGTAAAAGTCAATTTTCAGTCTGCCCAGCTATCAGATATGATAGTTGTAATGAAACAAAGATGGTTTCTCATGGGCTCGCTTGAAAGGAAAACAAGCCAGCATTTCCTAGGACATGCATGTCTCTTTTTTCGCTTGCTGTGCCCTGTGCTGAATGAGTGCTCCTCTTTGTGTTGGCGTTAAAACTTTTGTTTGTCTCCCGTTGCAACGCACGGGCCACCTAGTTTGTAACGGTGGGTTACCTGCTCTCCCTCGAATACAGGGCTGATGCTGTCGTTGCACATGTGGCCGAGGGGAACGATCCAGGCGAAGGACCCGTTGGGTTCGAACCCGAGGAGGTCCTTCCCGGAGCAGGCGACGAGGCGGCCATCGTGCGCGATGGAAGGGGACGAGAGGGCACGGGCAGCGCCCGGCGCGCGAGCTGCAAGGGAAACTGTCAGCGTACCAGCACGGTAGAAACGCAGAATCATTCAAGCCATGAGGCCGCCTCACCGATCTCGCCGCCACCGCCGCCGGTGTCGAGCTTCTGAAGTACCCGCGACTCCGAGCGTGCCGGACCGAACTGGAAGCACACAAGCAAGTACAAGGACCACATCACTCCAGTGGCCATGGCTTATAGAGTGTACTGCGCCCGGAGATGGAAGAACGGGGCAGTTGCTTAGGTCAGGTACTGTGGACAACGCGGGGCCGGGGCGGTGAGTCCTGGACGGCGGAGGGCCGGAGAGAGGCGCACGCACGATCCAAATGCGCAAGTGAGGGGCGCCGCGGCCGGGGGCGGAGGACGCCAGGGGCAGCGACCGTGGGCGGCGGAGGCCGCTGTCGGAGCTGAGGGCGGTGATCGGGGCGGCGGTCGACGGGCGGCTGCCGGTGCCGGGACGGAGAGCACGGCGCCGGTGGAGGTGGTTGCGCAGGGAATAGACCCACGAGCGGCGCCGTGCGACAGTTTACGGAGATACGGAACCGCCGTCTCTTCGGTAACTGGTGCCAGGGTAATGTAGTACTACTAGCCGAGCGCTTTTTCTGCGCAAAATGAGATTATTAGCGTAAAAAATTAGCTACTCCATAGAAGGTGAAGGCTCTTGTCAACTTGTGCAAGCCAATCCATTATATACTGTGCATGCCCTTCGGAGACATCTGATTAAAAAAATAGAACCACCAATACTGGTCGAATGCATTATAGATTACATACACAGCTGCTAAAACTGAATTGCATAGGCAAAAATCGTTCTTCAAATTTTGTTACCAACACAAGGAATGCCACCACAAACAGAGCATCATCCCCCACCACGTTGTAGGGCGACAGAGTTGTCTAACACTTATAACATATAGGGCATGATCTACCACAAACACAAGCATGATTTTACTTGAGCAAATTCGAATACTCGTCTTCCAAAAATTTACAACGCAGCATAGAAATAGTTCTGCGGTGACACTAGGTTCAGAACTTTCCAGCCAATCGTCTCCGCATCAATGATAGCCTTGATCTTGGGGGCCTTTCACGTTCGTCCGCGCTGTCTTCACTATCTGAAACGACGACGTTCTCGATGGCAACTGTGTTTTCTTTGGCGGAGGAATTGTCTGAGCTGGAGTCTTTCTGTCCACCAGCAAAGCCAAGAGCCTTGGATTGACTTTTCAGAACTGCTGGTGCCGACAATGGGAGTTCATTGGGTGCCACGGGCTCACCTTTGGGGATTGCTGCTGCTGATGGCAGTTCATTGAGTTTCTTATCGCTTAGGGGATGATTGGGTGGCTTAGAATCCTTTTCACAGGCATTGTCCACTCTAGGCAGCTCAGATTTCAGTGACAGCCTCCTACGTTGCATCTTTAGACCTTGATTGCACTCTTGATTTGATACCATGTTAGTGTTTGACAGTTGCTGTTCAGTGTTAGGATTCTGTT
Source organism: Miscanthus floridulus (assembly GCF_019320115.1). NCBI lineage: Eukaryota > Viridiplantae > Streptophyta > Magnoliopsida > Poales > Poaceae > Miscanthus > Miscanthus floridulus. The sequence goes on along the minus strand of NC_089585.1, from coordinate 81,288,309 downwards.
GAACCAGTGCAGGACCCCCACTGAACTTTTTCCTTGAAACAGCATCTAAGGGTCTTTTCTGCAAATTGCTGAATCCTGACTGTGAAGACAGATGGTTTGGTGCCATATTTTCATTTTGATCATCATTTTTCTTTTCAGGATTTACTGATTTCAGTGACAACTTCAGTGCTCTGATATTCCTTCGGTTTCCTTCTGGTGCTTTATACGCACTAGCTGAAGATCCACCAATTCTCCTTGCCAAACTATTCTCTAAAATGCCATCAGAAGATTGCATGGCGTGATCTTTAGCACCAGATGCATATGTTGGAAGATGATTAGGTAACATATCACTGCCATCACTGCTTTTGCAAGGGGCTTCTGAGGTAACAGAAAGACTCTGGCCAGGTAACTGCAAATCCTTTTTATTGCCTTGCTGACAGACTGGCCAGGTAACTGCAAATCCTTTTGAAACCACTCCACTAGCAGTACTGACAGACATGTTCTCTGATGTATCATTCTGTCTGCCTGAAGCATCAGAAAAACAAGCATTGGGATAGGTGGATCCTGCCATGGATGGTAAGTGGCTAGCAACTGGATCTTGCTTGACAGTTTTCATACTCTCGTCAGATCTTTCAGACTTTAGTGATAACTTTTGTCCCAGTAACCGCATCTTCCTTTGACTCCCTTCACAAACTTTTTGAGAAGTATTTGGCAATGATCCCAGGTTATTTGTGCCCTCCATTTGCGTATTCTGTGCCTAAAATTTCAGAAAGAAAAAACAAACCCTCAATAAAATATCAAGAGTTATATTATAATGTCGGAACACAAAGTTAGCAAAATGAAACTTCAATGCTTTTTTACCAGGACACCAGCATCTACAGAACCCCAAGCGCTAGCACCAACAGCAGCAGGACTAGCATACCTCTCTGTCCATAACCGAGCATTTATGTCAAAAACTTGTCTGTTGTATTTGTATTCTCGACTCTGTCTCAGAAAAAAAAAACATAGTTGGATGATGAGCTTAAGTGCATTATGTATCAGTATACCACTATCATACTGCAACTGTCACTGAAATGTTCTTACTATTTCAGCCATCAACCCATCATCCGGGTTTGGATCACTTAGCAGCAAGCCAATACTTGTCAAAACAGTAGCAATATTGAGTGACGGTTGCCAGGCTCCCTGTGCAACAACATCATCATCAATGACAAAGACTGCTGTGGTTACGAATAAGAGTTTCTGAAATTTCAACTGAATATGAATCTCTGAGATTTCTAAGCTATCATTGAGCATGTGCGAAATTCCTATTGATTACCTTTGGGGGTAAATTCAGAATATCAAGGCAAATGCGTCCTCCATTGTCAATATTGGGATGATAAATGGCAGTAACAAAAGTCACATTGGGTGGTTGAAAAGGATACCTGCGTCTCAACAAAAGTTTGAATATCAGAAATGATATTATAGGGGGATACAGGTGAGGTTCTCTTCTCGTTTTTCAGTGAGGCATAGGTGTTTGGTTTTGATGTCTAAAGAAGATGCACCTTTCAGGAATTTGTATCTTCAGAATGAAAACTCCATTAGCATAAACCGTCCCCTCAGGGCCCTCAATTCCTTGATTTAAAGAGTAGGGATCAGCATACAAAGTTGCAGTGAAAATTTAGAGACGATTAAAAGTAAATAAAAAATAGTAGAATATAAAAGGACATACTGGCTTCAATACTTGATAATGATGATAAGACATTGTCATCTTCAGAAAGATTAAGAGAAACCCCATGGGGTGGATCATCCAGTAGGAGCTTAATCTCTTTCTGCATTCTCAGATTCAGCCTTGCGGCAAAAGCCATTTCGTGGTTTACAGAAAATTCTACCCTGGACAAAAAATTCAGAGTTTACTTTTCCTTCGGAACAGTATGTTACATGTATACACTTGTAATTAGATTAGATCCGAATACAAATAACTTAAATTAGGTTTGGGGGTGCTCGGTTTCCCACAGCAGGAAGGGAATGGAAGGGGTGGCCATACCTGGTGGGGCTCGTCGCCGGCAAAGGGCCCGACGAAGACCTGGGCAACTGTCGTAGGACGGCGTCGGCGCTCACCCAGTCCCAGCCGCTGGGAGCCTGGAATAAAGGCCACGCCAAAGAGGCTGGGTGAGAGAGAGAGAGAGAGAGACAGAGCGCGCGCGGGGGTTCCTCGAAAAAGAGGGGGAGCACGATGTTGAACGGGAAAGCGGCTCCGTTTGGATGTCTACGTTGTAGAGCAAAAAAGAGAGCACATTACCCAAAATTAGATATGTTTAACTTTACCTTCGCTTGATTGATTACTGTAGAATTCTACTACTCCCCCTGTGATTTACCTACAGAATTAGAGAAATGATCAGCAAGTTTGGCCTTGCTCATGTTGTACGGTTAATAAAAATAGAGGAGAACCACCATGGGAGGGAGAAAAGGGAAATCCATGAGAGGAAGAGGGGAAGGGAGCAGCCATGGGAGAGGGATAGTGGATGGGAATAAGGGATGTGTTGGCTGTACACGAGGGGGCGCCATGGGAGGGGAGGGAACGCAGAGGGAGGGGGACGAAAGGAGCGGACATGCTGCATAGGAGGGGGCGCCATAGGAGAGAGGTAAGGAGGGAAGGCGACGCAACCATGGGAGGAGGCAGGTGGGGCGGGATTTTCAGCAGAGGAAGGGGCTCCACTGGAGGGAGAGGATTGGAGCGCCATGGGAGGGATTGAGAGGAACAAAGAGAGATTCCCTACAAATCGAGAATATAAGATTGGATCAGGCACGAAGAAGATGGTGGAGTTACCTTCGCCGCCGTCGAGGTCCGTCCGACGACCCACCGCAGTCTCTGGGGGGGCGGCTGCTCGAGAAGGAGCTCACCCAACGCGGACGTGTAGAGAAAAAAAGGAGGGGAAGGAAGCGTAGGGCGTCGGCGTTTTCAGCCAAAACCGAGGGCGGGAGCTCGGTATTGAGCGCGCGGGTCTCTTGGAATTGGGACAGGTTTCAAAAACGTGATTCCGTGAATATCCAAACGCCTGCCATTCGGCTGGCACAATACATCCAAACGGGGGTGTCAGCGTATTTTAATTCATTCGACTCATTTCCCAATAATGTCTTTATACTCTTGTAATCTAAAATTGATGCTAGGCCTCGTTTAGATGCTGAAAAAATTTCAACCCGATGAATAGTACCACTTTCGTCTTATTTGACAAATATTGTCCAATCGTGGACCAACTAGGCTCAAAAGATTCATCTCGTGATTTCCAACTAAACTGTGTAATTAGTTATTTTTTTACCTACATTTAATACTCCATACAAGCGGCTAAAAATTGATGTAATGGAGAGAGAGTGAAAAAACTTGGAATTTTGGTGGCATCTAAACAAGGCGCTATTTTAGATTTATATCGAAATACGGTTATGATTTATATTACATGATAAACGGAATTACCGGCGTTCGGACATCCGATCGGATACTTATCAGTCGGACGGTACCATTGCCTAGGGCGATTTGTTTCCCGCCCGCGCCTCCTTTTCGTGCCCACGCAGGGCCCGTGCCGCAGGGCTGCTCGCGCCCTCTCCTGCTTCCCACGTGCATCCCGTGTGCAATACCTAAGTTACTTTTGAAACATCTAGATACAACTCCTACAACATACGTCTGAAGACAGATGAAACACTTAAAACATGCGTCTGATACACTTGCAAAACACTTGAAAACCATTGCAAACATAAGCAACATCTAGATAAAATATTTTACAACATATGTGTGAAATATATGCAACATCCAGATAAACACACTTGCAACCTACGTCTCAAAAACAGATGAAACCTTGGAGATGACTCTTGCAACATACTTGTACAACCATTACAATATATACAACATCATGATCTACTTTTGCAACATCCATATGAAAGACTTGCAACATACCTCTAAAGCATCTTAAACATTTGAAATGTACACTTGCAACGTGCATCGTATCCGGTGCGACCATCTCCAGCGTCTGTGTCAAGGCGCCGTAGCCGTAGTAGGAGGCGATGCCGGAGGGCTGGCCTGATCAATGCTCCTTGCGTTGGCGGCGCCTATCGGCGTGGTCGGGCGGGGCGAGCGACGGAACAGGAGTAGCGCGTGGACCAACGAGGTGGGCAACAGGAGCAACTCAAGGGACGGACGCGGAAGGTCTATTGAGCTGATCCAGCACACAACATTTCCATTACATAAATGATGTATTTATAGAGTAAATAAAAGATATCATACGTGTTGCAACAAGACTTTTATGATGAAAATAAAGTTGTTATGTGTACGAGTTAGTTTTGCATGCTATTGCATTGGTTAAACTTGGACAAGCTAACGAAAAAATCAAATAAAAAAACTAAAAAGAATATTAAAATGACCCACCATTATTAAGGTACGTGTTTGGTTTCACACATAGACTTGCCTCACTAGCGCAGACTCTAAAACAAACTTGGTAGACTGAGCATGATAAGACGAAGATTTTGCTTGCTAGCACAAGCTCCAAAACAGCTTGCATCTCCACCAAACACTCAGGGAGTTATTTGGTTTGCACTCTGAGAACTTGCCCGTTCGGCTTGCTGAATCTTGACTGAAACTGACTGAAAACACTGTTCTAACTGAATTGGTACGAGAGAAAAATACTATTTCGACTGAAAAAAAAGCCGAATACGGAGTAAGCTGAACGAAGCCTGTCTGGCCAGTCAACTGATTCCAGGGCTCCATTTTCGTCCGAATGGGGCCAGCATTGCTGCCTGGCTCTTCAGCTGCCTGCCAAGCACCATCCAAGCAAACCCTTAGTTCTTCTATATTTCCTCACTGAGCAAGAAAAAAAAACTCGGCCTACGGTGGGCAGACAACCCTCGCAACTTTGTGCTTAAGGAAAAAGACATTCTCACACAGGCTGAGAAAATCCCCGAACCTCATGCTCCGCCCTTACATAGGGGCCAGAAACCCTATAAGTGGACCGATCCATTAACCTGTGCTTTGAAAAACTCTGAACAAATGAGAGGATTTTTTTAAATCCGACAGATGAGCGAGCGTACCCGTGGATACTCGAACTCTGCACGCGAGAGTGCCGACTAGACATCCCGACCAACCGGTACGAGGAGCCGTTGGCCACGGGCAGTGGCGGAGCCAGGATGAGCATCTCAGGGGGGGCTAATCAATAGAGATTTAGAACAAATGTCGAAGATTAACGATGAAATCACGTTTTTTCTACAGTAATATCAAGGCAAAATCACTCTCCCGGGGGGGGGGGCTGCAGCCCCCCCCAGCCCCCCCCCCCCCCTGGATCCGCCAATGGCCACGGGGCAAGAAGAGACGAGGTTTGGTAAAGGATCCAAACGGAGCCATTGTCAGATTATTTTCCACATGTATCCATGCAATGCAGTACATTGGCAGAAACAATTCACGTCTGGATCCAAGTTGCACGCAAAGGAACGCTTTTGATTTTACAGTGTTGAGTAATTGCTGAATCTTTTGGTCGGGCGCTGATTCAACTTCACGAGACAGTACCTACTCGATGATGACTTATAAAACGTCAAAACCGTGAAATCTACCAGCGTCGTACAAAATTTTATGGAGTACACATGTGACAACCATTACATAACTTTGATAATTTAGGTTCCCATAAAATAAAAATAACTGAGATGGCACGTTAGTTGGGGCGCTATGTAGAGGTAGCTTTAGATACAACCATCTTTAAATAAAAATAAAGATGCCTTTAAAAATTAATTTTAGTTGTATTAAAACAGAAAACACATGATATATGTATCCACTTGTATGCCCGGTGCTCTCTATGGCCCTATTCAGTTTATCTTATAATCCGTATTTTTTAGCTCTTTTTTAGCTAGAACAAGTATTTCTCTTCTCACAATAAATCAGCGGGAACACTGTTTTGACTTGTTTTTTCAGCGAAGCGAACATGGCCTATGAGATGATAGGTGGACCCGTCTTATTATAATTTTTATAAACCACTCTTTGACTTAGAGCATTTTAAAAGTGTTTATAAAGCTCACTCTTTAAATCGTCATTTAGAAAGTCATCTGTGTAAAGTCGTTTTCTATATCTTTTCACTCTCTAATAATTTTTTCTATATCATGTTTGCACTCTAAAGAGGTATTATCGTTTTCTATCTTTTGCTAGCGAGAATTTTCAGAATATAAAATGACTATATTTAGATAAGCAATTAAAGAGACTGTTAGAAGATATTTTTTTCACTAAAATCTATATTCCTAGCAATTAAAAAATATACGGAGAGTCTCTTGCCTTTTCTTCTCCGCTTCAATTAAAAGATATTAATGGGCGGTAGATCAATATACGTAGTGAGAGTCATTTTATGATCCTCGATCTATTGGAAAGGACATTATAACTCCTTTGGTGATTGACGATGCAAAGCCACACTTGATATGTTTTTCGGCTGCATAAGCATAAATAACTACTTCCTTTAACCACCCAGGCATCCCTGCCTCCTTAGCCCTTCTGTTACTGTTTACTTTTCTTTTCTTTCTGTTTTTTTGCTTTTTTCTTTCTTTTTTTTCTACCCTGGTACACACACTTCCTTTAACCACCCAGAATCCCTGCCTCATCAGCCCTTCTGCTACTATTCACTTTTTCTTTTCTTTTTGTTTTTTTGCTTTTTTCGTTCTTTTTTTTTCTCCGCCGGGATACGGCCCCTGTTCTTTTTCCTTTTTTTTTTTTGCTTCTCCAGGTTTCGACTGCTGTTTGGTGCTGTTCAATCTTTTCGTCCCCCTATACGCGCAGCTGAGCGGGTGAATCAGCCTAGTCAATTTTCTATTGGTGTAGAATTTGTTTGTTTGGAAATGCAATCAACTTGGTAACGCGCTAGTCATTATTGAAAATCCGTTGATTTCCAAACAATTTGAGAGCATTTGCCCTAGTTTCGACCATTTTTCTTCTAGAAAGTAGACGCGTGGGCATCTGCCTGGGCCGCACGGCACCCGAACCCGCACCGCCAGAGACCATGTGGCGCCGCGCTGGAGCCGGGCCGCTCCGCCACCACCTTCGCTGCAGCCGCCGCCGCCGGCTGCCGCGTTAATCGACGCCCGCTGCCTCCTATGCCCACCGCCTCATCCTCCCCCGCCTTTTGCTCTCCCCTGTCCCAGCACAATCTTGGAATCTTGTGGGGTTCCGCTTCTGTCGGGGCTCCCTTCCGGAGCCTGTCGAACCAGTCAGGCGGCGGCGGCGCGTGCTGGAGCTGCGGTGCGACGGGCGCGTTCCTCTCCTGCGGGTCCTGCAGGAGCGTGCAGCCCGTCGACCCCGCCGTCGACTACTTCCAAATATTTGGCCTGTGAGTAGCTCCGGGAATCTCGAGCCTTTGAATTACGTTGCGGCTGCAGATTCGGTGCTCATAGGTTTTACTCCGAATTCTGGGTTTGATGCTGAATGATGCGATGCCTTCGCAATTTAAGTCTCTGTTTGCTGATTAATGAGGACTTGCTGCAATCGTAACACTAGCATCCTGGAGCTGTAGTGTTTGCGCTGCAGAATTGCAGCTTATTGTTCTATGTATTTTTGTGTGCCCTGTTATGCTCTGCAGTGAAAATCGTGGAAATTAGGGATGAAATTTAGTGTTGTTTTCCCCCCTTGAGCACGATGAAGAAAGGATCCAGAAGACCAGAACCCCATAAAACAAGAAGGATAAACACGTGTCTTATTAGTGTTTCATTACACGGATGCTTAGAACTTCACTCATGTGTGGCTAGGATTGATCAACTATTCGCTCTAATCCAAATATAAGTTGTATATGATATCAGCATGCTCTATAAGACGATCCTTTGATAACATTCCTAAGCTTGTCATTTTAAATAAAGCTATGCAGTTATTTTCCATGATAAATCTAATAGCATTAACCTTATGCCATCAATCCACACGATTGCTTATTTATTGATTGTGTAAATGTTTAACTGCCAAGGATCATAAAACTTTTTTTCAATCAGAGGGGAGTGTCAGTTACCATTGGGTTTACTTAAGAATGTGACACCCTTGTCTGTTGCTTTATACTCCATATGGCATTCTTGGCAGGTTGATTTGTGCTGTAGCTCTTGTGAATCATCTGGAAAGTGATGTTATTAAGTTATAGGACCCTGATAAGACAATTCTTTTTAGTTTATGTGCAATCTGTATGTTTCCAAAACGAAAGGTTGTTGTAAGTGTGGAATTGGGCCATTATTTGAACATATATACTTGACAATCCATAGTCTACTTTTACTGAGTTAACAGAGTATGCACTTTTGCCTCTAATGTGTACTTTTTGTGACACAATATCAGTTTGCCAAACATTTTTGCAATTAGACACAATTGTTTCTATCCTTGTCAGCTCCATGCTATTAAGTATTAATATGATATTTTCCATATTCCTACCGTAGTTAGTTAATTATTGATTGACTTATCTGGAGATTTGTTCATAAACTTATGTTTGTTTAGTTCTACGCTTATTAAAAGCTAATGAAACTTCAACATGTTTCAAGATTCTCCCATTTTTACTTTCTTGTAATGTTTCTGTGCCACTGAACATATGATGCTGATGTTTTTTCTCGTTGGTTTCCTCAGAAAAAGAGAATATAATATAAAGGATAATAACTTGGAAGGGAAGTACAAGGACTGGCAGAAGAAGTTACATCCTGACCTAGTTCACTCGAAATCTGAGGTTTCTGTCCATCTGGCATTCATAGAAATACCCATATTTAATGTTAACCTCTCTAAATTACTTCTGAATGGCTTATATTTATTATTTAGAAAGAGAGGGGCTATGCTGCGGAGCAGTCAGCACTTGTGATTGATGCGTACCGCACACTCAGCAAACCTTTATCAAGGGCATTGTACTTGGTGAGTTCATCCAGCAATGCTTAAAAATTTCAGTGATGTGTAATAATGAAACACATATGCTTAGATTCATCTCGTTTTAATGTATTTTGAAGTTGTCTGGTTGACCCTTCACCTATGTGTACATGAAAAGAAGTACAGAGTAACAAATAATCACAACTTTGTGCTGGGTGTGTTGCTTGTTAGTGATGTGGTAATTACATCCTTTGATTTTCTCTGTCGGAAGTTTCTCCACTATGAATAAACATAAGCATTATACTCATCTTTGGAAGCATCTCATATGTACTAACTTTTTGGCAGTTGAAACTCGTGGGGATACATGTCGATGAAGACAAGACTATCAATGATCCAGAACTTCTTACGGAGGTAATTTCATTCATCTTGGAATACATGTGTTGGCATGCAGTAAATATAATCATCCTTCTAATTTCATATATCTTTTTATAACTGTGAACAACATTGAAACGATTGGAACACACCCTCAATTTGTTAAACATCTATGGAAAGTACAAAAATGAATGAACTCTGAATTGAGATGAATATAGCAACAACACAAATGATTTTTTTATACATCTTTTCCCATTAACTTGCACGAAATGAAGATGAGGATGTTCTCTATAAATCAATAATAAATCATTTGCAGATGATGGAGATACGGGAAGCTGTCAGCGATGCCAGTGATTCTCAAATCCTGGAGAAGATCCAATCTCAGGTTCTGATCTCTGACTAAAGTTACCATAACCAGGGATCATGATAGTGTTTCAAATGATTTCTGGGATCATAGTTTTTTCTATTCCTTTTTCCAGATTAAGGAAAAGCTTGAAACCTGGTCTGATTCCTTCCAGAAGGCATTTGACAAGAAGGATTTTGACCAGTGCAGTGGAAGCTACACAGAGAATGAGGTACTATGAACGTGCAGTGGAAGAAACGGTGAAGAAGCTCTGATCTTCTATTACAGCTGCCAAAGGTGGTGAGGCTTGGAAATTTTTCGTAGGTTCCTTGCAGCTCCCCTGTGCTCACGCTGCTACATCGCAACAGTGTTGTTAGTGAGGACTACAGAAGAGCATACGTTGTAATGCTAAATTCCAAATGTATCCATGGCTGGTAGCCTGGTATAGAGTAGGTCATTTTTTTTACTCCCCACAATTCCAAATGCATCCAGAGCTGTCCATATAAAACTAAAAGAGTAGATAGAGATTCAGAATAAGGCTTTGATGCCATAAATTTATAGAGTACAAAACTTGGTATTTCTGGTGTGGTTTGTTGGACTAGAAATGCAGCACTGCTGGGTACGTGAATGGTGAATCAGATGCATAATTACGCGAGGAGGTTCTTCTCGGATCAGGGGACGGGGCGGCAGATGGCCAACGAGTGCGAATGTGCGATGAGAGTGGCGGAGACCGGAGAGGGCACGGGCAAGCCCGGTGGCGCTGGCGCTGGCGCATGAGCTGCAAGGAAACCACCGTCAGCATCGGACTCACTAACTCAGACTCAGGCACGACCGGAACATGTATCACGGCCAGAATCTCGTCGCGTTGCACGGGACGACAGAAACGCAGAATCACTAAAAACCACGAGGAACTCAAGAGGAGAGGGGCTGAGAGGCCAAACGCAGACTCAATTCGAATGGCCGCTGCGGGCTGCGGCAACAGCAACTGCCAGGAAAAAGTCCACATTACCCCCTATCAATTTTCGTGAAAGTTCATTTTTCCTCTCTGAACTTTAAAATCGGGCAAAACACCTCCCTCAATTTTTAAAATTGTTCATCTTACCTCTCTGGCCCGGTTATAAGTGGTTTTGAAGGCGGTTTTGTCTTTTTTCTTTTTTTATTTGTTTCGGCTGAATCTTTGAAAAATCATAGTAAATCACATGAAAATCATAAAATAGAAAATTTAATTTTGTTGGAATCTACACAGTGAACATATAGATATGCTTCAGTACAAAGTTTTTGTTGTAGCTTTAGATCTATGCTTTTCTGTAACTAAATGGAATAATTCATACCTGCAGTTTCTATGATCCAATTGTGGTAAAATTTTTATGGTGGGCTAATTATTGTATGCTTAATTTGTAGTAAAAATTTCATACTCGTTGGATCATGTATAACTTAGTTATATATTTTATTTAGGTTTATGCTTGTTAAATATAAATAAATCTATAACTAAGCTATACATGATCCCATGAGTATGAAATTTTTATTACAGTTCAATCATACAATAATTAGCCCACCATAAAAATTTCATCACAATTGGACCATAGAAACTGCAACTATGGATTATTCCAATTAATTACAGAAAAACATAGATCTAAAGCCACAACAAAAACTTTGTATTAAAGCATACCATATTATATGTTCATTGTGTAGATCTACTCATGTGGATTCAATAAAATTAGATTTTCCATTTTATGATTTTTTTTATGATTTACTGTGATTTTTCAAACATTTAGTCGAAATAAATAAAAAAGAAAAAGACAAAACCGCCTTCAAAACTGCTTATAACAGGGCCAGAAAGGTAAGATGAATGGTTATAAAAGTTGAGGGATGTGTTTTGTCCGATTTTAGAGTTCAGGGAGGAAAAACGGATTTGCATGAAAATTAAGGGAGGTAATGTTTGACTTTTTCTCAACTAGCCAACAGGTGCGGGGGGAGGTGTGTCAAACGGACCTTTCCTGGGCTACGGTGGGCGGCCCAGTTACTGGTTCACCCTCGCTCTTCTCTTCCTTTCCCCTCGGTCCTCGCTGACAGGCAAGCGAATCCAAGCAGGAGCAGCCGAGTAGGCGGCTATGGCGACGACGGCCGCGGGGTACGGCTGCTGCTCGGCGGGGCTGCGGACCTCCTCCTCGACCCGCCGGAAGCCTCCCCCTCTTCCTCGGGTGTCACTTGCCGCTTCCTCCTCGAAGTTCAGGGCGTCGGCACCGCGGTGCGCTCCGTTCTAGCTCGTTCTTCTCGTCTCGGCTCGGTTCGCGGGTGTCTAAGCTCGTCTCTCTTCGCGCAGGTTGGCAGTTTCGTACCGTCCAAGGAGGCTCGTTGTCTCTGCTTCCTCCTCCGACGAGGCCAATTCGGACGCGGTGCCGTCGCCAACGGTTAGGCACTCTCTGCCCTTCCTCTCTATGATTGTCAGGGGTGAATTGGTCTGGGTTATGGATGCTCCATGTTCCTTGGAATTATTTAGCGGAGGCGATTAGGGAATGGATTGGATTGGGTAGCCACCAGCGACGGGGAAACAGTAATTGCTTAGGCTTTTGGACCACTATTTATTGAAATTGGATAACTGATGAGATTCAGCCTGATACGTTGATGTAGGGTGCTAGCTATTCTATATCAACTTTAATGATTCCTATTGTCAGAATAATTGTGGGTTTCTGGCACCATGTCTTCTTTGTCCATTGGCTGATTGGCTTAGTAAACTGTATATATGAACACGCCCGTTCATTTGAAATTGCTAATTGTTTACTGAGATTGTACTTTGTGTACATTTCTTGTAGGTCTTTCATTGCTTGGGTTTCTTGCATACTATGGCATTCAAAAGACAAACATTTTGTATATTGCAAATTTGGTAGGTTGATAGCATACATATGTGTGTTAAACATATAGGATCACTAGGAGCATAGATCTAACCGTGTACTTGCTGTTGAATAGTATCATGAATCCTAGAAAGTCTACTAGTGCAGTAACAGTAGGTAGAACGAGAGAAAGTGAGAGGTAGAAGATGGACGTGTCAAACCTAACACCGTAGTGGAGGAGAATCCGCTCGCGTCCGCCATGGAATCGATGTCTACGCTAGGGCAGCGACGGTCGGGGAAGACAGGTGGCGGCGCAGTGCAGTAGTCGCGGTGACGTAGTCCGGTGGCGGCGTGGCTAGTGGCTTCTCGTCACTGGCTGTGCGCCCTCTACAACACACCACTCTGTTCTGAAATAGATACTTAACTTTGGGCCTTCTTTTATCCAGGAATTATAGGCTTTCCCTTAAACCTATGCTGGCTACATGTTCTCTAAACACGCTGGGTGGTAAGCCTTTTATAAACGGATCCGCGAGCATCTTTTCGGTACTTATATGCTCAAGACTTATGACTTGATCCCGGACTTTATCTTTCACAACATAATACTTTATGTCAATGTGTTTGGCAGCACCACTTAACTTATTGTTGTGAGCATACTGTACTGCCGGATTATTATCGTAGTATAACTTAAGTGTCTATAGATGTCGTCAACCACCTTCAAACCGGGTATGAACTTCTCTAGCCAGTTCACCTGCCCCGTTGTCTCATAACATGCTACAAACTCGGTATACATTATGGACGATGTAGTGACAGTTTGCTTTGAGCTGTTCCATGAAATAGCTCCCCCTGCGAGAGTGAATACATATCCATACATAGATTTTCTATCATCTCCTGCATAATCAGAATCTAAATATACCACTATATGGAGTGAATCAGATCTTCTATACGTCATCATGAGGTCTTTCGTTCCTTGCAAATAACGCAAGACTTTCTTTATTAATTTCCAGTGTTCTGTTCTAAGATTGCTTTGGAATCTGTCAAGTAACCCGGTAACAAATGCCAAGTCAGGGCGTGTACATACTTGAGCATATTGCAAGCTTCCGACAGCTAAAGCATATGGAACCGCTTTCATTTGATCGATCTCATATTAGTTCCTAGGGCATTGTTAATTCCCTATATCTGTCGTCCTTGACTATAGGAGCAGGTGAGGGACTACATTTGTACATACTGAATTTTTTAAGATTCTTTCTATGTATGTTTTTTGTGACAGTCCTAATACCCCTTTACTTCTATCTCGGTGAATCTTGATCCCTAGAACGAACGAGGCTTCACCAAGATCTTTCATATCAAATCTTGAGGACAAAAACTTCTTTGTCTCCAGTAGTAGACTGACATCACTACTAGCAAGAAAGATATCATCGACATACAGGGCGAGAAAGATAAACTTTCCATTCTTAAACTTTGCATAGACACAATTGTCCTCAACATTCTCTTTAAACCCAAAATTTCTTATTGTCTGATCAAACTTTAAGTACCACTGTCTTGAAGCTTGTTTTAATCCATAAATGGATTTCTTTAGGCGGCATCCCATTCGTTCTTTTCCTTCCATGACAAAACCTTTCGGTTGTGTCATGTTAACATTTTCCTTCAAATCTCCGTTGAGAAATGTCGTCTTTACATCCATCTGATATAATTCTAAATCGTAATGTGTCATTAATATCATTATGATTCTGAAGGAATCCTTATATGAGATTGGAGAAAATGTCTTATTGTAATCAATTCATTCTCTTTGCGTAAAGCCTTTTGCAACAAGTCACGCTTTATATCTCTCTATATTCTCTTGAGAGTCAAGTTTTATTTTATAGACCCATTTATAGCCTGTTTTGGCTCCTTTAGGAATTATTTTCAAGTCCCAAACTTTATTAGCATTCATAGATTTTATTTCATCTTCTATGGCCTCGAGCCACTTTGATGAATGATCATTTCTCATGGCTTCTTCAAATGAGTTGGGATTATTCTTCATTTGAAATTCCTCAGTGTTGTATACTTCATAGTCAGCAGGAATAACTGATTTTTAACTCTTTGAGACCTTCTAGGGGCCTCCACATTTGGCACATCTTCTGTTTGAGGCTGTTGTTGCTCTCCCTCATGTATGGCAATAGGTTCTACAGGATCCTGAAGAACATGTTCCTCATCGTCATTCATTGTTGCCACAGGCGGAATAACAAAAGGTGCTGGCACCACAGTATTTTGCACTGTTGGTGCAGCGATAGCAGGTAGTGAAAAAAATTGCTCATGAATCATCGAAGTGGGCGCATACATCCTCTTTTCTTCAAGGTCAATTTCTTGAGCTACCATGCTCCCCCTCATCATTTCATCATCTAGAAAGACTGCGTGTCTTGTTTTCGTAAACTTTGTATGTCTGTTTGGACAGTAGAAATGAAAACCTTTTGACTATTCTAGGTAGCCAATGAAATGACAACTTACTGTTTTGGGATCTAGCTTTCTAATGTTTGAGTTAAATACTTTAGCCTCAGTAGGACTCTCCACATACGTAAGTGGTTTAGTGAGGGTACTATTCCTGTTCATAACTCATACGGTGTTTTGAGCACTGACTTACTTGGTACTCTATTGAGAATATAAATAACGGTTTTAATGCCTCCATCCATAGGCTCAACTGTAAGGTGGAGTAATTTATCATACTGCACACCATATCCATTAGGGTACGATTGTGTCTTTCAGCTACTCCATTCTGCTGAGGTTCGTCCGGTGTAGAATACTGGGCTACTATGTCATTCTCCTGTAAAAACCTTGCAAAAGGTCCAAAAACTTGGCCATATGGGGTATGTCGACCGTAGTACTCTCCTCCACGGTCGGACCTAACTATCTTAATCTTTAAATTGTGTTGGTTTTTAACTTCTGTCTTAAATATCTTAAATTTATCTAATGCTTCTGTTCTTTCTTTGATTGGATAAATGTAGCCATAACGGGAAGTAATCATCTGTGAATGTTATGAACGAATCATAGTCATCCACACTCTTTATAGGAAACGGACCACAGATGTCTGTATGAATAATCTATAATATTTCCTAGCGCTTCGTTTGACATCTTTTTTTTTAATTTTCTTTACATACTTTCCTTTTATGCATTCTCTACATTGTTCTAAATCTGAGAACTCTAATGAAGAAAGAATATCATTCTTAACTAGTCTTTCTATTCTCCTCCTCAAAATATAGCCTAAATGACAGTGCTATAATTTTGACAACGCATCATGAGCTCTCTTTCGTTTTCTATTTACATCAACAAATGATGGTACATTCTCATTGTCGCACGCAACGTTCCCTATCTTCACATACAACATTCACTTCATTACATAGTGATAATAAATAAAGCTCATTTTGTAAGATAACAATATCAACACATGCATTATTAAATATTATCTTATATTTGTCCCAAAATGGTAATTATATCCATCATTGTCTAAGCATGAAACACCAATCAAGTTTCTCTGTAAAGAGAGAACATATAGAATATCTCTAAGTAAAAGTGTGAAGCCATCAACAAGCTCTAGAGAAAGATCGCCAGCGGCTTCGACATCTACTCGGACTCTATTTACAACTTTAACTGTGTCTTTCGCTTCTTTATGTTGTCCTCATTGAACGGAATCCCTATAAAGAATTAGCAACATAAACAGTTGCACCTGAGTTATTTCACCAAGTAGATTTCAAATACTGTACATACAGGGATTCATTTATGAACGTAATAATGTTCTTACCTTTCTTTGTCATGATCATCTTTAAGTAGTCGGGACAATCTTTCTTATAATGTCCCGTCTTATTGTAATAGAGACACTGGTCTTTCTCTACTGTGAACTTGTTCTGCTAGAGCTGATGCAGCATGGGACCCTTTCCCTTTGACTTTGGGAAGGAGTTAGCATTAGTATTCTTTTTTTGTTGTCTTTCAGATAATTGATAGTGTCACCATTGGCAGCTTTTATTCTCTCCTCCTCTTGCACACGCATAGCCATGGGTCTCTTCATGTCCCACTTCTCGGGTTGTATGTTGTAGTTGACAACAAAAGTGTCAAAGTCCTTTGGCACGGAAATAAAAATCAGATGGATAAGGAACTCTTCCTTGAGAGCCAGATCCATTGGTTTTAGCTTGGATGCCAAATTGCTCATCCTTAGTATGTGCTCTCTTATGCCATTATTTTCAGAGTACCTCTCTGTCGCCAGCTGCTTTATCAGCTAGGTAGCATATGTCTTTGAAGAGCTTAGTGAACTAACTCTTTATTCTATCGAGGTACTCGTTGACGGTGTCACACTCTTGGATTGAGCCCACAATTACAGGTTCAATCGTGTTCTTTATCACAACCATACATTTCTTGTTGACAGTGACCCTATTTCCTATGCTTAAGGTCATAGGATATCTTTTGGGATCCAAAATCCCTCTCTCTGGTTACCCAAGCGGCATCAGCCTCGTTTGTCTCCCTCACCAGTGCCACAGGCTCAGTGGGACACGGTAAGGTGACTACCCTAGTCCACCTCAGCCAAGATAAAGGCCAGGTCAATCTTTTTCTTCCACTCCGTGTAGTTATCACCTTTGAGAGTGGGGATCTCTGTGATATAACCCATCAAGTTGTATTCCACCTGAGAACACAATTATATAGAGTGATAACATAAACATAATAATAACAACTGCATGTCTTAGTTCCAACGTTGGTCAAAATTAAAACATACAATTGTCCTCTACACTAATTCTACATCATCGTTGGGCAGAAATAGAATTAATGCATGACAAAACATTATAATATTACCATTAATCAACGTTGGTCAGAATAATAACAATATTATAATAAACTAAAAACATATCCATTTTTTAAATTAAATTCTCCGGTTCGTTCGAATTTAATAATGAAAATAACAACTTTAAATACGCAGCGAAAAAAATGAACTCATTTTCTTGAATTTTACCCACAGGGAAAAAATACTTTTTTTATTTTCTTTTGAGCCAATTTCTATTTTTCAGTTTTTCTGGAAAAAGCAAAATACGAAACCGGGCTCTTGTTCTTCCTTTCTCGGCCCAAACCGGCCAAAACCGGCTCAGCCCACTATTCTGCGCGGCGCTTGGCCGCACCCAGGCCACAACGTGGGCCTGGTTCGGCAAAGTGCCGCGGCCGCACGCGCCCGCATGGGACGTGAGTTGGCCCGTTCTTCCATCGCCGTTAGATCTCATCCGACGGCCGTCCGGTCGTTTCGGCCAAACAAAACCCTCTCCCGGCCGCGGTCCCCGAACCCTAGCGGCCATTCGGCCTTCTCCTCTCTCCCCTTCTCAGCCCTGAATCGCCCGAGCGACGAGCAAACGACGACGAGAGCGAGCAGAGAGCCCTGGCGCCGTTGCCGGCCCCTCGCCGGCGTGCGCGCTCCCCAGCGGGTGAGTGCGCCGCCGTCGAGCGGCCTAGCCGCGGCGCCCCTTTGGCCAGAGCCCAGCGAGCAGCGCCCCCGGCTCGGTCTTCTTCTCCCCGCGCGCCGGCGAGGCAGCAGCGAGGTAGGCCTCCCCTTCCCCTTCTTCCCCTTCTGATTTGAGTTCTTTCTTTTGTTCTTCTCGGATTCAACCGATTGAGGATCTAGGGTTAGGGTTTCGTTTCCCAATTCGATTCGGTTCATCTCTTTGATTTGATTTCTTTTCTTTTCTATTTGTACCCATACCGAGATCTACTCAATAGAATCTGGCTAGTTTTGACTCACTGGAGTCACTATTCATCTTCCCCGACGGGTTAGGGTACTGTTCTTGTTCCCCGACGGGTTAGGGTTCGGATGAACCTCTGTTCTTTTCTTAGATCCGAACGGTTCTAAACTGATAAGCTAGATCTATACCTAAACGAAGCTCTGGTACCATTGTTAAACCTATAGGATCACTAGAAGCATAGATCTAGCCAGGTACTTGCTGTTGAATAGTATCATGAATCATAGAAAGTCTCCTAGTGCAGTAACAGTAGGTAGAACGAGAGAAAGGGAGAGGTAGAAGATGGACGTGTCAAACCTGACACCGCAGTGGAGGAAGGATCCTGCTCACGTCCGCCATGGAGTCGATGTCTGCGCTAGGGCAGCGACGGTCGGGGAAGACGGGTGGCGGCGCAGTGTAGTGGCCGCGGATGACGTAGTCCATTGGCGGCGCGGCTGGTGGCTTCCCGTCACTGGCTGCGCGCCCTCTAGATCGGGTTTAGGGTTTGTCGGTGGGGAGCTCGGCTCAGACGAACCTCGTGACTTGAGCCGCTGACTCCCACATCTATTTATTGCGCAGTGTGACAGGGGCCCTTCAACCATAGTGGGCTGGGCGCCTCCGATCAGGGCGCGGATCAAAGGCCCAACTGGGCCGTTGGCCCCAGTTTGAGATTAGAGATCAATCTAACAATGTGATGTGTGAAAATATGAAAAAGAAATAATATGATAAGGTCTTGCAGTTTATATATAGTTCAGCGGTTTATTGCATGAAAAACAAAGTAACAAATTTCTTGCTGATTGAGGAACAAACTAGGTTCAGAAAATGAATAAGTGCTGCTCAATTCAGTGGCAGATTGAATAGTGAAGCGGCAAACAGCAGAAGTATAGTTTGTATGCCAGAATATCCTATATGTAACTTTTTTTTGTGATGTTTCAGGAAGCAAATGTCCTATATGTAACTTTTGTTTGTGTGATGTTCCAGGAAACGACTATTGATATAAAGCTTCCTAGAAGAAGCTTGCTTGTTCAATTTACATGCAATGCATGTGGTGAAAGGACCAAACGCTTGATAAACAGAGTAGCCTATGAAAGAGGGACAGTTTTTCTTCAGGTAAACTTTATTCCGCGCCTTTATTTATGTGCAAGTGCAAACTCCAGACCTACTGCTTTGCTCATTTTGGATCACTTTATGAGACCTACTCCTCACATTTGTATGATTTATGTTTTCTTGCGCATGCTGTAAATTTATGTTCTACTAACATACACTGCACAAACAGTGTGCAGGGTGCCAGGTGTACCACAAGTTTGTTGATAATCTTGGTCTAGTTGTTGAATATGATCTACGAGAAGAAAATAAGGTACAAGGAGAAAATGCTGTGAACAGCAACTCTGAAGATTGATCTGCTGTGGGAAACAGAGTCGGTGTGCAAAACGCCCTATAGTCAGGTTTTGACAATACTGATTGTTTATATGTAAAATGGCACGTTAAAGCTGCTGCACATACTCATCTGAATGCAACAGGGCCTATGGGTGTGTTTGGTTACCCAACCAGGCTTGCTGGATGCAGCCAAGCCTTGTTTGGTTACCTGGTCGGACCCTGAAGCCAGGCTTAGCTAATGCAACAACGGCCTCTTAGCCAGGCGCTCCGCGGAAACGCCAGGATCGACCGTTCTCCTGGAGCCAGCCTTTGCTAAGCCCAGCGCTCCCAGTCGTGTCACCTCCCCACTGCGCTCGCAGCGATACCGAGGAGCTCGGACGTCGCCCCAGTGGAGCGCCGCCGCCGCCCACCTACCCACCGCGCTCGCAGTCGCTTCACCTCCCCACCGTGCTCGCAGTCGCGTCACCGAGGAGCTTGGATGCCGCCTCGGTGGAGCGTCGCCGCCTCGTCGTGCCCAGCGGAGCGCCGCCGTCGCTACCCCAGGCTTCACCTTGCACCGGAGGAGCACCGCGTCCGAAGAGGAGGAGCTCTCGCACGGATCCATGCGGCGCCCATGCGGCTCCCCGAGCGCCCGCGGCGGTGCACGCGAGGCCCCTTGGTAGCGGGCGTCACCTCCAGGCCTCCCCACCGCGCAGCTCCTTAGCGTCCGCACGGGATCCAATCCACGTGCCGGCTAGCTCCTCGGCGTCCTCGGGCGGGATCTGTAGGAGACGGGCAAGGTGAGGGGCCAGTGCTCCTCGGGCGGGATCTGGAGAGACGCCGCTGAATCTACTTCCTTCGTCGTCGAATCGGCCTCCTCCTCCGCCGAATCGGCCTCCTCCGCCAGCGAATCTTTCTTCCCCACCATTGCCAAACCAAAGAAGATGGAGGTGAGCTCACCTTAGCAAAGAAGCGGTGAATGCACCCGAACTAGTCTGGCAACCAAACACGATCTTGCCAAGCCAGGCTTGTCTAGAACAGACCAACAACAAGTGCTGGTTGCATTAGTTAAGGCTTGCTAGAGCTAGCCTGGGTTATTTTGGGGCTTTTACATTTTTACCATTATTAAGATTGGTGCTCATCCGATTATCACTCTTAGTATGGCACTTACAACTTTACCAGATGAGAGAAGTTTGAGTTCTTAATTTACCACATTTGCGTATGTGGCAAGCCACGTCAGCTTGACACGTTGGCGCCCAGTCAACATGAGCCCCGTTCGCTTCGCTAGCTTGACACAAGAACTCAAACTTCTCTCATCTGGTAAAGTTGTAGGTGCCATTCTAAGACTGATAATCGAATGAGCGTCAATCTTAATAATGATAAAAATATAAAAGCCCCGGCTTGGTGGAGAAAGTGAACCAAACACACCCTATATGTACTTACATACAGTGTGATACATATGGTTTTATGAAAGAAACAGAGGATCATAATACCAGAGTACTCTGCAGCTCCAAAACAATGACCTCTTATTAATATCAAAACGATACATTTTCAGCAGGTTATTGTGGCACTACTGATGTGGTACTAACATTTGGCCCTGTTCGCTTCGCTGAAAGAACAAGCCGAAACACTGTTTCTGCTGATTTGTTGTGAGAGAAAAAATACTGTTCCGGCTGAAAAAACAAGCTAAAAAGGACGGATTATAAGAAAAGCGAACAAAGAGTTGATATGCACACTACTTTGGCGTCATTGTTTGCCTGCATCATTGAGATTTTGATCGACTGGGGGGTCATCTTTTTTGGTCGGCATCATCTCTTTCTCGTCCTCTTTGGTCACATGCTCCACGTTTTCACCTTGGCTGTTCTTGGCATCACCCTTCTTTCCCTTGAGGAACCGAATAAGGCCCTCGAGCGCGATGTCGGTGTCGTCGTTCCTCATAAGCACTTCAGCGACCTCTGCTGGAGTCACCATCACCTCCTTGATTAGTGCTTCTATCTCAGGGTACGTGTCGTGGTCGGTGATGGAGTGGTAGTTGGAGGCCAGGATTCTGAAGGACTCTGGGCAGCAGTACCCCATGTGGATGTGCATGTCCATCCTGCCTGGCCGAAGAAGCGCTGGGTCGAGCCGCTCCTTGTAGTTCGTTGTGAAGATAATGATCCTCTCCTCCCCACTTGTTGACCAGAGGCCATCCACGAAGTTGAGCAGCCCAGATAGTGTCACCTGTTTTGCAAATTGCCCAAATTAAAGCCACATGAGCACGGCAAAAGAAAGTTAGTCAAGGAACCAAAAGACAGGGCAGGATTTGTTTGTTACCTTGTCCTCTGAAGGAGAAGGACTGGATTTTGTACCACCATCCTGACCTTCCTCTGCTGCACGTTGCTGCAGATCGACGGAGCAGTCGATGTCCTCGATGACGAGGATGGAGCGGTTGGTCATCCCGATGAGCAGCCTCCGCAGCGTGGAATTCCAGTTCACCTCGGTCAGCTCGAGATCATAGACGTCAAACTTGAGGTAGTTGGCCATGGCCGCAATGAGGCTGGACTTGCCGGTCCCAGGCGGGCCATAGAGCAGGTACCCGCGCTTCCAGGCCTTGCCGATCCGCTTGTAGTACTCCTTCCTCCTGACGAACCTCTCGAGGTCGTCCATGACCGACCGCTTCATCTCGCGGTCCATGGCGAGCGTGGTGAAGGTGGAGGGGTGGTGGAGGTCGATGGCGAACCAGGACTCGCCCTCGTTCATGTAGATCTTGAGCGTCCTGTCCTTGTCCTTGATCTTCTTGGCCTCCGCGAGGATGTGCGGGAGGTAGGACGCGATGGCCTTCTCCTTGTGCCGCCTGTGGAAGCTCATCTCGAAGGAGCGGACCTCGACGCGGTAGTTGCCGCCGCCGCCGCCGCCGCCGCGGGCGTGGCCGCCTCCGCCGCCGCCGCCGGCTCCGGCGCCGTCGCGGCAGACGAGGCGCCACCTGAACTCGGCGCCGTCGTGGACGTCGGCCATCTCCTCGCCTTCCTCCATGCTGAACATGAGGCTCTTGCCCTCGTCGACGCGGCTCACGCGGAGGCGCTGCATGTCGGTGTTGATCCGCGTCGCCAGGTACGTGCGCGCCGCGTCGTACAGCTGGTTGCTCGCCCACCCTTCCGTCTCCTCGATCACCACCGTGTGCTGCGACGACATGCGCGACCGCAGGTAGCCCAGCCCGGAGAAGAGGAACTCCCGCACCTCGTAGGGGACCAGCTCGTTCACCACGCCGCGCACCAGCATCGCCGACGCCGCCAGCGACGCCGCCGTCGTCACCGCCTTCTTGTACGACTCGATCGCCTTGTCGTAGGTCGCCATGGCTGGCTGGCCGGCCGGTGACCGCACCGTGCCTCTCGCCGATCGGTGCTCAGATCACCCTCTCTCTCTCGCTCGCTGAACTTTTAGACAGTTCTCTTGCTCGAAACGCCGCCGGGAGGATCTTGTGCTGGGTCTCGAGCTGGGTTTTGTGGACGCCAGTTGCCAGGACCAGTTGGTTCGTTGTGTGAACTGTGAAGTGATTGATGAGTCAGTCAAGTACTCAAGTTAGTACTAAAATATGTGGTTAGCCTCTGCGTTGTCCACCAAAGGGAGGGAGGCCATGGCTTGCGAGTGTAGAAAAACCGGCGTCACGTTAATCTCCGAAGTTTTCAAGTAATTTCCATGCGTACGGACATGGTTTCTTTTGGGTGGCGGCCAGCGGGCAGGGCAGAATGAACAAGCACAAGTCAGAAAGCCTCGTTGTGTGTTGGGTAGCGGAAGTGCATTATTATTAGTAGAAAATAGGAACCGAACTGGCGAGGCCTCGCTGGCCAACTCCCTTTACGATGTTTGTATACTGTCACTTTAGACTCCCACAGATGTTGACCTGAGACTGAGAGTGCCAGGGCTAAGGAATCCACTCATGGTTATGGAATTGATGGTGCTCGATCGGTTAGTAGAAAATAGGAACCGAACGGGAACGAGCATGGCCGAAATAAGTTGCAAAAAAATTTCAACTTATTTTGACCATAAATAGCATATAAGCTACCGAACATGCCCTATATGTGGCCCACTGCACCTGTTTTTTTTTTTTATAAAAAAAAAAACACACGGAAGAAACCTGAGAAGTTATGTGAATTGACCTTGAAAACCTGCAAATTATATTTTCGCTCATGTAGGGAACAATCCTTTTACACTAAAGCTATACATATATTGCTGAGTAATTTATTTGTTTCGGCCACGCGATTTTCTTTTCCTTCGCTCGGCGGCTCAGCACCAAAGGGGTGTTTGGTTGCTGCCCTGGCCTGGGGCTGCTGGACAGGCAGCTTGATCCATCCTTAATTAGCCGTGTTGGTTCAATGCCTGAGAATGCTGCTTGGGCCAGGCATATTCTAGGTCAGTAAACAAACAAGCCCCAACTTAGATCAGCAAGCAAATAAGTCGTAATTGTGTCGCGGGGAGCTTCAGGGCCGGGGCACCACACCTGGCGAGTATCAATGTTACATACGCTGACAACGTGACCATCATCCGCTGGCGAGGAGATTGTTTTTCTATGTTGATATGTTTGGTTAATTGAAGGGCTAAGTAGTTCTGTTATTTTGCAATCCATAAAATAATTCTATATTTTTGTTACTTTGATTATTTGCCATCTACGGCCCCGTTCGTTGGTCTGAAACTTTGCTGAAACTGACTGAAAAACACGGTTTCTGGCTGAATTATTGTAAGAGAAAAATACTGTTCCGGCTGAAAAAAAAGCTGAACAAGCCGAATATGGGGTAAGCCGAATAGGGCCTACATATGTTGTTTTGTTTCAGTATATAAAATCTATTTAGTTTTGCTATATATACATCAAGCTCGGTTGACGTGATTTTTTTTCTTCTCTCTTTCTTCTTCCTAAATTGCATGCATGAAAGGAACTAAGATTCAGGTGGAATTCTTCCCTCCCACACCTCCCAATTTTAGTTACTATCAATTTATACTGAATTTACACTATACTCACATTGAAGTCACAGTGATTATTTTGGTGTAATTCCTAGGTAGAATTTGTATAACTAAAGATTATATAAAATTGGCCTATGTCTATCTTGGCTAATCTAATTCGTGCGATGGAGTCCTTTGAAGTCACATGATTTACTCCTATCATATATATAAACCATGCGATTTAAACAATCATACCATCCGAGTGAGAAAGGCACTCAAATCACATGATTTGTTCTCACTTGTAAATTTATGAGATTTTAGCCACCACATCGCACGAGTGGCTGGACTACTTGAATCACTTGAGTTCTATATATAAGGACTCTTTTTAGAAAAAATAAAAATAAAATAGTAACTCACACCAGAAAAAATGTGAGTATTTTCAGAATTATTGCAAACTCCAGAAACGTCCCCTGGGTTGTTTCCACTTTTGAGGAGAGCTGCCGCCTATCACTCTGTAGTTGCCTGCAAGTTTCCACTGCAAAATCTGTGGCTCTGCTTGCATGGTGGCAGCACTAGAGCGGCACATCCCAGCGCCACCGGCCCACCGCCATGGATGGCTTTGGCGGTATATGGTCCCAGCCGTTGATCGGTATCTGTGTCTTCGTCACTGCGTGTCGCATTTCCACGGTCTGCGCGTTGGCCTCATTCCACCGGTGGTCCCCCAACCACAAGATCAGGCCCCGGTAGTGACGGCCATCCAGCTGGAGGACAGCGGCAGTGGCGTCCGGTGTGTTGCAGACACCACCTCCACGCCCCATTCATGGGGCGGTGGACTCACACCCTCCCAGCTCACCGCTGGTGGATACCCACCCGGCTGAGGACAACGACGACTCCGTCAAACGCTGCATCGATAGCTTTATCAACGAAGTAGGCGCGTAAGAGGGACTCTCCACTGATTCGTAATCCTCCAATGCAGCTTCCTGGTAAGCCAATGATACCGCGGCGGAGCAGGCGGTTGGAGGCTCAGCCCCTCTCTCGAGTACCTGCTTCCAAGCGAGGTGAGGTGTTGATCATGCAGCGCATGAGCTTCACTAAGGATCCTTCAGCGCCATCCGTGTTGGAGCTGGAGGCCTATGAGAAGCTCTTCGGCGACGACCTGACTGCGTCCAAGGCCGAAGCGCTTGACGAGCTCTTCCCGGCTGTGTCCAGGCAGTCACGAAGACGCAAGGCCACCTCCTAGGTCGCACCATTGTGCAGGTATAGGTATTGGTTGCTTCCTTTAATATAATATCGAGTCTAGAGGTCTCTTGCTAGGACGGTCCGGCTACGACTGTGTTAGGTTGACCTCCTACGGCGCTCGATACAAGCATGTTGTATGTTTGCCTAAATTCTTCTACTTAATACAATGATACATAAAGCTTTTGCGTATTCGAGAAAAAAAAATGGTGAATGATGACGACTGACGACTGGATGGTTGACATCCGAGCTGGATTGTCGCCGGGGTTAGAAAAAATGGGCCTCACTAGGACCCACCTTTGAATCGCTATGATTGATTAGGCTATTACTAACCCATTTCCTCATACCATGCTCTTACAGGCTTACAGCACGAAGACGGATGACACAACAAGTTTATGATGAATAGTACTCCTACGTGATGCCGTTTTTATAGATAGTACTGCCTCAGTCAAAAAAAAAAACAACAACTTTCAAATAAAGTTGTCTAAATTCATTTTTCAGTTTAGCCGAATTTATAGAAAAAAGTATCACCATTTATGACACTAAATTAATATAATATGATATAGCATTAGATATTTTTCCATAATAGTGTGCTTATTTGATGTCTTAAATATACTGTTTTTCTATAAATGTGATGAAATTTAGAATTATTTGAGTTAAGACAATTCTAGAAGTTGATGGAGGGAGTAACGAGTTGTATGATTTGTTCAATGACAATTATGTGGCTTTCGAATTTGGTTTTTCCGCCCAATGTATCTCTATGAAAATACCACTTATATATATTTCTTCTTTAGTTACTTAACAAGTTTACCAAAAAGTTCCAGTGCA
Organism: Miscanthus floridulus; assembly: GCF_019320115.1. Taxonomy (NCBI): domain Eukaryota; kingdom Viridiplantae; phylum Streptophyta; class Magnoliopsida; order Poales; family Poaceae; genus Miscanthus; species Miscanthus floridulus. The sequence goes on along the minus strand of NC_089585.1, from coordinate 81,261,921 downwards.
GCACATATTACTTAGGCATTATGATGCTAGATTTTCTGCATCAGTCCACTTGGTTAAAGTGGTGCTCGTCGATTTGTCGTCAATGAGTAGGACATACACTCTATTACTCCTACTTGATTCAATCAATTAGCATCAGTAGCCAGAGGTTTTATGGTATAGAGGCAGATGTGCTCATTTTCTCTCCATTTTTGTTGCACTATAATAATAACAATAACAACAACAACATTCATGCATGAAATGGACGAAACTGGATGGTACGTTGTTGTTTATAATAAAAAAAACAAGAGTCGAAGACCAATATATGTCTGTTCGAGAAAAAAAAAGGACCAATATATGATATGTTGTTTACAATATTACATGAGCGAACCAAATGCCAGAGCTAGGTCCGGTATTAGGTTTGGATAAATTCCGAGTGGCTTCATGATGCAAACTAAATACGTTGTAACTAACCTTATTACTTTCGTGTATGATGTATGATATGGGTGCAACGGATGGTAAGTTGTTGATTATAGTAAAAATTAAGAGGTCGAATCTATCTTTGCCCTTATTTCTGTATGTATACCAATTTCCCTTCTCCTATGCCGCCACATCGTCTCCATTCTATCGCCCGTACGCTTGTCCTTCCCATCGCTATCCTCTTCTACCGCTCCCGAGTCCCAGCACAGTGTCACGGCGTCCACGCCCGCTGCTCCGGCTGCAACTCCGGCCTTGCCTTCTTCATATGCTCCACGCCGCCTGCTCCGGCTGCAACTCCGGTCTCCGGCCAACCCTGCTGCCCTGCGCCGGGTTGCTAGGCCCCAGCCACAGCCAACAGGTCCATGGGGGAGGCGGGGGCTCCTTGGTGGCTGCACGCCAGAGGGCCCCACGGCAGGCGCCGCCCTAGCCGGAGGCGTCGCGCGCGTCACGGCCGCAGCCGACGGCTCGCCCAGGTTAGCTCACGCAATTGTCCTCCTTCACCTTCTTTGCATCTCCTTCGTGTAGAACGTTGTTCGATACAACCGGTGGCGGCTAGCTGGTCTCTTCTTCCTCCCCTCTCTCTCTCTCTCTCTCTCCTCCACCTCTTCTTCTCTCTCACCCTCCCCGTATTTCCATTGATACATCAGCTGCAGAGGGGGGGGGGGGGGGGGGGGGGGGGGGGGGGGGCGGGCTGGAGCCCCCAGGCCCCACTTAGATCCGCCCCTGGATACAACTAGATCTACCTTACCCATCAGGGAGGTTCTCCTTTGCAGAAAGTGGAAGAAGCCCACGTCCTTCGTGCGCCATAGAAGACCAGTCACTCATCCTCCTTTCCCTCAGTCTGATGGACGACGTGATGACCCAGGTTTGTTTCCATAGCCTACGTCCATTGTTGCTTCCAGGGTTGCATCATAATTTGTGGTCTTCTTGCTAGGTGTACAGTATATTTACTTTTTCAATTGGTTTGGCTATAGTGCCTATTCTCACTTCGTGCATTACAGCAGATCACGAAAAAATAGAGCACGGTTCCTACGCCCGCAAATTTCTTCTTCCTCCTAATTCCCTAAGGTGAGTAGTCTCTTTTCTACTCCATGAGCATATATGTGCTATTTTTTTCTTAATGACACTTTCGGTTAAACCTTTGTGTTCTGCATTGGTTACCAGTAAAGCATACAGTATTTCTCAAAGACTCAAAAACAGTTTCCCTTCTATGTGAACTAAGTATTGCCAGTACATAGAACACATATCCTTATAATTGTTCTATTGAATGGTGAATTGGTGATTAGAGTTTTAATTCTGCTATGTTCTCCCAACCACCTCTTGATGTCTTTTGTGCTTAGAATAAAGTTCCTGGATGAAAGAAGACAGATGCTAGGTGTACAGTATATTTGCTTACTCAATTGGTTTGGCTATAATGCCTATTCTCACTTTGCGCGTTACAGCAGATCACGTAGAGCAGTGTTCCTATGCCCGCAAATTTCTTCTTCCTCCTAATTTCCTAAGGTGAGTAGTCTCTTTTCTTCTCGATTAGCATATATATGTTATCCCACATTTCTCCATAATGTGTGCCTATGCTCTTTGAGACGATGATTTTCAGGTACCAACGATTACAGCGCATGAAGATATTTTTGCATTTTATTTTGCTTTAACGCCGCTCCATGTGTTGTTTTGTTTACAGATACAAAAACAGCAGTGTGGGGGCTCGGTTTCATTGTGGTGCCCAACCGGCACTACTACCACATGGACTCAACTCAGAGCAAGCTGAGTATGCACTCATCAGATATTATATTTAAGTTTGCATAGGCCACTATTTGATTAGTTCAATTTGTGATGTGATTGGTTGACTAAACGTTATGTTATTCCACAAGAAACTGGACTCAGTGAGGTTGCTGCATCGCTTCACCTCAAATTCATGCTCGGTCACCATTTTGAAAACGCTTTGCCGCGTTCTGTTCGATAGTGTTCTCATCTTTTACATTGGAGTTCTGCAAGCATGCCAACTGAATTGCCAAACCTTACCAAGCCGAATTAAGTATTGACACTGAACCACCGAGTCTGTTTATCCTTTCACACGTCAATACTTCGGCTTGGTACAATCTATTTTATGTCCAATGCCTGCTACAGTATTGCCACCTGAAGCAAGACATCATCCAGATTCATTGCTTCATCTCTTTGCATCCATAGGAATTGTATTTCTTTATTTCCTAATACAACCATTCTAACTGTTCGGTTATTCTTTCCTATAGTGATTGAGGCATTCAAATTTCGTGATATTTCATCTCGAAGCTATGAATACTTTGCAAGTGATCTACATGATGTCTTACGTGGGCGCATGAGATTCCAGTGATACTTCGCACTAAGCACCTGAGTCCCTGACAATGACCATTAGGTGCAGCTCCTCTTCTGTAAACCATACTTAAACGGTCCTACTAATTGAAACAAAGAAGTGCAACTTAGCGATAAATTGTTGCTTCACACAAAACGTTCTACTTTTTTCTATACTGCTGTATAGGGAATGATGTGCATGTTAAGTGATTTCTGCCAACAGCTTAGACTGTCTCCAACGGAATAGCCAAAGCGTGATCCAAACGTATTTTGGGTACTGCATAGTGTTTTTGGTACTAAAATCAGTCTCCAACGGCATATGCAAATAGAACACCTATTTTGGGTACGAGCTGCGCCGGAACGCAAAGATGCGTTGTCTCTCCCCCACGACGCAAAACTCTTGCGGTCGGTAGTGGTGGGACCAGGCGTCGGGGTGGAGCAGATGAGGTGACAACAGCGAAGCAGAACGAAGTGCCACTACCCGATCGGATCGGTACCGGCCGGAGCCACCGCCCGTCGGAACCACCGGGGTGGCCTCTCCTGCCTGCGATAGGAGGTTCCTCGCCGGATCCGCGCCGGAGGCCTCGCCCGCCTACCGCCGGAGTGGGGCGCCACCAGAACCGCGCCAGGGCGGCCTCGCCCGCCTGCCGCCGGAGTAGGACCTCGCCGGATCCGAGCCGGGAGGCCTCGCACCTGCCGCCGGAGTGGGGACTCGTTGGGGCGCCATCCGGAACCGTGATGGGGCGGCCTCTCCTGCCCGCGCCGGGAGGCCTCGCCCGGCGGGGTCGCGTCGAGGGGGAGCAGCGGCGGCGTCGGTGACGTGGTGGAGTCGGTGGTGGCGGTGGAGGATGCACGACGCCGGCAGCGGCCACCGCCTCCGCAAGCGCCGCAGGGTGAGGACGCGCGCCGCGAGTCTGGCTGGGCGTTGATGCGTTGGCTGTTGGAGACGGGAGTGTTTGGGTGCGTGACCCTTCCGTGTTGCGTGACCCAAATGAAGAAATAGGTCTGCTATTTGCGTTTTAACTGTTGGAGATAGCCTTAGCATATCTACTTTGTGTCCCACCTAATTATATATTCATATGTCATGGTGCATGAAAGAATTATTCATGACTTCACTTAACCATGTTACCACCTTGCCATGATCTCAGCTCTAACAATTATATCAAATTACAAAGTGACATTCCAAAATATAATTTCAGAAAGCCACATTGCAAGATATTTTATATGAAAGTGTGTATATTAGCTATTTGATTGATGATTTTATACATTATCTGAAATTTAAAAACGTCATTTAACATTTCACAATCAACACCCAATTGTGGTTCTTGGATTACCCCGCGGTAACTCGCGGGGTACTTACTAGTATCAATGTATACGTGTGTTCGACAAAAAGAATATATACACACACGCACGCACGTGTTCTCTTCTTTTAGCACAATGAATCGTGTCAGTCAGGGTAAAGAGGCCTTGGCCCATACATAGGCTATAGAGCCTATGAGCGATGACTCACGACTCGATGAGTCATGAGTGGCGTTATACCACTAGTTTGGTGGGAGAAAAAGTGAGCAACGGGAAGAACCGGCGTGCCGTTGGATGAGAATGGAGCGGGAAAGGGAATCTCCCTTTGCTAGCTGCGACGACACTGACACTGACACTGACACTGACACTGATGGGCTCTGACCACTTGATGTGCTCGGATTTCTTGGGGTTTGATCTTTGCGGAGTGGTGGTGCCTCCTGGCTAGCCAGCGCCCTCTCTCTGTCCCGTTAAGTTTGTCGCTGAAGCACTCGGCTGTTGTCCCACCGAGATTGTCGTTCTAGCTAACGAGGGGCCCACACCTAGGAAAGCAAAGCAACAGAGACCCAGCTACTTTTCACTGTTTGCCGATTTATGCCCATTTGTTTAATCGGTGAATACTATTGTACTAGTGGCGTGGCTAGTTTTGATATGGTGAATGTATTTGTAGCATTGACATGATGTAAGCATTTAATGAAGGCATGTTGTAGCATAAAACTTGGAATCTGTCGAACACGTACGATTTGCTAGCCTTTCTTCTCTCGTCTTGGTATGCACGCTCATTCCTTCAGCGACAAACTTAACGGGACGGAGGAAGTAGCCAGCTAGCTATCGTGCAAAAAGCTCCTGCCTCCTGGCCGGCCGGTTGGTGAGCGAAATATTTTGCCCAGCAGACACTACGTTAGACGTTACGTTTACAACACGAGGATGGAATGCACATTGTTGCATGCACACGCTGACACGCGCGACCACCACCACGGCTCGTGGCCGGTGGCCTCCACGTCCGCGCTTGTTGCTTGCTCGTGGTCGCGGCTTATTAATTTCCCCGAAGCGAATCGGCGCAGCGACGCACCGCCCACCGGTGACCGGTGGGTTCTGGGTTGGCTGCAAACCTTCTTTCTGCCGAGTTCTTTCCACCGCCGCCTCCGGCTGACCGGCTCCCTCGAGCTCGCGATCGATCGAGATGCGCCTACCAAAAGGCATTGCTACCTTTATGTGTGCTGGTGTGTTTGTAAACATCGGATTGGCAGGACTAGGGTTCCTCTCTCTCTCTACATTGGTTGTTGTGTACGTGCTGCATTTGCGTTGTCAACTGGCCTACCCACACAGCCTCCAACAATCACCAGCAGATATTAGAAAGTAATAAGTGTGTTGCGTAACAAATTATTACATAATATCGCCAGTAGAGAACAGAACCTCGGTTCAGCACATTAGTCTCGGCTAGAATTGGTCCCGCGACTAATTTAAGCATTAGTCTCGGGTCCAAGTTTCTTGGCGTTGGGGGACCTTTAGTCCCGGTTTGGTGTTGGTAACACCAAACCGGACTAAAGGGTCTACATTAGTCCACGTTTTTGTTACCAATGCATCTCGGACTTAAGAGCTTGACACTTTAGTCCTGGTTGATAACACCAACCTCAGACTAATGTAGATTTTTTAGTTTCGATTAGTGTTACCAACCTTGACTAAAGGACCTTTTTAGTCTGGTTGTATAACAAGTTATTACGTAACATATTTGCATGCTACATTTTCCCAGAACAAACGTACACCAGATTGTGCCTATTTCAAAGACAAAAAAGAGTTAACATGTAGAGTACAATAATATTAAATAGAGCTCAAGCAATCGCATCGTTTTTCCATGCATGGAAGGCTAGGAGCATGTGTCGCAAAGAGTAGCGGAGAGAATGTGACGATGATAGTGTCTCGTGGGCGGCTGGCTAACGCCCTAACATCGGAGCATGTGTCGCAAAGAGTAGTGGAGAGAATGTGACGATGATAGTGTCTAGTGGGCGGCTGGCTAACGCCCTAACATCCCTCAATCGGTACTTTTATCACGCGGCCTTTTCATTAGAGCTTGAGGATGGCAAATTATAAACTAACCACTGCTCCTATTTGAAAACCAACACTGTGATTTAGTTGGATGGGGGATATAAAAATTGGAGGACGACCATGCATGATTGGGGCCATCTAAGGCACGCGACGCCTTTCCCGAATTTTTTATTTTTTTGGCTTTTTTTTAAAGTTTTTCACAAATATACCCTTAGAGGTATTCTTTCAAAATCTGGACCCTTATCTTGGCGCTATCGTTGGTGGCGCCGAGTTTACATGTCTCGGCGCCAAATATTTTGGCGCCTAGGTCTTGGGCTGACATATGCATCGACGCAGACGTGGCGGTGACTTGACAGCCACCTTAGCGCTGTAGATCTTGGTGCCGAGCTTGACGCCAAGATCATTGGCGTCGTACCCTGTCTTAACTCCCTTCCTTTGTCCCTTCCTCTCTCTCTACCACTCCTGAGCCAGGGCGTTGCCACCGCTGCTGCACTGCCATGCCCGCCACCGCACGGAGCCCCGGCCGTCCCGCGCCCGCCGCGCGCCACCCCTCCTGGGCCACATCATGCCGGCCGCCCGTGGCCCCAGCCTACTCGTGCCGCTTCACAGCGCGGAGCCTCGGTCGTCCCACGCCGGCCGCGCGCCACCCCTCCCATCCCGCGCCCTCGCCGGCCCCCGCCGTGTCGACCGCCCGCGGCCCCAGCCCTCTCACGCCGCTTCGCCGCACGGAGCCCCGGCCGTCCCGCGCGCCGCCCCTCCCAGCCTACGCTCGCGCCGGCCCTAGCCCGCTTGCGGCGCCTCGTCCGTCCTGGCTCGCCGCGTCCGCCGCTCGCATAGCTGCTCCCTCCTAGGACCCCGGCCACGACACGACCCCTGCTCCCAGCGCGGCACGACCTCGCCGTCGATCCCGTCCTCCGCGCCCCCGTCTTGCTCCGGTCCCGACGTCCACATCCGCGTTGCATCTCCGGCCTGCTTTGCCTGGCCACCACCACGGCCCCTGCTCCGGCGTCCGCGAGCCTGCCCCTCCTCGCCCGTAGGGGAGGGGCTGGTGTCCTGCTGCAAGGCCGCAACAACCGCTAGAGCTCTTTTCGCCTCCTACGTCGCGTGCTCTATTCGTTGCATTGACTTGGACAGGTAAAATTTTTTAATATGCAATGTAGGTACTTAGTTAGTTTGAATTGTAATGCTACTTTGATTATTTGGTAGTTTCTAGTAAATTTGATGATGTGGGTAGTTGATTTAGTTAGTGAGATAGATATAGTTAGATAGCTAGTGACATAGGTACATAGATATAGTTATTAGATAGCTAGTTGATTTAGTTAGTGAGATAAATATAGTTAGACAGCTAGTGACATAGTTATTTAGGTAGGATTTAGCTAGGTAGTTAATAGATTGTATTTATATACTTAGGGTGAAGTTGGTTAGTATGTATTAAAGATGTACTATATAGTAGCTACTTTGGAGTAAACGAACTGTATTTCAATTTTTGTTTAAACTACTAGATGGACAACCTAGTGAGCATATATCATGGAGGCACCATGGAAAGAGATCGCTATGGATATGTTGAGTTTGTTGACATGCAAAGGGTGCATGTGTTATTCAATGAGAAGCCTTCATTTAGTGAGTTGGTTGCAAGGGCTCAGGAAGAGCTACATTGCCATAGAGCTGATGATGATGATGGTATTGCAGTGAAGGGTGTACTTCACCTAGGTTCCCCTCTTAATATCCTAAGGAAGATGTGATGAGAATATCACTCATTCAGATGTACCCACTGATCCTCCAACCGTCATGTGAGGTCCAATGACCCGGGCTCGAATGCGTCAACTCAATTTAGAGGTGAGCTCGTTCTTAAGCGACCCTTTTCATACTTTTGAGAATAGACTACTACCTAATGATGTTATCTTGCTTAGGAACATTAGAGAGGGTCATAAGGGACTTATAGGAAGAGGTGGAGGCGTTGATGACCAGCAAGGACATTCAACAGAAACCGGAGGTCCGGTCCAACATGATTTCGAGTCTGCCTCGGCCTCCAAGACTAGTCTGCCTTAAACTGGTCATCCAGGACGCATCCGGACTCCGTTTTCGACGATCCACATATAGTTGGAAAGCAAATTTGATAAGGAAGCCAATCCAAGTGGTCTCACATCAAAATACCTTCAGAATCAACGGGAATCGTCGAAACAAGTCAGCGTCAAGAATCTGTTAGGGTGTTATGACACTGTCTTTTGGTCCGTTGGACCGTGTATCGTGTTTGGGCCCATTAGGGGGCGCATCCAGGGTAGGCGACGACCCTAAGACCTTTATAATCATACGCCACCGCTATCATTAGGTTTTGGGGTTTTGCTTAGATTAATCTGTCTAGAACAGTTTCGCCGTTCATCGGTTTGTGAGACCCTAACTTTGTGAGATTAATCATTCATCTGTAATTTGGTTGCTTTCTTTCTTGTTCTTGCTTGTGTTCTTCGTTGCCCAGGCAGGGATTAGCCTTCTTGGCGAGGTCAACCGGATTCGTGTCTCGGTTGATAACCAGAGGAGCTGTGGTGCTAAGATTGCAGGGTTCGATCTTTCGATCTGAAGCCGGATCGGTGTGTCATTCTCCGCCACAACGATAGTTATCACTACCTGACGGAAGATCAGGATCCCTGTTTCCATTAAGGTGATCCCAATTGTGTGTGCAGACCAGTGGGAGAACTATGTAAGATCGGCTATGAAGTGCCAGTTCTAAAGTTTGGACGTGGTTGTGCGTCGGGTGTTAGTTTGGACGTGATTTTGAAAGCATACTACCAGAGGCATATTTGTGAATAACTTAAAAAAAACAGGGTCAAAAATAAAAAATTCGGACGCCTTTCTGGTAAACACTTTTTCTGAGTTTCTGATCGACGAAAAGGAGACATGGAGTGCATGCATGTATGTATCAAAATTCTAAAAGCTGGTTTGGTCGACTGATATAGATGTAAAAGTTGTTGACGCACATATCATAGTCTCCTCCTTTGATCGTCCTTTTTGCGGTGACAAGGACACAGCCACACAGGCAGCTTTATTTGCACTTGTTCGCCCGTATTGCCCGTATGCCGGGCGGCCTCGTATATGAGTCCATGGAACTTATGACACGTCATAGGACTTCAGTCATGAGCTCATGAGTGACTTCTTGCATTGCATTGACAATAATAGTTTCAAAGTTGTTTCTTTTCCGAGGAAACTTCAAAAGTTAGGTACTGATACATGAAGGACAAGGATCCCTACATGCATGTGCAGTACTTTAGAAGAAGAGAAGCGATTTTCAGTGGTGGATCTATGATGAAAGTTAAAGGGGCTGAAGTTGAAGTTATGAGTTTATCGTTATCTTCAACCTCTAACCTCTCTTCCTCAAAAAATTCTTGGAGGGGCTCTAGGGGCTCCATGGGATCCGCACCCCCCGATCGCTGGATCCGCACCTGGCGCGCTTGTTGTTGTTGCTGGTCCACCTCGAGATCTTGTTTTGCTGTTGCAGTCAGTGGCGGAGCCAGGAATTTGCAGCTGGGTATGCCAAATATTAAAAAAAAAATCAAAGCACCCTTTCAACACTAATAGTGGCTACGAAAAGAATTAGCACCACTTAAGAAGCTTGTAAACAACATAATATTGTTCATGTTTTTTTTTGTCTCCACAAGCTTAACTGAAAGCTCACATAGGTTCTTTAAATTTTTAAATCTTTCATCTCTACGCATATGAGAAATGTACACAGTAAGCTGCCATGGAAGTTTTGATAATTCATCACTTGTGAAATGCTTAGTATAAAACTTTGTAGCAAGTGTAACCAATGCCTTGATCATAAGTAGCAGTTGCGACGACGATGTGCTGCTGCCTGCTGGTTACCGTCCACCCGGCACCGCAGCAGAAGCAGATCGAGATGTGCCGCCGGCTGCCCACCCCCGCCGCCGGCAGCCGCAACAGCGATCAAGATGCGTCGTCGCCACCGCTTGGGAGTTGGACGGGAGTTCCGACTTTCTTTTTAGAAGAACGGGAGTCAGGACTTGTGAATGGGAGATGCCGACGGGAGCAATCTGGCCGCTTGGGCCTTGGCCAGGTTGCCCTGCTCGCTGCTACAAGTTCGTTTGTGGGCTTTTGGTCCAATTAGAAAATTGAATATACATGTATACTATGTGTATTTATTTTTTGCACTCAAATGGCGCCGCCACTGGTTGCAGTGTCTAGCACTCTAGTACTCTGTCTGGGTTGCTTCAGTTTTTTCTTCAATATATATAGTTGGCAGTTTTTCTGCCTTGCCGTTTTTTTTCTTAAAAAAATGTTGCTCTCACCCTGCAAGCCTTATATATTGAGCAGCCAGTTCGATCATCTCCATCTTTTACTTCTTTAGCTTTCGATATAGATCCGCAGTTGAGCTTTCAGCAAAGTTGATTTGGATATTTAAAACTCTTACCGACATGTGGATAAACATGCTAGAAGGACGGGTGTTGTGAAATCAAGCCCTGATCTATAGCCTGACTCATTATCTCTCACTTTGGACTTTATAGGATAGCACAAACATAAGCTTTGGGAGGTTTTGCTAAAAATTTAAATGATGCAAGTCTCCCTTCTTTCAGTTGACTGATCACATCAGTCGACAAATCAATCATAGGTCCATAAACATTGTGTCGGATATATAGACCAGGGGTACCCACACCGTCTGTATATTCGACTACATGCATCTATCAGACTGAAAGCCACGACAAAGGATGCCCACGAAGGCCAGACGAATCCATCAACTTGGAGATCAAGGATATCCGAAGCCGTCTTATTTGGACGATGGAGTATGATCAATTTATTGTGCATTCTGTATAATGAATTAGGAATCCAATCCGTTAGCCGATCGCACTCGTTGTAACCCTAACTCCCCTAGGCTATATAAAGGTGGGGTAGGGGCCTCACGATCAGGATCCATCTACTTCATTCTAGTGCATAGTTAGAAGGAGCAGTAGCCCATGTAACCGAGCATACGAATACAGAGAAGCAGCATCACCCCCAACTAGACTAGGGCACCATGTGCCTGACCAATATAAATCATATGTTTCATGTGCTACCATCTGATTTTTCTTACACGATTAGCTGCTAGGTATTGCCGGAGCTAATCCTTCCAACACGTTGATACCAAACGGACATAAAGCACATGGAAATTCTGATCAGAGGATGTAAAAAAAGTGTTTGATTGGTTTTAGGCTTTTGGGGGGTAGGGTAGGTATACATATGACAAAAGGAAACATCGTCATGAGTTTGGAGTTAGGACCTCAGTTACATTTTCTACACAATTCCTCTACAACAAAGTACCATTTTTTAAAATCTTATAGGTCCATAATATGCTCATTTCTAGTTATAAAGAAATTAAGAGATATAAAGGGGCCTAATGATAAAACATACACAAATCCAGTTTAGTGACCGAACAATTCATGGTCTCCAACAGGCAGGTTGAGCCGGGTGGGCGGGTGCCGTGCCGCGCGACGTGTGGGAGTGTGGAGCAGGAATGTATTGTCCGTGGTCTATGGCTATTTTTTTTTTGTCTATGGTCCTGACAAGGGTCTAAGCACTTTTCTCAATTCCTTTTTCCTACTTTATTTTATTTTCTTTTGTTCTTTTCCTTTTCATTTTTCATATTAACCTATCCATTTTTTGTTCTAAACAATTTTTAAGGTTGAAGTTTATCCGAAACAAAATATGTAAAAAAGGTTATGCTAGATACATATAATTAAGCTGCTTATGAGTTTAGCGACAATACATCCACATAGTTTTCTTGTTTTCTTTGTTTCTCCTTCCATTTTTATCTTTCCTTTTTTTATATCAACCAACACATTTTCCTAAATACATAAACATTTTTTAAGTCTAAATGTTTATCTAAAATGAATTATGCAAAACAAGTTGTGCGGGATAATTTGTATAGAATATTTTTTGAAAGACATAGAACAACAAATATTTATATAGATATATAAGTTATGTTATCCATAAATTATTATATATAGAAGCTGTGCTAGAAAAATTATGTTTGAGAAATTCTTATAATAAATTTGTTTGACAAGAGCACTCGAAGTGTAGCGGGGTTTGGAACATCTCTTGACTGTCTAATTCTGAACGATGCTTCAACTCATTTTGTGCTAGAGCGGATATCATCAATGCTCAAAACATTGTGGGCCCCTGTTCTTTTCTAGTGAAGTCATGGCTCCTTTGTCACAAGACTTTAGCCAGAAATAATAGTATCAGGGTTATAACCTCGGGGTGTCTCAAGGCATCGATTAGTTAGCAGGCCGAGCGGCTCACGATACATCAGCCAGTTAGAGCCCGAACGACCGACGCCCAGCTGATTCAAGAAAATCAGGCCAAGCGCTAAGGCGAGGGCCGGCCATGACCCCTTCATCAGACTCAGCCGCACAACGTACGAGAGACGTACGACCTCTCCACTATCTCGATCCCTGGGAGGAACGGGGAGAGGTCGATCGCAGCCAGGCACGCTCGTTCTGACAAGGGTAGGCATGTCACTCTGACTCCGCAAGGACCGAGGGGACAACGGTCACCTCGGTCCGGTCAGACGCCATCCCTGCGTCACGTAGCTCAGACAAGACAACACCGCCCAAGGCGGTGACGACTGGTACGATAACCACCGGCCAAATATGGCCCGACAAGATGCATGTATGATTCCACCCACTATGGGATGGGATCCACGACGAAGGCCTTGACTTAGAGGCCATCCAGACCGGTGGAAACCACGATCCCAACGATCGAGATCGTGGCCTTCAGCTCCATTGTCCAACAAGGTGACCGACGACCTGGGGGCCGCTACCAACTCTTGTACGACGCCCTAGGAAACTAGGAAGTGATGACGAAGACCATGCCGGAGACCACGTCGTACAGGATGGCTAGCACCCCACCGTGCCTACAGTGCCACCATGGCCGACACAGTAGCACAACGCACCACCATGCCACGACGTGGCCACAAGACAGTGACGACAACCACGACCAGACGTGCACCACAAGATGACATAGCTTGCAAGCCAAGTTAGCTAGGGCCTCCCTCAGGCTCACGACCCTTCGGTCGGGAGAACCTACTACTTTGTACAAGCCCTGGCCCCGAACTCTATATAAGGGCAGCCAGGGCACCATCTTCAGACATCCTCTATCATTTTACTCATTCTCCATCGTAGTAGGGTTTCTAGAGCTTTCCTTCAAGCAGTCCATCTCCTAGCTCTAGCTCTCCAACCTCTTCCATTGTTCTTGCACCCCATTGTAAGAACTTTAGAGCATTCAAGTGAGAAACACGCACCTGATCATCTCTAAGACTGGACATAGGGCTTAGGCCTGAACCAGTATACATCCTCGTATCTTTTAGATGCTACCATCATCTTCCTAGAGCAATGCGAAAATCGTATAAATTTACTAGTCTAGTTTACAAAACACCGACAGTTGACGCGCTAGGTAGGGGACAGTCGCGCACCCTCGTTTGTTGAGAAGGAAGCGATGGCTCCTTGCACCATCGGTGGACTCGCTCATGGAATGGCCTATGGTGGCCATATCCGCCATGAAAACTATGAGTTCACTGGCATCAAAGAGCCAGTGCCCATGTCTGCCTATAGCCACGACCCAAACCTCCGCCATGGAGATCTAGGTTTTGTGGCCCTCGGCGGACACACTCTTGGAACTACCCTCTATGGCAGCATCCTAGAGTCCATCTACGTAGGGGGCCCATACCCTCACTCGTCACCGGCCATGGCCAGGTCTTCTGTCTAGGAAGCCAGAAGTTCGTGGCTCGTGACGAACTCACCCAGGGAATGGCCTCAATCGGTCGCATCCTTTTGGGAAACCACGAGGTTATCCGCACCAATGGGTCAGTGCTCATCACCAGTGTGGGAAACCTAGGTTCGATGGTAGAACCATGCCTCAAACAATGTTTCCACAACCAATGGGATGGCACGTGTCAGGACTCGCATGAACGACAAAATTACCCGCCGCCATGTGGCGACGTCATTAGTGGTCAGGTTGTTGCTCGGCACCATGCCTCAAAGGGCCAAGCCCAAAACTAGAGCCCAGCCCTGGTTGATGGACAAACCACCCATCACGCCTTAGCAGACTATTAGCTATCACTTGGAGGCACGTGCATCCGAGGAACTAGGCTCCCTGAGCGCACCGCGTGCCTCGTCGAGCGGACCAAACCGCATAGCATTCAGATCCCACTTCCATAGTGACAGGTCACACTAGCCCCTCATTGGGAGTGGCAACCGCACCCAGAGGTAGGGACGCAACAACCATGATGTCGTCGTGCCACAAAGGCTCAAGCATCAGAATACACGAGCCCTCCCGGCCAGAAGCCACAACGGGCCAAACTCAAAGAAGTCACCCTCGGGGGCTCACAGGCCTGCCGAGGATGTCGAGCCGGTAAAGGTCAACCCAAAGTGAGCTAAAGGGACGATCCGCGCCAGCCACAACCATCCCAAGCACTGAAGAAGCATCCTCATCAGCTCGTGGCCCGAATATCATAGTGGCTTCATCACGAGTAGACGCTCGGGAGCTCATCAGAACAGCTTCCGGTACTTCGGTCAGTCACATCCACTTTGACCATAGCCTCTCTACTTAAGCATGTGCACATACACATACAAGCTCGCCAATTGTTATAGATACCTAGGGCCCACTAGTAGCGCAAACCAGATACCATGATGCCCGCACATTCCGACTCAGAAATACTTAACTCCCAAGTGGCTCGATCCAACTCATGCTTGTAGCCAAACATGATTCACTCGTAGAGACTACACACATAGGCGCACAGACACAGCCTATGGTGCAACACTATTTGCCATCGTCCCAGCGACCGATCCACTTTCAACGCCTTCCGATGGCGTCTCATGCCATAACAAGCTAGAGACCCACACCTTGATTTCTTACTCGCACGAGTCTGAAAGGAGATAGGGAACTCGTTCAAACAGGGCGAAAGGAGCGAAAGGAAAGAAATCTCAAAATCTCGTTGCACGAGAGCTTTCTTCTCACATCATGCCGGATCTGCGACCTACCCTTGATGCCTCATCGCTCTAAAGGATCATGCACCTTTTAGCCCTGTGGTCTAGCCCCTAGGTTAAAACACGCACCCATGAGCACTGGGCTAGGGGGGACAAAGTACATTCCAATTCAAATGAAAAGAAAAACAAAAAAGCAGCAAAATGGCAAAATGAATGCGCCGACCATGTGCCGTCCATACAAAATCCATACTTTTTCGTTATAGAAAAGTCGTACCCAAAATGCCGGATGATTACACTAGAGGACCTTCATGCATCGAAAGCCATGAATTGGAGATGAACAGTGGCAGTTGGTACTCTGTTCATGATGACCTCCGCACCTCGAGCGACAACACTACCTATTGTGAGGATGTAGCTCTCGGACTGCCCCGGCGCACATCCTCATCCAAACACATCAGTGTCGACACATTCATAGTGTGAGCCAACTGACGTCAAGGTGGCGTGAGCACCTCAATGAGCCCCCTTTAGAAATCAGGGAATCCACTTGGAGACAGCCTCGTCAAGGCAAGGTGATAGCTGGGCACTCCCTTGGCTAGCGCCAAGCATGACGTCGTAGAGAACCCATCCAGAGGGGGTCAACATTGCTAGCTGGTTGTCCATCTCTAGCACCTTCTGGTTCGTAACCACCTTCTTTTCCTGATCTAAGAGCGCCCTCGTGCACAACCCTGAAAGGAAATAGCTGGTTCATGACCAGATGCGATGATAGAGTGGAGATACAACGTAGAATAAAGGAGGACTCATCGCTACAAGTGGAGCACAGTTTCTAACACTCAATTTTGAGGTAATGATGCCCCTGCTCGGTCACATCCTGAGGAGCACCAGCCGAGGTGAGCTCCATCTCTTGGACAACCATCATGTCCTTGAGATCGTCCACCTAGGATGTTAGAGCCTCGATCTAGGACCGAGCCTATGCCTCCCAGCAGGTCAGCTCCTCCTTAGACCTCTAGGAGGCCTCCAACTCCCCATGCCAATGTTGCACCTCTGCCTCCACTACATCCATACTACCATGGTCATCGGCACCTCCCTCTTGCGCCTGATAGGCTAGGCGTAAGAACCGAGACTTCTCCATTGAAATCTTCATCAACCCCTATAGAAAAGAAGGGTGATCAGACAATCGCAGCAACAGTGAAATGGGCACGACAGAGTCAAAAGACGAAAAGGCTCACCTATGCCTAGACCGCCACTTTGTCGATCATCTAACGCCGGGCCTCTGCGCCTAGCTGGGCGACCACGACGATTGCGTCGCCCATCTTGGCCAAGGTCACCTGGACCCCTTCGTGGCCTTGGGAGGCAACTTTCCTCATGGCTTGTTCAGACATGTCATCCACCATGAACAATGCCTCACAGAAACACATGGGATGGGTCCACATGAGAGAGCCCTCGCCCAAGTCAAGCTCCCCCTCAAGTGGCAAATGAAGGGCCACAATGGAAGGGAGCCCAATCACCATCCTAGGGGCAGCGATGTGGCCCAATGACTCCAACAGCATAGGAAGGAGTGCACTGCTCCTTGAAGATCTCAGGACTAAGGACCCTAGAAGTGGCTCCCCGCATCACCAAGATTGACGAAGATCAGACAACCGAGCATCACTAGCAAGCACGGTCAGGGAGAAATCGAAGAACAACGTACCTAGTGGAGCGTTCCACAAAGGGTACGATGATCCGCCTTTCCACAAGTGACCTAGCAGAAAAGGGTCACAAAAGTAGGCACCAACATTGACACCACTAGAACAGTGGCTGGTCTCCTCCACACCGCGACCTCTAGTGGCCCCTGCATCCTCGGGCTCAGAAATCCCCATGTGAAGTGCTAGGGATGTAGGGAGCTCGACCCCCACATTAGCAAAAAGGTGCTGGAGGAGATTTTGGTACACTCCCCCCAGGCACCTCCAAGGAAGAGCACCGAACCTCACCAACCACCCTAGTCACGACGCCCATCACCACTGCGTCCTCGATATCTTCTCCCTGGATGGGAGCCTTAGGCCCCATCAAGAAGGGGGCAACAAGAGCCACACATGAGGAGTCCTAGATGCCATCAGTGGTGGCATAGGGATGCTTTGGGCTCGGCCCCCTCGAAGGTGACGAAGACACCCACTTCCAGATGAAACTCTCCCTAGTCATGACGCCTGCCGAGCAATCGGTACTGCTCGGTCCGACACCATCGTCGAATCCACGCAAGACATCGAGGGTGCTCTAAAGGGCTGCTAGGTCCTCAGATTCTCCCTCAGAATCCTCCTCCTCCTCCTCATCATCGTCCTTGTCTAACAGCGAATCACCACGCTTCTGATGCTCCATATGCTTCAACGCCATCTGCTGCCTGAGGTGTTTCCTCTGCTTAGTGGCCGCCTATTCCCGAGCGGTGCTCTCGGCGCCTCTAGGATAAGGGAGATGGAAATGGGAGTTGAACGAAGGCATAGGCTATGAAAACAAAACTAATCACCCAACAACCTTCAACGAAGAAAGGAAGACAAATCGAGGCGGCTTACCAGGTTAGGCCAGAAGTTCACCGAGAATGCCTCCACCACACCTTCAGCCGCAACAACGGTCCCAAAAGAGATCAATCCCTTGACCCACTTCACAACTTTAGAAACTTTGAGCATCTCCATGGTCTCACAGGTCGGATCTTTGACCCAGAGTAATCACATTGCAGGGTCATTCATTGCTTCTATGGCTAAACCCGCCGCTCCACCATGGTTTGCAAAACTACGACGCCATCCAAGCCGGCCGATACCTAGCCCTCGAGGATCTCTAGGATCAATGTCACCTTTGATAGCCGTGTTCTATCAAACCCCCAATTCCACGAGGTCAACCTCACCGGTGCGACATCGGAGAAAGGAGGAAGGGGCGTGATGGCATCATCCCAAATGTAGAACCAGTGGCCATGCCAACCTAACTTTGAAGACTTCAATAGCAAGCATGGATAACAACAAGAGAACCCATGGCGCATCTAAAGGTTCATCCCGCCCATGGGAGCAAGTGCGCCACCGTTAGAACCGTGCACCTTGTGGGTTTTCACCTCGAAAACCCTATAGAACGGGTCCTTGTTGGGAGCTATCCCTAGGAAGGTCTCACACATGATGATGAAGCCCACCAGCTGCAACACCACATTAGGAGGAAGGTGCTATAGCTGGACTCCATGCTCATGAAGGAAACCACGAAGGAAGTTGGATGCCAAGATCCCAAACCCACGCTTGTGGAAGTCGATAAACGACACCACCTCCCCTGGCTACGGGAGGGGCACCACCTCATCGATAGGAGCCCTCCATCCGGTGACCTCCTTCGGTGGAAGGAGACCCTTCACCACGAGGTGCTGCAGCTTTGCCTCCATCACCGATGAAGGTACCCACTCTCCCATTTTACGATTTAGGCGAAAGAAGGATCAGATGGTGATAGCAGCAACGCACACGATCTATAGGTAAACCTCATGAACTCAACCCCTTTCCTTCTATCTTTCCTTTAGATTGTAGGAACAACGACAACAGGTGAGAACAAGGTAAGGGGCTGGCTTGGGTAGAGGGAACTATTTATGTGGCGGCAATCAGGGAAGTGAACCACACCCACATGGAGTCTGCCCTAATACTGGCCCCACAAGCCCTCGAAAAACAAGCCTATAACAGAACCATCCAATTTATAAGAGCACAAGTATAATAGCAATCACAGAGGTGATCAAACCATCATACTTGAGCCCATATAAACCCGGTAGTCCGGTGAAATCACGAGGGATATCAAACAAACCAACATACAAACCAAGATCATACATGATTCAACATTACCAGTCACATGTTACATCACAGTTCACAAATAGTTCACAATTATCTCACATACATCGGAGTTCACATAGTTATTACAAACCAAGTTTAAATAGCGGAAGCAAAGTAGTTTGACATCAACATCACTCTTAGTTTAGATACATGCTAGTAACACGGTCATTCCAACAAAAGCAGAACAGAGGTGATAACTCATGAGTACCATGCCCCATGGTTTAGTCCTCATCCACGGTAGGATGAAGGCTGTTATTACAGTACCCATGGTACATCATGTCATCTACAACAAGAGGGAATAAACCCTAAGTATGAGAATCTACTCAGCTAGACTTACCAATCATAAACTAGAAATAATATGACACCAAGGAGTATGCAAGGCTTTATCGATGGAGTTAGCTTGACAACATTTTGCATAAAAGCTTATGTAACATAACTTGAAGATTTAATATCTCTAGCATCAATTTGAATACCTATTCAATTAAGCATCTCTAGATTAGCACCTGTACTAGAGCAATCACTTGATTAAGCTAACAAGCATTTGTAACCATATCCAATTATAAGAATAATTCGAGCATCATCATAACCCACAAGTTTCCATTAAGTTACTCTACGTTGCCGCTGCTCAGTCAAGTTCTCACTATCTAGGAGAGACAGTGATTCGAATCAATTCCTACCCAGTTGGGGAATTATTCCTAACATAAACCCATACTTCCCTCATTAGGATCGCATTGGGTCACCTTTGGTACAACTCAGGAACCAACTTTGCGGGCCCGATCAGCGCCGCACCCTCAAAGATTCTACCAATTTGCTAGGAAGATCAGGACTCAAACCCACCCTTGGACTTATGCCATTGGCTCTCCACACATCCTTACTGCCTCTAGTGTGCGCACTTTCACTTACCGGGGCCCGGCCTGAATTGAGCTACTTGGCTTCATAGTTGGAATGACTTATCCGGTCAACTAAGTGCTAGGCATGCATTCAACATGACATGAGGACGTACCATGAATCGGTTCTTAACCGACACAGACAGGGATAGATAGGCACCAAGATCTCCATGCCTTGTGCTTCTCTATCAAAATCTCGCTCGGTCTCCTTTTTATTCATCAACACATGGTTATTTCCACGATAGCAATTATAGCCAACCGTGATCAGTTATGTACCTATATGTTTTAGGTGACAGGAAATCACCTGAGTTCTATCAGACTAAGCAAGGCTAAGCATTAATTCAATCCTAGACCTACCAAGGATTCAAGATATATTTATCTGGACAAGGATAATATATGCAACAAGTGGTTTCAATCAACTCTTATAACCTAATGCATCAAACATAAAGGACGCAAGTGATATTTGTAAAAACATAGGAGGCTTATAATGCTCCGGGGCTTGCCTTTCAAGAACGAGGAAGGTTGGTGGTCAGAACACTCAGGGAGATCATCTACGTTGACTCCTCCTTCTGCTTGAACTTCTTGCTCCTGAGCTGCCTACTGGTCCTGATGCACGGGTTCAAACTCGTGAAGCGTCACTCCTTCCGGGGAACCTATTGTATGCATATGCATAGCATAAGAGTCATGAATGCATAAGAGATGGAAGGTGATGACAAAAGGTACAACCATGTATAGATGGACACATGAATGATATGATGACACAAGATTAATATTTACTTTACTGAGTAGGTGCATATCTTTTCTTAAAAACAAGAACTACACACTCATCAAACTCTAACAACCTAAAGTAAAGTTGTTTATCTTCAGTAAGAGGTCTAGCACCTACAACTAACAACTTATCTTAATCATCCTAAGCATCTAAATCATCACATCAACTCATATAAAATGATCAAGTCATTCACTGCATTCAACAGATTTAGGGCTGTAGACAACAGCTGCTAGTTTAATTGATAACTGGAGTTGTACTGACCCAAAAGACATGCAACAACACAATCTAGAAAGCTGATGAAGTGAGCTACAATTAATCTTTAATAATCCCCTCATGATTCCTAAGTTAATAAGGTCAAACAATCACATTTCTCAAATCTGGTCTAGAAATTCTAGAGAACAACTAGTTCTGAAGACCAACTTTGAGCAGTCATAACTCACAAATCATTTGGCCAAATGCCATTAAAATTTAACATGAGCTATACAAGTGAGTTATATACAACTTTGTTATAGACTAGATTCATAGCAAACATTATCTTTACCATGTAATTTGCTTTACTCTAGAATCTATCCAGAAAAGTCATTATAAGTGAATTTTAGGAAAAATAATATTTCACTACATACATGAATGGTACTTTGAGCACTACCAATGTTACTAATAGTTAACATACATCAAATGAGTACTAGAAAATATAGTGGCCATCCCTAAATAAATTCTTTTCATGCCTTTATTAATTTATTTAGATAATTACATAAAATAACCAACATATAGCATAAGTGTACAGTAAATTCCACAAACACTATGCAAGAAATGACAAGGCAACATGTTTAATAATAACATAAATAAGAAATCCTATTGAAATGTGTCAAACAACATAATTCATATTTTTCTTAGCTTCATCATAGCACAAGAACACTATGCAATAAATTTCATGCTCATTGGATACAAGTTTTTACCATGAAAAATAGCATAAGAATCTAGCACTTATTCAAGATAAATAGCAAACTCCTATTTCTAGCAAGATCACTATGCAACCAATATTTTTCCTAGGTAGTACATGACAAGACAAGACCGACAAAATTAGAATCACATTTTTATCACTTTCCTAGCTCAAGTTATGCATTTTACAATATTGGAAACATTCAAAAAGCATTTATCTAGCTCTATTTTATTCTCATAGAAAAATACTAGAAATAGTGGATTCCATATTTTTATCAAATACTACACTTCATGAGGAATCCAACAAAATTTGGTTCACTCAATTTGGACACTCCTAGCTCTAGATACGATTTTCCAAAGATAGCAGAAAATTCAAGAAAAGAATAAACAAAACCTAAAGCTACAGCTGCTGACGCGTGGGACCCGGAGGTCAATGGACCCCACTTGTTAGCCAAACAGAGATAGGGCACAGTGGTTGACCGACCACTGCTCATCGTTGGTGAAGCCACCGACAGCAAGGTCACCACCGCTGCACTCCCCGTGACCTTTCGCGCCTAGGGGTACCCTCGGTTTGGTCAGAGGTCCACCGTAGCATGCTCACCGGTGACAATGGTAGACGACAGAGGGTGCATGGTGGTATGCCAGCAGTCTCTAGCCACTATATGTTCCAATGAGGTGCTCTATAGCTACGTGGTAATCTAACGGAGCTAACCTAGGTGACTAGGGTTCTGGTGATGTGACGACGAGCTCTGACCACGTGCATGCTCGCGCGGTGGTGCATAGAGCACGATGGTGCTCACAGCATTTTGGCGAGATGGTAGTGAGAGGTGAGTCTTCGTCATGCCAGATGTTAGGTCTAGGCTTCCTCATCCTAATGTGTGCGAAAGAGACTGAAGGTGATGGCTTAGCTCGACGATGGCATGAACACCGAATTCATCAGATACATAAAATATGCAGGAGCATTTGCCAGCCCAAAGGACATGACCAAATACTCATACAGGCCATACCTAGTGGAAAGACCAATTTTAGGTGTCTTTGTTGGCACAAATATGTGTCAATCATGCTGGGTACATGAGCAAGACAGAAGGGTCTGCTCGATGGAGCTGGAGATCCGCCTGGCTTCAACAAAGGGATGATCGGTCCTACGTACTCCTCTTGAGACGTGCCAATCAATTTGACCCTATAATTGACAAGAAGAGAAAATTTATTAGTAATTTAAGATGGAACATGCCGGTCTATGCTCAGATAGTTCCAAGTGTGCTGCTTCAGGAGCAGCTATATGAGAAGAGCGACTAAATAGCCGATCCGCACAAAAATTGGCTGTTACGTATTGTAAAGCTCGTGAGCAGTGATTAATTTCATATTGATGGTATAGTACTCATAGATGTAAATAAGATCATCAACTAGATAGATGTTGTCGGTGTAAAGCATTGAGCCAATGAATCTAATCAGAAAAAGATATAGCATACGAATGAATCGACTATCTGATATGAACAGATCTACAAATGCTCTGAATCTAATCTGTTACCACTAACAGTGAGGTTCGACTGAATTGATTTTTAGCTATGATGATAGTAACAAACTAAAAACCAAAGAATCCACAAACTCATCTATACTTCGACAGGCTTTCTGAAAGACATGCTATACGTGAAGGCTCAGATGAATCGGCTATTTCACTTGAACAAACCTATGGGCTCCTCAGACTCAACCTGCTATCTTTAATAGTGGGGTTTGACCAAATCGATGCAGCCATGAGACAACAAATCAAACCCTTAAAGCACATAGATCTATTCATGATTAACAGAATCATGGCCACACACCGTAGGCGTTAACACACAGGCGATCGGCAATTTAGTCGATGCAAGCATAGCAAATAGCTAAGGTCATGCCTAACCAGGAACAAATCTACTAACTAGCATCCTCCAATCTGCAGTACCATCAGTGGGGATCAACCTAATTGTTGCAACCATAATGGTGAAGTATAAACCAGATTCAACTAGCTAGCAAACCTCTTTAAGATTACTCATGCCTTAATCGTGTACTATGCATGATCAAGATCAAAGTAAAAATAGCCTATGAAGGATAATCCATCGCTCAGAGTAAGAAAACATCATGTCGTAGTAAAGCGAGCAACTAACTGAAAGAATATAAGGCTAATCTAATTTGATCTCGACCGGACAGATTGATATTGCTATAAACTAATAACAATGAAAAACATTAGCAAGATCAGTAACTTAATGAATCTACCCGAAGGACGACACCCTTAGATAGAGCTGATAACTTGACCTTAATCTAGTTCAAGCAGTGGAGGTCGACCGGATCGATGCAGCCATACTTGAACTAGACAAGAGTCGATAACTAGCTTACACTAGAGTCGCATTGGAGGTCGACCGGATCGATGCAGCCATATGAACAGAAGTATAAGCCATGATGGTACTTATAGACAAGCCAGAGGTTAGCCAGACCGATGCAGCCCTGCTCGCTAAAGAACTCACTGAGATCTACTCTACTCCTACTCCTAAGGGGTGGCCAGAGCCGAAAAAATAAGTAACTTGTATTTGATTGATTGTGTGTCCCTTACAATAGCCGGGGTCCAATATTTATACCCGGAGCCTATGCATAAATCCTACTCGAGTACGACTCATCAGAAAACATTCCTAACTTAAGATAAGTTAGACCCTAATCTTTCCCTTTTTGTAGAGTCTGATATGTAGTTCCCCGACGCCAATCGTAGCTCATCATCGTTATCTACTGACGTCATTCAAAGAGAGCCGATTTCAGTGTCGCATCTGAATCGGCTGATATCGATCCTCATGCATTCGATTCCTTGATTAACACAATCTTGGAAGCCTTCGAGTTCCTACGTTCTTCTCCCAAATTTTTGTGTAAACAGTCTTTCGGTTTGATTTTAATCTGATGGTAATCAGATCTCAAATTGATCTTGGAGAATACCTTAGCCCTTGACAATTGATCGAACAAGATATCAATTCGATGCAAAGGATACTTATTCTTGACTGTTACGGTATTAAGTGGTTGGTAGTCCACACATATCCACAAGGATTTATCTTTCTTCTTCACAAATAAGGCGGGACAACCCCACGGAGATGAGCTAGGTCGAATGAGACCTTTCTCTAAAAGCCCTTGCAATTGAACCTTAAGCTCAGCTAGCTCATTTGGTGGCATTCTATATGGCCTCTGAGAGATGGGTGCTATACCCAACAATAACTCAATCTTAAACTCTACATCCTTGTCGGGTGGCAACCTAGGAAATTCATCTAGAAACTCGCATACCACTAGGATATCAAAGAGGGTTGTGGTCTAAATAGCACTGGTAAAGTCTTGGAGATCAAGATCTCTAGGAAGTGGCACTAAGAAAGCATCGTTACTCTAGGGTTCTCTCAACATGATGGTTCTAGTCGAAGTGTCAATGAGAACTCCATGGTCACTCATCCATTTCTTACCCAAGATTACATCTATCCCCAACTCTGGCAATACTACAAGATCTGAGGTATACTCTCGGTCGCTTATTAAGATGCGCACATCTTTGACTATCTGGTTGGTAGATATATTATTTCTAGCTACACTTATGCAATAACCACCTTTATCTATAGTAACTACCCTTTGATCATGCTTGGATACAAATATTTGACTCATAAATGAATGTGAAGCTCTAGAATCAAATAAAACAACTACGGGGTGTTGGTTCACAAGAAATGTACCACAGTAACAACTTCACCTAATGGGATCTCTTCTAGGGTGGTATAGTGCACGTGTCCCTAGCGTCCATTTGGATTACCCTGCTTGTGGTTGTTCTTCTTCTTAGAATAGGGGCAATTCCTTGACCAATGGCCAGTCTTGTTGCAGTTCCAGCATGGCATACTACTAGGTGAAACATTGGAGCTTCCTTATCCTATGCTACCCTTTGGCAGGGCAACAGAAAAGGCCTTGCAATATACTTTCTGGTTCTAACTAGTCTATACCTTCTTCTGAGGTGGTCTATACTTTGGAGCAGGTGGGCGAAACTAAGGTCTCGAAGCAATAGGAGCTTTTGGCTAAGATGCACTTGCTTCATAAGCTCTCTTGTGACTCTTAGATGCTGAATAGATGTTGTCCTGATTATCTCAAGTTAAAGCATCACTAACAAACTCATTGAAAGTGGCACATTTGCTGTTAGCTAGTGTCTTCATCAGTTTAGGACTAAGCCCTCTCTTGAAACTAGCGATCTTCTTTGTATCAGTATCCACAAACTCTGTGGCATACCTTAACAAATTGTTAAAGGCATGTAGATACTTAGTTAGACTCTTGGTACCCTGTGTCAGCCTCATGAATTCTGTATGCTTCATACTCATCAGACCTAGGGGAATATAATGTCCCCTAAATGTAGCCTTAAACTGGTTCTAGGTAATTTTAGCATCCTCAGGCAAAGTGGATCGATGATGACTCCACCAAATGCTTGTAGGCCCCTACAGTTGGTGCGATGCATATTCTATCTTTAGGTGCTCGATGAGCCTTAAGAGATAGAACTTCTGCTAAATTGTATTCATTCATTCATCTTCTTGTAATGGCTCTTCTGCTTCCTTAAAAATAGGAGGCTTGGTGTCAAGAAAGTCCTTGAAAGTGCTGAACTAGTTAAGTTTAGGTCCTTGGTGTTGGTCCCTTCCTCGTCCATGGCCAGCATTCTACGTGAGACCGCACAACACTTCTCCCATGGAACATTGGGTCTCCATGAGTTGGGCCATCATCTTTGCTGGCATAGGATGCGGTGGTGGTAGGAGGTCCTCATTGCCATTGCCACGGGCACCACTACCACCTACATCATCTCCACTAGCTCCCCTACGAGTGTGCGTCATCTGCAGATTTGCAACCACAAGTAATTATTAATGATGCTAGAAAAATTGTAGAGGAATTATATAATTATGCCAAACTAAATTTACTAGAGAGAATATAAATTCATATAATAAAATAGAGGCACAATAATTCATTTCCACAACCTTACATCACCAATTATATTACTTAAGGCCATTCGCAATGCATTCCATATATGCCAAATTGCTTGCCAACACAACGGGCATTCATTAAAAGTGCAACCACCACATGGATTACATGCTAGGTTTCAAGAGTACATCAAAGGGTTCCATGAAATTGAACTAAATTATGAGTTCATTACATAAATGATCTAAGATAGAGAGCTAACACATCTAGCAAGATACTATAGCTAAGCTACTCCTTGGGGTGGTCGCTATCGATGCTGAACACACCATCACTGTGGTCATCCTCAAAAGGCTCAATCTCCTCATCTTCAGGCTCGTCCTTGGCGTCCACCTCCATGCCATCGTCCTCTGCAATCAACACATTGGGATCTTCTTCCACCACTAAAGCTGGAGGAAGAATTGTGTTCACTATGTTGTTGAGACGATGAACATCTAGCTGTAGCTCCTCAATCTAGCATATGAGTTCTTGCTCTCTACGATCAAACTCCATTGCCTACCTAGTAGCCTGAAACATAGTCTAAATTCTAGCTGCCTCCCTAGTTTCAGCAA
This sequence comes from Miscanthus floridulus, assembly GCF_019320115.1. Classification (NCBI taxonomy): domain Eukaryota; kingdom Viridiplantae; phylum Streptophyta; class Magnoliopsida; order Poales; family Poaceae; genus Miscanthus; species Miscanthus floridulus. Next base: position 81,234,882 of record NC_089585.1, on the reverse strand, counting down.
GACAAATAGCCTCATCTCGCTCCGCATGGACGTCCTGTAACTCAGCCCTAGCTGCATCTCCCTTAGCAACAACATGAACAAACTACCCCCAATGAGCTTCCAAAGCTGTCATGTATACCTATCTCATTCTGAGATGCTCCAACTGCCCTTTTGTGCCTATGCACATGCACTCGCATCCTACACTATGAGGCTTGTGCATGCTAGGGCTCTATCATGCAGCTAACGTAGCTATCTTGGCAAAAGTAGAACATTTTTAGGACGACAAACATAACGCTCATAACAACACTAGATCTCTTTGCTCGCTCATCATGGTCTCTTACCAGTGCATTACCGCCCGGCTGCATCCAAGCGGTCACCGACGGATCCACCCAAGGAAAGATTCCGGCTGGACCGTTGACAAGCTCATCACCAAACTCCTGACAGATCTCACTTAGTGCCTCCAAAGCTACTACTTGGGCACCTTCCCAAGGAGACTACCCATTTGACTCAATACTCCAACCCTGGCACTGTGGATTGTCTGCACAGACTGGAATGGTCACCCATACATCATACCATGGCTGCCCCTTAGCTGCCACTTCCCTCCAGAAGTAGTGGGGTGACTCAGCATACCCAACTGAGTTTAGCACCCTCCACAGCATGGTAGGAGTGCCAAACACAGCTAGGAATGTGTCACTACAAGGCGGGGCTCCTGGTGCTGCCATTTGTAGCAAGTGTGCAACTCTTGTGAGAGGATATCATACATGAGAAGAAATTCAATGAATGGGGTAAGCAATTATAAGTAAGGGAGGGATGCATCAATGTAAATGCATGAGTGAACATGATGCATGCATGTGTCATACATCCTCACAAATCTTAGGAAAAATTTAAAATTCTAGCGACATACACGGTACCATACATACGTTCTCTCAATATACATAACTAATTGGGCTACACATTTTACTGTTAGTGTACCTACACAAGAATTCCATTACAGCCCAACCCAACAATTATATATACAAAAATGTAAATCTGGGCTCTAGGTTGCAACTAAATACTTCCATATATGTATACCCATACATATACTTCCGTATCAAAGCTACCCAATGACAATTTATTACCCATAATTAAATACGCACCATACACACATGCAAGCATTCATATATAGCCATATCAAAGCTAGCTCTCCCCGACTGCATGCTCACATTTTGTGGTTATGCCACTTATTAACTTACCTTCTTACCTTGGCGTTGATGTATTCGATCCATACATTACCACTCAAATGAATGGCATCCTTACAATAGCACGCCGTATGGACGACGAAAGTAAAAACCCCCATGTTAGTACTTAATTAGCCACCTAAAAGTCCTTAACTGGGCATAAAGGATATGACCACTGTCATACTCTAAATTTAAAATTTAAATTTTTTTAACACACCTATATATAGATATAAGTTGTCAAACTAATTTTATAAAACAAAACCTTTGTTTTAAATACCCATATGACCAATTTAGTGTTGAACCTTGCTCTGATGCTAGCTGTAACAGAAACATCCAATTTATAAGAGCATAAGTATAATAGCAATCGCCGAAGTGATCAAACCGTCATACTTGAGCCCATATAAACCCGGTAGTCCGGTGAAATCACGAGGGATCTCAAACAAACCAACATACAAACCAAGATCGTACATGATTCAACATAACTAGTCACATGTTACATCACAATTCATAAATAGTTCACAAGTATCTCACATACATCGGAGTTCATATAGTTATTACAAACCAAGTTTAAATAGCAGAGGCAAAGTAGTTTGACATCAACATCACTCTTAGTTTAGATACATGCCAGTACCACGGTCATTCCAACAAAAGCAAAATAGAGGAGATAACTTAGGAGTACCATGCCCCATGGTTTAGTCCTCATCCATGGCCGGATGAAGGCAGTTCTTACAGTACCCATGGTACATTATGTCATCTGCAACACGAGGGAATAAACCCTGAGTACGAGAATGTACTCAGCTAGACTTACCCATCATAAACTAGAAATAATATGACACCAAGGAGTATGCAAGGCTTTATCAGTGGAGTTATCTTGCCAACATTTTGTATAAAAGCTTAAGTAACATAACTTGAAGATTTAGTATCTCTAGCATCAATTTGAATACCTATTCAATTAAGCATCTCTAGATTAGCACCTATAGTAGAGCAATCACTTGATTAAGCTAACAAGCATTAGTAACCATATCCGGTTATATTAATAATTCGAGCATCATCATAACCCACAAGTTTCCTTTAAGTTACTCTACATTGCCATTGCTCAGTCAAGTTCTCACTATCTAGGAGAGATGGTGATTCGAATCGATTCCTACCCAGCTGGGGAATTATTCCTAAAACAAACCCATACTTCCCCCATCGAGGTCGCATCGGGCCACCTTTGGTACAACTCGGGAACCAACTTCGTGGGTCCGATTAGCGCCGCACCCTCAGAGATTCTACTAATCTGCCAAGAAGATTAGGACTCAAACCAGCCCTTGGACTTACACCATTAGCTCTCTGCACATCCTTGCTGCCTCTAGTGTGCGCACTTTCACTTACCGGGGCCCGACCTGAATTGAGCTACTCGGCTTCATAGTCGGAACGACTTATCCGGTCAACTAAGTGCTAGGCATACATTCATCATGACATGAGGGCGTACCACGAATCGGTGGTTACCTGATATAGATGAGGATAGATAGGTACCAAGACCTCCATGCTTGGTGCTTCTATATCACAATCCCGCCCGGTCTCCTTTTTATTCATCAACACATGGATTTTCATGATAGCAATTATAGCCAACCATGATCAGTTATGTACCTATATGTTTTAGGTGATAGGAAATCACCTGAGTTCTACCAGACTAAGCAAGGCTAAGCATCAATTCAATCCTAGACCTACCAAGGATTCAAGATATATTTATCTGGACAAGGATAATATATGCAACAAGTGGTTCCAATCAACTCTTATAACCTAATGCATCAAACATAAAGGACGCAAGTGATATTTGTAAAAACATAGGAGGCTTATAATGCTCTAGGGCTTGCCTTTCAAGAACGTGGAAGGTTGGTAGTCAGGACACTTAGGGAGATCTTCTACGTTGACTCCTTCCGCCTGAACTTCCTGCTCCTAGGCTGCCTGCTGCTCCTGATGCTTGGGTTCAAACTCAAGAAGAGTCTCTCCTTCTAGGGAACCTATTGCATGCATATGCACAGCATAAGAGTCATGAATGCATAAGAGATGGAAGGAGATGATGAAAGGTACAACCATGTATAGATGGACACATGAATGATATGATGACACAAGATTAATATTTACTTTACTGAGTAGGTGCATATCTTTTCTTGAAAACTAGAACTACACACTCATCAAACTCTAACAACCTAAAGTAAAGTTGTTTATCTTTGGTAAGAGGTCTAGCACCTGCAACTAACAACTTATCTTAATCAGCCTCATCACCTAAATCATCACATCAACTCATATAAAAAGATCAGGTCATTCACTGCATTCAACAGATTCAGGGCTGCAAACAACAACTGCTAGTTTAATTCATAACTGGAGTTCTACTGGCCCAAAAGACATACAACAAGATAATATGGAAATCTTATGAAGTTAGATACAATTCATCTATAATCATCTCTGCATGATTCCCAAGTTAATAAGGTCAAATAGTCACATTTCTCAAATCTGGTCTAGAAAGTCCAAAGAACAACTAGTTCTGAAGACCAACTTTGAGCAGTCATAACTCACAAATCATTTGGCCAAATGCCATGAAAATTTAACACGAGCTAGATACATGAGTTATCTACAACTTTGTTATAGACAAGATTCATAGCAAACATCATCTTCACCATGTAATTTGCTTAACTCTAGAATCTATCAAGAAAAGTCACTATAAGTAAATTTTAGGGAAAATAATATTTCACCACATACATGAATGGTACTTTGAGTTCTACCAATGTTACCAATAGTTAACATACATCAAATGAGTACTAGAAAATATAGTGGCCATTCCTAAATAAATTCTTTTTATGCCTTTATTAATTTATTTAGATAATTACCTAAAATAACCAACATATAGCAAAAGTGGACAGCAAATTTCACAAAAATTACTGTAGCTTATACTCATCCCCAGTAGGCTAATGTATAAATTTCATAGCATTTGAACATGTAGAACATCCTATGCAAAAATGACAAGGCAATAGGGTTAATAATAACATAAATAAGAAATCCTAATGAAATGAGTCAAACAACTTAGTTCATATTTTTCTTAGCTTCATCATAGCACTAGAACACTATGCAATAAATTTTATGCTCATTGGATACATGTTTTTACCATGAAAAATAGCACAAGAATCTTGCATTTATTCAAGATAAATAGAAAACTCCTATTTCAAGCAAGATCACTATGCAACCAATATTTTTCGTAGGTAGTACATGACAAGACAAGACCAACAAATTTGAAATCATATTTTATCACTTTTCTAGCTCAAGTTATGCATTTTACAGTATTGGAAACATTCAAAAAGCATTTATATAGCACTATTTTATTCTCCTAGAAAAATACTAGAAACAGTGTATTTCATATTTTTATCAAATACTACACTTCATGAGGAATCGAACAAAATTTGGTTCACCCAATTTGGACACTCCTAGCTCTAGATATGATTTTCCAAAGTTAGCACAAAATTCTAGAAAAGAATAAACAAAACCTAAAGCTACAGCCGCTGACGCATGGGACCCAGAGGTCAACGGACTCCACTTGTTAGCCGAACCGAGATAGGGCACGATGTTTGACCGGTCACTACTCGTTGATGGTGAAGCCACCGGAGGCGAGGTCACCACCGCTGCACTCCCCGTGACCTTCCGTGCCCAAGGGTACCCTCAGTTTGGTTGGAGGTCCACCAGAGCATGCTTGCCGGTGACAATGCCAGACGGTGGAGGGTGCGTGGCGGTACGCCAGTGGTCTTCGGCCACCATATGCTCTGGTGAGGTGCTCTACAACTACGTGGTAACCTAGTGGAGCTAACCTAGGTGACTACGGTTCTAGTGATGTGACGGCAAGCTCTGACCGCGTGCATGCCCACACGGTGGCGCTCGGAGCACGGCGGTGCTCACGGCGTTTCGATGAGACGACGGTGAGAGGCGGGCCTCGGTCATGCCAGATGTTAGGTCTAGGCTTACTCATCCTAATGCATGCCAAAGAGACAAAAGGTGATGGCTCAGCTCAGCAACGGCGAGCTCGGTTGCCACGACAGCAATGGCGGCCACAGCAGGAGCGGTGGGGTGTTCCCGTGTGCTTGCTCGGTAGCATCTAACCTAGACTTGACCTGAGCTTCTACAACTTAGTGTGGCACTAGAACGGGGAAGAGAAAAGCAGGGGGTGCGGTGGACAGGCGTGGCCACGGTGAGTTGAGCACGCGGCGGCGCTCCGGTGAGGTCTCACGACAGCAGAAAACAAAATGTGGCCTTACCCAAGTGCAATATGGTGAAGCAAGGGGTCGGGGAGGTGGTAGTGGAGACAGAGTAGCTGTGGTCGAGATAGATTGACTAGTGAAGCTATATTGACGGCAAGCGGCTATGGCAGAGCGGTGTAGTGACGTGGCGAGCTTCGAGCTACGCTTCGACGACGCAGAGTGGAAAGTAGAGAGCGAGTGGGGGCATGGGGTCCCTTTGCGCCATCATGGCCTAAAGAGTCGGGCCATCATCGGTGTATGGCCGCCACGTGGTGGCTTTGGCCTGACGTGGTCGGCCACCGACGGCGTGGTGTCCGCGGCCATCAGCACCCGATGGGGTGCCTGACAACGCAACTTGAGGGTGGTTTTGCGCTTAATCCAGAGTGAATTGGTGCAAGATGTTTAAACAAACTTTGTAGAGCTATGTAAGGGCTACAAGATTGCTTTAGAAACCATCTTATAATTCAAAATGGTTTGGAAGTTACATCATCTCAAAGTCGGACACATCAAAACTGTGAAATCAGTTTGACATAGAAATTTTTCTAAGTTTGGAAAATAGTATTTCATTGATTCTTGTGAGCCCTATTTGAACATTTTAGGCACTGAATTAGCTCTTGACCCAAAAATAAAAGTTGTTACTCTAGTCAAGTACTACAACTTTGCTTAAGGGTACACTGCCATGCAAACACTCTATGCTATAGTTCAACTTAGGTCAAAATACAACTTGAAAATGGTAAATTACACTATAACCATGACTTAGAGGCCAAATTGGTCCAAGTCATGAATACCAAAGTTGTTCCATATGGCATTCTAAACATGTTTAGGGTACCCTTAAGGTCCCACAAACATTTCATACATTGGTCACACATAAGTACTTCCTAGGTCAACTAAGCATGTCATCACTTAGGTGCTTAATTAGGTAAGGTGATCCACCTGAACATTATTCCATTAGGTATCCTAAGTGTAGCTAAGGTGTTTTAGTGACCAAACATCACCATTTGGATTAGCCACACATGATCATAAAGCATACATACAATGAAACATAGACGAACAATAGTATGTTTCACATGTTTCATATGAAAATGCTTATGCATGAATGAATGATGCTTATGCTCATGCAATGCAAGTGCAATTATGCAATCCTAACACCTAGGGTGTTACAAAGCTAACAAATGATAATGCACAACAACGCCATTAAGACTAGAGAATCTAGGGAGGTTGACCGCCCTAAGGATTCATGCGTAGAGCGGCCCTCGGTCATCATGACCGCAGGGTGCGTACGCGATCACACACCGTGTGAATGCCTATAAGTCACGACCACCTTGCATATGGGTTGAGGGCTTTCAGGCTTCCCCGACCGTGGTCCTAACCATGACCTAGTGTTGTGCTTAGGAAACCCACTCCTAGATCAGTCCTTCAAAGGGCTCAAGGCCACCAAGGGATAGGGGCAGGGAGGAGATGGGCCCCTATGGCTCTAATCGGTGGTGTGGAGCCACACGACTATCTCTCTCTATGTTCGAGTCGTCCGCTTCGAAGTAACCTGGGTTGACCCCCTTTGGGAGGGAGGCATCTTGCCCTCTGACCACTATAGAGGCAGTCAGGGACCAACGGGCTTGATGAACGATGATTTATGGGACGTCTCTCGATGAGGCATAGCCAAACTCCACGTCGATTAGGGAGGATATCGGGTCTCCCTCAAATTGCCCATTGACCCTGACAAGGTGCACCGCTCCAACCATGTGGTTACAGTGGACATGCCTCTCCCCATGTGGGGCGAAACCAAAATTTGCCCATAACAAGGCATCATGACTCCTTGGGTCAAAAGGGGCGTTAGGGAAAGAAGGAGGTGGGCGCTAATGGCCCCACTATCAGGACGAGGCCTAGCAACACATCCTCTAAGGGTCACAATCTAGACAGCGCTAGGCCAAGATGGATAGCAATGCATCCTCCAAGGGTCACAATCTAGATGGTGCCAGGTCAAGACGTCAACTCTCGGTCAGCGAAGGCGTCTAAGAAGCCCCGGCGCCGCCCAAAAAACACGAATCAAATCCCACGAAAACACAAGACAATCTTGGGCCAAAAACTTAGGAAATATAACTTAAAATATTAACAAACAAAGCTAAGCACCACGACATTCTATAAACAAACCTTTCCTCATTCCAACACGATAGTAGCAACCCAAGCCCTAGAAGCTATGATGCTAGAAAGGGGCTTGTGGGACACTCCCCTTTGCCTTTGCAAGCAAACGCAATGAAGAGGAGCACCTCGCAAACCTCCTCCCAGCACCACAAATCTTAGAGCATAGAACGCAGGGGAGAGAATGGCAGCAGCGCCATCATCCCATAAGGACAGGGACGACATGGTGAAACTATCCATAGCAAGGACCACCTCACGCATCCTAGCTAAAGGGCCCTTGGAGGCGAGAATGTCATGAAGCTATAGTTCCGATAGCCATGACACCCCATCCTACCCTGCTCACAAGGCCCCTTCTAGCACTAGCTACTAGAAAGGGCAACGATGACTTTCGACCGCCATAAATGACCCTCAGCAGGACACATCATGAGAGTATCACACTCCTTCTCCCCTAGAAATTCTCTACTTCCCTCACTCTCTTAACATCTAACTAATCATAAACAGCTCATGGCTACAACCATGGGTGCCTCAAACAGTAGAAAGGTCTCCATTTATAGGCCCAAAGGTGGACCGAGTAGCCTGAGACCCCCATGCCATGTGGTGAACCTCGAGAGGTCACAACCACAGCCAGATGCCCATGTAAGGTCAGGTAATCAAGACCCTCCCAAAGGCAGGACCGATACAGCATCGATGAGACCACTCGGCCTTGCCTGGGTCACAAACCCCGAAACATGGCACACTAGCACGGCAAGGCTCAGTAGTTGTTGGTATTTATTAACACACACAAATAAATCCTTAAGCGCATGGATACCGCTGTAGCTTTCACTTGGAAGTATTCCAAGTATCGTATCCATAGGGAAACATGTGAGACTAACTACGGTCTAACCTAACTAAGGGGTAGCAACAAGGTTAGCATAAATATTAGCGTAGAGAGGAAAACTAAGGTTCTCTAATTCTAACTTGGGTAAGCTATGTCTTCTACTATTCAACTAGGGACATTACTCAGGAAAGACACCAACAGAGGATGCTTTCCTTCACAACCGCATCCTACGTGCCCTTATAAATGGGAGGTGGACTATAGAGGATTCAATGAGGCTATAAGAGTCACCGTCGTGAGCTACCACCAATCTGCAATGCATGATGCATCTATGATTAACCTAAGTCTAAGCACCAGGCTTACACTTATGATTAATACTTTACTCCCCCTAGGAAGAGAATGAAGCACTCAAAAGAGTCACAAACCTGATGAACTATACAAACAAGATGTGTACTTAGATCAGAAGTTGATTACCAGAGAAATCTTAGAGGAAAGCTCAGATAGAACTTGGATCTGCCAAGGTACAAGCCATAGAGAGAGCACCGACTGGCTGTCTTCTCCTCCAAACTCTTCCCTCACTCTCTATCTCACTATTATTTACAAGACTAGATCCTAAAGAGGACTAATCTTCTCTCGATAGATGACTCTGATCCTGATGAGGAGAATATGAATTAGGCTTTCAGAGTATATATAGACTGAAGCATCAATTCTAGATCCTCAGATCAAACCAACTTGAAAGATCAGCGTAGATGCAATCTAGGAGGCGGTGGGAAACCGATGTACAAAGGAGGGGCTGACAGGTGGGACCCATAGGCCAACTGGCCTGCAAGTGGGGTTGGCTGGCCCCCATGTCAGCCTCTCATGGTCATCTTCAGTGGAGAGTCTCCTAGAGTCTTCTATAGTCTTCCCACACTATTTACACAGCGGAATTCCATGATTTCCTTTGACGAATAAGTCCTCCTTGGCGGTTTTCTGATTAAATCCTGCTGAAAACATAGATTTACCAAAACTCATGGAATTTATTAGTTTAAACCCCTAGACCTATGTTGGTGATCCTTTTTATGCATTTATACAAGTTATATTGATGGTTTATAAAGCATGTTAACGACCATTAACAAGCTCCCCCACACTTAACCTTTGCTAGCCCTTGAGCAAAGCTTAAACTCAGCAATGGATCAGGAGTTGCTACAATACTTTCACTCCTCAAAAGTACACATGTGTTCAATCAAAAATTCTCCTTTGGATTAGAATAAACTGATCTGACTTTCAAACTTACCCATATTACCTTCAACCATGGGGCTTCTTAGCCTTCACTTAGATTTGAGCAATTGAAAGACAGAATGATCAAGTCAAGCACTATGTCTCAAGCTCTTTGTTTTACCATTGTTCCAGAGTTTTTATAAGTTTTCAAAATAAAACTCAGAGATTCCATTATATGACATTCTCAAGTCTCTCAATATATGTGGTATTTGTGGATCCTCAACAAGGCAAAGAAAATGTTATGCCTTTTTCTCTTTCTACCACTAAGGCTTATGTGGAGTTCATAGGTAGGGAGAAAGCTAGAGCATACTTGCAATGCTTATATTGCAAAGTGAAACCTCGGATCCAAAGAGAGTTGAGTCATACAATCAAATCAAGATGTGCATGTGTGTGGATGTATAGTGGATATATATGGTGGCTAACCTAATTCTACTTTGTTCCTTAGAAACTTATCTCTCTTTTGAAACTTGAAAACACTTGCTAGAGAGCAGGGGCTATCTTATTCATCTCTCTTTTTTCAGGCAGGTGAAAGGATCAAGATGCCCAAGAGGGGGGGGGGGTGAATTGGGCTAATCACAAATTTCTTTGCAATAATCAAATCATATGGTTAGCCCAATTAACCCCTTGTGCCTAGAAAGTGTTTCGATTGATCTAACGCACAAAAGTTTATCACCCTAAGTTCCAATCCTACTCTAGCATGGCAATTCTAGGAATGTAAATGACAAGTATTGAATTGCTGAAAGTAAAGAAAGAAGAAGGAACGTGGTGATGTTTTGCCGAGGTATCGGAGAGTCGCCACTCCCCACTAGTCCTCGTTGGAGCACCCACACAAGGGTGTAGCTCCCCCTTGATCCGTGCAAGGATCAAGTGCTCTCTATGGGTTGATTCTTTGACACTCTGTCGTGGTGAATCACCCACAACCGCTCACAACTTGAGTTGGGTCGCCCACAAGCTCCGCCGGATGATCACGAAACTCCCAATCACCACCAAGCCATCTAGGTGATGGCAATCACCAAGAGTAATAAGCACGAACTCTCACTTGACCATGACAAGCCAAATGAGAAGGGTGGATGCACACTTTGCTACTCTTGCTTCACTAATGAGGGCACTCTTTGGGATTCTCAAATCTCAATCACCTCTCTAGGACCTTGCTCTTCTTGGCACTCTCAAAGGTGTTTTCAGCTGTTTGAATGAGCAAAAGTACCCCCACACAAGAATGGAGGTGGTATTTATAACATGGGCTAAAAAACAAACCATTATGTGCCTCTGCGGGGTGACCGGACACTACGATCATGTTGACCAGATGCGCCGATCAGTTTACCCCGAACTCCAGTGTTTATAGTGTGACCAAACACGTCTGGTCGCAATTTTCCCTCACCGGAACCTTACTAAAGTCGTCCGAATGCTGGCCCTCAGTGTCCGGTCACTTCACTTCTCAGCTTCTGATCACTTCCAGACAAATTCACCTTGATTAAATGAACTGACCGGACTCTGAGCCAGCGTCTGATCACACCAAAGCCAGCGTCCGGTTAGTATTTGACCCTCCATTCACTTCCAACTCTCGATCATATGTGAATGAAGTTTGCTCCATTGGATCTAAGGACTATAGTGGAGCTACCTAGCGCTAGTTTCAACAAGTGTGCACCACACCTAACCCACTAGACTCACCTAGGTCAAGCTACCCGTCCGTACCCCCCTTAATAGTACGGCCAAAGGAAAAACAAAGTCCTAAACTACTCTAAGTGTCACTCCAACTCCAATCAACACTTAGAACTAGTCCATCCTTAACCTTGTCGTCCATCCTTTGAAAACCGAAACAATTTCCATCGTAGGGGAATGACCATCATGATAGCCCAATCAATCTCCATTACCATGACTTAACTTAATTGCCTCTACAAAACACACATTAGTCACAATAATCATGTATTATCATTAATCACCAAAACCCAACTAGGGGCCTAGATGCTTTGAATCTCCCCCTTTTTGGTGATTGATGACAATACCACCTCGAGTATGTGAAAGAGATGAGGTTTTTAACATGCTTGGTTCATATAAGCTTTTTGCAATAAGAACAAAAGTGTTAGGCAAGCTTATATGACCTAAGCCAACATGATGTACTCAAAAGATATGAAATAAGCATGAGTACTAGTAATAAAGCTCATTTGCATCAGAGTCAAACACGGAAGCAAAGCAAAAGAGCATAGCACACGTGATATGACATATAAATAATTCAAAGTAGAGAGCACACATGTCATATATCACGATCACTTAGATATCACTATCACATAGATATAGTTTAATGCATAGAAGTAAACACACGACAAATGCATAAAAGTGTATCACACATAAAACTACAAATGTACTAGATAATAAGCTACTAAGTAAGCTAAGCTCCCCCTAAGACTATCATACTCAAACCCTCTCCCCCTTTGGCATCAAACACCAAAACCTAAGGGTCGGTTGGTGGGGCTGCAGCAGATGAGCCGGACGCTGAGGTACGAGGAGCAAGCTAAAACTGGGCGCTATCATCATATGACCCTAAGCTCTAAGCAGTCTGACCCTCTATAGCTAGAAGCAATACTGAAGCAGTCTAGGTTGGATCAGGAATTGGAGCTGCTATAGGTTGTGCTAGTATGATTGAAGCAGCCAGCTCTGATGATGCCACTAAGGAAGGGAGCGTCTCTATAGTCTTGGTAATAGGTGCAACTGTAGAAGGACCTAGGACATGTAGATATGGAGGAGTAGGCTACCCTATCAACTCACTAAAGGATGCACCAAGGCTCTTGGACACTGTAGTCTCTAGCACTAGCAACGAGGATGTCTTAGCCGGTGTGAAGCCCATCTAAAGAGGTGTGAACTGTGGGGCTATCACTAGAGAAGCAAAATACTAGGACACCTACTCTGTAGATGAAGCAAACTGTGTTGGTGGCTGTCCCTGACTCTGAAGCCCACTAGGCTATACTGCTAGAGTCATCGAAGTGGTGGCAGGCTGACCAAGCTAGGGCGAAGGCTGTGGCGGTGGAGCCCCAATCACTATCACTACATGCTGCATGAATCCGAGAAGCTGCTGCTGCTTGAGAAGCTGCTGCTGATGCATGGCCTGTTAATGCTGCTGTATGGCCTGCTGCTGCTGCTGGCGTTGGAACTTGTCCTGCCGAGTCTGAAACTATGCAAAAGTGGCAACGGTCTCCTGAGCCTAGCGTGCCTGATCCTGCCTCATCTTCTCATGTATAGCAAGTAGAGCAGGGTCTGTCTATGGTGTATGTGGAGCTAAACTAGAGCTACTAGCCTCATGATCATGTTGACATGCAGGCATCTGAGGAATGTCCCGGTAGTCCTCGTCTGAGCTGTCACTAGGGTTGCTCTCGACCATCCCCTCCTGCTGAGCAAGCTCCTCATCCTTAGTAGCTGCAATACCCCTAATAATAGCATCCTGCTGGGTTACAATCTCTGGTACATCTAGACGATGGCGTGGCTGACTAGGTGCCTATGGTGTACTATGGTGGATCATCTGAGTCAGGTTGTATGTAGGGAACTCTATAGTAGCACCACTGTACTCAGCTAGCATCTCAGGCGGCCTCACTATAACTGCCTTGTGAATAAGAAATGTGATCTAATGGGCATAGGGCAACTGTCGATGACCTTTGAACCCCTCAGCAATAGTATCCTCCATCTCTGATAGAAGGAGATCCCAAATGTCAAATACGGTCTGCTGCATCAGGGAGTTGAGAAGCCATAGCTGCAAGCAAGTTAAACCCTCATGATACCCCATCCTTAGAATCAGGGTCCTCCTCATAATGGCATCCAGCACTCTAGCTGTAGAAGTGAGATCACTGGGAGTCCTGCTCGACCCCTCGCTAAAAGGCTCCTTGAAGTAGTGGCGAACCAAATCTATGGAAGGCACCATACCGCCATGAGGGTGTCTAGGAGGCGTTGTCTGTCCATAGCAAACATCATGTAACCTAACGGGCTACTCCTGAAGCCTGAGTATCTCCTTGACCCTAGTGCTCGTCAGCCTATAATCTCTGCCTCTGAATGCAAAGTGAATGTATCTGTGCTATGAGTCAATCCATAGTGTAGCATAGAACTGACGAACCCAAGATGGAACATATAATCCTATCCATCCAATCAAGTCTGTTAGCCCTGGCAGATATGTAAGGTAGGGGCAAATGTGCTCTCCAGCTGCTGCAACTATAGACTCAATGTTGCACACCCTCTAAGGTCTGAATACAGCTCCACTGTTAAGATATGCATTGTAGAAATCCTCCTAGAGAGGTGTGTAGAATTCCTCTAATGCTCTATCATCCCTCCTAAGTAGGAACCACTGCTCAAAGTCCACAAACCTGAGCTGCTGCACCTTCTTGGCCATGGTGGCCCTCAAGTCCAAGTGTGTCACTAGAGGTGGACCCTGTGGTCTAGGCGGTGGACGAGAACCCCTCCACTGTGTATCTGCCCTCAACGTGAATGGAGCACGGGTATGACTAGAGTGGTGAAGCTATAGCTGAGGTGCCTGCTCTGTCTCCTTAGTCTACTATCCCTCCTGAGTCTGCTCTGCTGATGGTGCCTGCTGCTATGACTCCCCTTGAGGCTGACCCTCATCGATGGCAACATGAGGACCTCCAATCATGAGAGTCCTAGCTAGACCACTATGAAGGTGCTCAACCCGCTCAAGTGTAGCCCTAGCTTCTGGTGAAAGCTGATCAACAATCCGGACTCCACTACGAGCACCTCCTCTCTTGGCATGCTCTGCAGCCTCTACAACTATGGCTGCTCTAGCTGTATCTGCATCTAGATACTTGCGCTTCCTTATTGCCATCTTCTTTGTTGTCTTGCCTTTTGGATCTACAAGCAAGCGAGGCGGACACCTCGGATCCTCATCACCTGGACTGCCTCCAACATTCTTGACGTGAACCATCGGTTGGATCTGAAAGGAACAACAGCCGCTGACAAGAAACAACTACCAACTGTCACTTCTGAGGCTTGGCCTTGATCCGTACTCGCGAGCTTGGCCCTGAGTTGACTGACAATTGCAAATATGACCTCAATGGCACTGACTCACTACACGTTAGAGTAGATCGAATTTATAAATAATAACAATAAATCTAGAGATGCGAAACCCTAATAGAGCAAGCAAATTGGTATGAAATTGAATCGAGGGCTTGCTACTTGACGAACCGATGATCCGAGGAGAAGAGAAATGAAACGGGGAACATCGGATTGCGAGGCTAGGGTTAGGATTAGTGCTATGCAATGAATCAACGATTAGGGTTAGCAGGGCTAGGGCACGGTGTTGCAGGCATCCTATCCGCGGTAGTGGGTGGTGCTAGAACACATTGGTGTGTCAGCACTAGAGCAACTACGAGTGGGTAGCGCTGGTGTGGAGGTAGGACGACGCTACTATGGTGCACGGGGACGGCAGCATGGTGGCTCGGTGCGAGCAGGGCTCGGTGGCTTAGGCACGGGAGCTGGCAGAAGCGACGCACGGGCGTGACTATGGTGGCATGGGGAGCTAGGCTATGCGGTGGCACTCGGGCACGGGTGCTGGGCGACATTGGCGTGGGCACGGCAAGCTTGCGGCGGATAGGGCACAGCAATGGAGTCATCGGTGATGATGGCAGAATAGATTAAAAACATGCGGTGGCTCGCGGTTATAAGGGTCCCCGACCGAGTTAGATAAGGAAAGAAGAATAGAGATCAAAATCCACACGATTCCTATTGACCGGACGTGCTGCCACCTAGCATCCGGACACTGCCACCCAGCGTCCGATCGATTCCAGAGAGGTCCAAATCTCCTGGAATCATGACCAGACATGTCTGGTGGACACTGACCAGACGCAACCAGAGTCCGATCAACTTGCTTGAACGCCTTCATGCTTGACCGGACGCTGAACCTCCAACTGATCGGACGCTGAAACACAAAGTCCGGTCACTCCTTCGTAGTGAGTTCACCTCCTATGAACTGACCGGACGCTGGACTCCAGAGTCTGGTGCAGCATCCGATCACTCTTTTTCCAGCAAATCTTCAAAGTTCGTCACGCTGCCTATTCCCAATCAAGTCCCAACTTGAATAAGATCCAAATAAACACCAATTGGGACTGATGTGAGTGACCTCTCTCAAACCCTCAATTTTTTCAAAAATATTTTGCCTTAGGCTATAATTCTTTTTAAGAAAATAGGCAATAAGAGGGCAATTTAAAGACAAACGACAAAACAATATTCATGCATATGCAATGCAATACTTGTAAGTAAATCTAGTTGCTTGTCAAGTTTGATCCAAGGTTAAGCTTCTTCACACGCTTTTTGGCGGTTATCTTAACCATGTTAGACAAGCCCTATATGCATTACAAAACATTAAACATGTTGTATATTACAATGCAATGCAAGGGACAACACAAGCTCATTTTTTAGTGAAGTTACTAAAATCAAGCACATTGAGCTCATTCCGCAATCTACAAAATATTGTCTCATCTTGTGGTTTAGTGAAGATATCCGCCAATTGATCCTCGGTCCTTACACCTTCTAGTGATATATCATTTTTAGCAACATGATCTCTAAGAAAGTGATGGCGGATATCTATGTGCTTGGTGCAAGAGTATTGGAACAGATTATTTGCAAGTTTTACCGCACTTTCATTGTCGCACAAAAGAGGTACTTTTTCTAGAACTACACCATAGTCTAGCAAAGTTTGTTTCATATAAAGTATTTGTGCACAACAAGCACCCGCGGTAATGTATTCCGCTTCGGAGGTGGACAAAGCCACACTATTTTGCTTCTTGGAGGACCAAGACACAAGTGATCTACCAAGCAAATGGCACCCTCCGGATGTGCTTTTTCTATCAACTTTACAACCAGCATAATCCGAATCGGAATAGCCAACTAACTCAAATATAGCTCCTTTGGGATACCAAAGGCCAATGCTTGGTGTGTGCTTAAGATACCTAAGGATTCTTTTTACAGCAATTAAATGAGTTTCCTTAG
Source organism: Miscanthus floridulus (assembly GCF_019320115.1). Classification (NCBI taxonomy): domain Eukaryota; kingdom Viridiplantae; phylum Streptophyta; class Magnoliopsida; order Poales; family Poaceae; genus Miscanthus; species Miscanthus floridulus. The sequence goes on along the minus strand of NC_089585.1, from coordinate 81,218,230 downwards.
GATTAGCTTGAAATCTAGCACACATACACACACTAAACATGATGTCGGGCCTAGATGCAGTCAAATATATCAAGCTACCAATCATAGAACGGTAGAGAGTTTGATCAACCGTGTTACCTCCCTCATCTAGGTCGAGATGTCCATTAGTTGGCATTGGTGTCTTGATTGGCTTACATTCATCCATCTTGAATCTCTTGAGAAGATCATTTGTATATTTCTCTTGAGAGGTGAAAATCCCTTCTTTCATTTGCTTGACTTGAAAACCAAGAAAGAATGTAAGCTCTCCAATCATTGACATCTCAAACAACTTCGACATCAGTTCACCAAACTCTTTGCAAGATTCTTCATTGATGATCCAAAGATGATATCATCAACATACACTTGACAAATGAAGATATGCCCATCAAGCTTCTTGGTGAATAATGTAGTGTCAACCTTCCCAATGGTGAAACCCTTCTTAATGAGGAAGTCCCGAAGATGCTCATACCAAGCTCTTGGGGCTTGCTTAAGCCCATATAATGCCTTGGACAACCTATAAACATGATTAGGATATCTAGGGTCTTTAAACCCGGGAGGTTGATCAATATAGACTAGTTCATTAATAAAGCCATTTAAAAATGCACTTTTCATATCTATTTGATAAAGTTTCATTTCATGATGTGATGCATATGCAAGGAGGATATGGATGGCTTCTAATCTTGCAACCGGTGCAAAGGTCTCACCAAAATCCAAACCTTCAACTTGAGAGAACCCCTTTGCCACTAGTCTTGCCTTATTCCTCACAACAATGCCTTGATCATCTTGCTTGTTTCGGAACACCCACTTTATTCCAATGACTCTTGCACCTTTTGTCCGCTCTTCAAGAGTCCAAACTTCATTGCGGGTGAAGTTGTTCAACTCTTCATGCATTGCATTTATCCAATCTGGATTTTGAAGGGCTTCTTCTACCTTAGTAGGCTCAAAGCAAGAGATAAAAGAGTGATGAGCAATAAATGAAATAAGTTTTTGTGAACGAGTCATTACACCCTTTGATGGACTCCCTATGATGAGATCTTGTGGATGATCTTATAGTAGAGGTGTATTTCTTCTATTGACCACTTGAGGAGAAGGTTGTGGAGCATCAACTCTTATGCTTGTACCACCATTTGATCATGGGAGACATGAGTGTCTTTATTTTCTACTCTTCCATCTTTATCACCATCTTGTGGCACACTTGATGAAGAAGGTGGATCAATCACTTGTACATCATCTTCATCATCTTTAGGCTTGATGTCTCCAACCAGAAAGTTCTTCATAGCCTCCCTCAATGGTTCATCACCTACATCATCAAGATTCTCATGTGCTCCTTGGGAGCCGTTAGAATCATCAAATTCCACATCATATGTTTCTTCAACCAAGCCGGTGGCATGATTAAATACTATATATGCTTTGGACTTTGATGAGTAACCAACAAGAAAACCAATATCACAACATCTTTGAAACTTCCCTAGGTGTTGCCACTTCTTGTAGATGTAGCATTTGCAACCAAACACCCTAAAGAAGGAGACGTCCGGCTTCTTCCCATTGAGAAACCCATAAGGTGTCTTGCCAAGGAACTTTTGAAGGAATAGGTGGTTTGATGCATAGCATGCGGTGTTGATAGCTTCCGCCCATATAGCTTTGGGGGTGTTGTACTCATCAAGCATTGTTCTTGCAAGAGTGATCAATGTCCGATTCTTCCTCTCAACTACACCATTTTGTTGAGGAGTATATGTTGCGGAGACCTCATGCTTGGTCCCAACTTCATCATAATAGGCTTCTATGTTTGTGTTGTCAAATTCCTTCCCATTGTCACTTTTTATCTTCTTAAGCTTCACTTCAAATTCATTTTGTGCTCTCTTGGCAAACTTCTTGAAATAAGATGCAACTTCAGATTTGTTATGAAGGAAGAATACCCATGTATATCTTGAATAGTCATCAACAATCACAAGACAATAAAAATTTCCTCCCAAACTCTTGTATGTTGTTGGTCCAAATAAATTCATATGAAGGAGTTCTAGCACTCTTGCGGTTGATATGAAAGCTTTTGTTGGATGGGTATTTGCAATATGCTTGTCGGCTTAACATGCACTACAAAGGTTGTCCTTCTCAAACTTCACATCCTTCAATCCTCTCACCAAATCATTCTTCATTAGCTTCTTGAGTGAGCTCATCCCAACATGAGCAAGTCTTCTATGCCACAGCCACCCAAGTGTTATTTTGGTGAATAGGCATGTCTTCAAGTTTGCATTTTTGGAGGTGAAGTCCACTAGATATAGGTTGTTGTATTTAAATCCTTTGAATATCACATGATCATCATCCTTCTTGGATACAACAACCTCCTTCTCGGTAAACAAGCATTGGAAGCCAAGATCATACAATTGTTGAATGGATAGCAAGTTGAAACTTAATGAAGCAACATATAGCACATTAGAGATGGAATGATCATTTGATATAGCCACTTTACCCAATCCTTTGACCTTGCCCTTTGAGTTATCTCCAAATGTGATTCTTTCTTGTCCATCTACTTCTTCATCTAGTGAGGTGAACAGACGAGGATCACTGGTCATATGTTGTGTGCAACCGCTATCAATAACCTAATGACTTCCACCAGTCTTGTAGTTCACCTACACACAAGAGATCAAGCTTTAGGAACCCAAACTTGTTGAGGGCCCTTCATCTTCTCAACAAGTGACTTTGCAACCCAAATTTTCTTAGGCCTATTCTTGTTGGGAGGTCCTAAGAACATCACTTTCATCTTTCCACAAGAATTCTTTCTAAGCATGTAGTGAGCATTGAAGGCAAAAGGTCTAGCATGCTTGGGCAAGGGTTGTGATGGTGGAGTTTGGCACTCATGAGCAAAGTGGCCTTCTTGTCCACACTCAAAACATCTCTTTGGCTTTGGCTTGGACTTATATTGTTGTTGAGCTTGAGCCTTCTTTTCTTGGTTTGCCAAGTACCCAATGCCACTTCTATCCATCTTTATAATGGTGTTCATTAGTAGCTCACTTTGAAGATGCTTGCCTCTTGTGAACTTGCTCAATCCAATCTTAAGATGCTCTTTCTCCAACTTGAGCTTCTTGTTTTCTTCCTTGAGAGCATCATTGTTTTTCTCTTCCTTGAGCTTCTTGTTCTCATCTTTGAGCTTCTCATTCTCAAGGATCAAACCATCATCATGAACAATAGTTCCTAGCACAATAGACTTGGTGGTTTTGAGTTCTTCAAGATCTTTCTTGAGCTTTTCATTGCCATTCTTGAGCTTGACAAACTCATCATACTCATTGGCCTCAACCACTTGCTTGCCCTTGCTACTAGAACTTTGCTCAATGCTCTCAATGATCAAATCATCACATGGTGTAGCTATATCAATCTTAACATTGTTAGTAGCATCATGTGGCTCATCGGATAAAAATTCTTGAGCAATGATAAGATTATCATGATTAATCTTAAGAGTGGTGTATTCTTCTTTTAGCTTGTTGTGGCTAGTGATGAGCTCTTTATGCACCCACTCAAGTTTATCATGTTTTTCTTTAAGCTCTTTCTTAGAAGATTTGAGCTCCTTGAGTTAGGATGATATAGCATCATTTGCTTCTTTAAGCTCAACACTAGCCTTTTCTGCTATATCACATTTGGCTAAAAGAGAATCATTTTTAGCTTCTAGTTTTTATAATGATCTTAGTGTATTGTTTTAGCAATCTAGCAAGATCATCATAAGAAGGTGATTCATATTCATCATCATCACTATCGCTATCATCATCACTAGCATGCTCATCATCACCACTATCATCATTATTGGATACCTTGCGGTCACCCTTGGCCATAAGGCATAGGTGTGTAGAGGATGATGGCGGTGGTGGCGGTGAAGATGATGAAGAGTCGATAACAATTGCGGCCACCTTCTTGTTGTCACTATCATCATCGGATGAGGCACTAGATGAATCAATGTCCGTGAGCCAATCACCGATAATGTATGCCTTTCTACTCTTCTTCTTCTTGTGGAAGTCCTTCTTCTTTCCATCTCTCTTCTTGTATGGCTTGTTCTTCTTCTTCTCTTCTTCTTCTTCATTACTTGAGTCATCTTTCTTGCCATTGTATTTGCTCTTAAACTTGTCTTTCTTGGGCTTAGTGCATTGGTGTGCTAGATGACTAAGTTCTCCACAATTGAAGCAATCCATCTCGGAGATTGGCTTCCTTCTAGAGCTAGTGAAGAAATTTTTCTTCTTGCCATCAAACTTGATGCCACTCTTATTGAGCTTCTTTAGCATCTTGGCAGTCTTTTTCACCATGAGAGCAAGACTTTCATCATCAACTTCATCATCACTTGTGCTCTCATACTCAAGTCTTGCTTTACCCTTCTCTCGGCTAGCTTTGAATGCTAAGTCCTTATCTTTCTTCTTGGAAGAGGATGAGCCATCTTATGATGCAATGTGCATGTACATCTCATGAGCATTGATCTTTCCCAAGATTTGTGTTGGTGTAGCGGTAGAAAGATCATCTTGATGAAGCACGGTCACAATATGCCCATATTTATCAATGAGGAGGACACTCAAGATCTTTCTTACAACATCGGATGGTTGCATTTGAGTGAGTCCAAGCCCATTGACTTCCTGTACAAGAACATTCAAATGTGAATACATTTCATTAGCACATTCTTTAGGAAGTATTTCAAAAGAGTTGAGCTTTTTCATGACAAGATGATAGCATTCCTCATGCTCACTCTTAGTTCTCTCATGGAGCGCACAAATGTCTGACCATAGTGCATGGGCGTCTTTGTGGTTCCTCACCTGATTGAACACATCTTTGCAAAGGCCTTTAAAGATGGTGTTTTGAGCCTTTGCATTCCACTTCTCGTAATTTACCTCATCGCCTTGTAGGTGAGTAGCATCCTGAGGTTTGGGGAGCCTTGTGAGGCGGCTCTAAGAATACCAACATCTAGAGCTTCTAGATATGCCTCCACGTGAATTTTCCAATAAGGAAAATCATCTCCCTCAAAGATAGGAGGAGGTCCATCCCCGTGAGACATCTTACTCTAGGCGGTTAAGCCTAAATACATGAGCACGAGGCTCCGATACCAATTGAAAGGATCAAGATGCCCAAGAGGGAGGGGGTGAATTGGGCTAATTACAAATTTCTTTACAATAATCAAATCCTATGGATAGCCCAATTAACCCCTTGTGCCTAGAAAGTGTTTCTATTGATCTAACGCACAAAAGTTTAGCACCCTAAGTTCCAATCCTACTCTAGCATGGCAATTCTAGGAATGTAAATGACAAGTATTGAATTGCTCAAAGTAAATGCTTAAAGTAAAGAAAGGAGAAGGAACACGACGATGTTTTGCCAAGGTATCAGAGAGTCACCACTCCCCACTAGTCCTCATTGGAGCACTTGCCAAGAGTGTAGCTCTCCCTTGATCCACGCAAGGATCAAGTGCTCTCTATAGGTTGATTCTTTGACACTCCGTCACGGTGAATCATCCACAACCGCTCACAACTTGAGTTGGGTCACCCACAAGCTCCGCCAGATGATCACCAAACTCCCAATCACCACTAATCCATCTAGGTGATGGCAATCACTAAGAGTAACAAGCATGAACTCTCACTTGACCATGACAAGCCTAATGAGAAGGGTGGATGCACACTTTGCTACTCTTGTTTCACTAATGAGGGCTCTATTTGGGATTCTCAAATCTCAATCACCTCACTAGGACCTTGCTCTTCTTGGCACTCTCAAAGGTGTTTCTTAGCTATTTGAATGAGTAAAAGTATCCCCACACACGAATGGAGGTGGTATTTATAACATGGGCTAAAAAATGAACCGTTATGTGCCTCTACGGGGTGACCGAACGCTTCGATCATGTTGACCGGATGTGCCAATCAGTTTACCCCGAACTCTAGTGTTTACAGTGTGATCGGACGCTAGCCTGTATCCGGTCAGCACTGACTGGACGCGTTCGGTCGCAATTTACCCTCACTGGAACCTTACTGAAGTCAACCAGATGCTGGCCCTCAGCGTTCGGTCACTTCACTTCTCAGTGTTAGGTCACTTCTAGAGGACTTCACCTTGATCAAATGAACTGACCGGACTCTGAGCCAGCGTCCAGTCACACCGAAGCCAGCGTCCGGTTAGTATTTGACTCTCCATTCACTTCTAACTCTCAATCATATATGAATAAAGTTTGCTCCATTGGATCTAAGGACTATTTTGGAGCTACCTAGAACTAGTTTTTGCAAGTGTGCACCACACCTAACCCACTGGACTCACCTAGGTCAAGCTACCCATCCGTACCCCCCTTAATAGAACGGCCAAAGGAAAAACAAAGTCCTAAACTACTCTAAGTGTCACTCCAACTCCAATCGACACTTAGAACTAGTCCATCCTTAACCTTGTCGTCCATCCTTTAAAAACCAAAACGATTTCCATCGTAAGGGCATGACCATCATGATAGCCCAATCGATCTCCATTGTTGTGACCTAAGTTAATTGCCTCTGCAAAACACACATTAGTCACAGTAATCACGCATTGTCATTAATCACCGAAACCCAACTAGGGGCCTAGATGCTTTCAGCGGGCATCTAAGTACCCATTGTTTTATATATCTCGGACACTTGTCTATTTTTTAACTTTCTTCTTCTTTTTTTATGAATAACTTTTGCATAGCCCCATGTCTCTTTTCTGCAACAAAACTTTTGAGAGATGTCAACAAAAACTTGGAGCATTTATTTAGTAGATGGAAAACCTAACAAACATGTTTTTGGTGTTCACTCCTAGTGTAGGAGTAGAACATGTTTGGGTGGATCTAAATGGAATACATGTTTTTGTGCCCACCCCTAGTGTACGAGTAGTGCATATGTGGGTGGTGTGTGCGTGATCTTGATTTTAAGAGCATGACAAACCTCTCATAAGGGTCAACAAAGCTTGACTAAACTTGATGCAAAGCAAGCAACATATATGAGTGGAAGTTTTCCTAGCCTAAATAACATGTATGGCTCTGGTGGGAATTCAAGCTTTGTCATACAAGAACTCATCATGTAGATTTTTTGTGTTTTTCAAAAGATAAATCTCTAGAACTTTAGTGTCGCTTGGAATAAGACAAAAAGAAGCTCAGACCTTCTCATATCATATCTATCAATTACCTAGACTTAGATCAAGCATATGCTACCCACGAGTTTCAAGTTCAGAGTATATTCTTATATCAAAATAGTCGTATCCAAAACTCAGGAGAATTCAAGGCTGAAAACTAGGTACTTGAAAGGAACTACAATAGAGCAACTATTCATTATTTCTATGTAAGAGTTTATTCTGAGTCATCTTTATTTTATTTGGCTCTTAAAAACAAATTAAAGCAAACTAGACACATCTTTTATTTTATTTTTAGTTTTACTAGATCACACATTATTACTATAGCTATATATATTTATTATAAAGATAACTTTTTATTTTGTTTTCATTCATCATTCTTTTAACTATTAAAACAAACTAAAACTAAAACAAAAGGAGAAAAATACTTACCTGCATACACGGGAGTGCTTCTCCCCCAAGCTAGCTCTTTTGGTGAGGGTTTGGTGTTGTAAGTTCTTCGAACCGGACTTCTCCTTGTGAAGTTCATTGATCAAGTACCATAGTTTGTTCTGAAGACGAAGATTCTTGTGATGATGCCTCTTGTCGGGGACCTAATACCGGGGTACCCTAGAAGGTGGAACCAATAACCACCGAGTAGTTAAAAACTTCTAGACGGATAAGGGCGCCATAACGTCTCTTGCTCGAATGATAGGAGTTTGGTTCTGTCTCGCCCGATGCCTTTAGGGGCGAGCTCTGATCTCGCCCGAGGGCTGAGGGATAGACTCCGCCTCGCTCGATGCCTTTGAGATAGCTCTACCTCGCCCGAGGGCTCAGGGCTAGTCTCCTGTCTCGCTCGACGCCTTTGGGGCAGGGCTCGGTTTCACCCAAGGGCTGAGGGATAGACTCCACCTCGCCCGACCCTAGAGGGGCAGGCTCAGTCTCACCCAAGAGATAAGGACTGGTCTCTGCTTCACCCAACGGCCAGGAACGAGCCTCGCCCTGCTCGATATCTAAAGACTGATTTCATCTTACCTGACAACTTCTCCCGTTCTCCTCATGATGATGGGTACAGGGCAAGACAAGATGTTCGGATCAACCATGGCTCCAAGGACCATACCCTATGCCCTGGTAGGAAAAGTACTGCTAGGGAACAACAGGACAGGTACTTTAGACCCTTCTAGGCGCCATAGAGCCCAAAAGGTATTTTAGGTGCGTGCTCCTTGCCCTGTAGAGTTGTAGGTGCCACCTTCAGCTCTAGGACACGGAACCCAATGAAGATATATGACAACCGCTATGCTCCAGAAAAGGATTTGCTATCTCCACGAATGATGGATATTCTATCACCATGCTATGGACCCAAGGGAGCTGCGCCCGCTTCCTGACCCCTCAGGTCCACCAAGTCAGAAGACCTTGGCCATGGCGCTACTTCGAACCCCGACCCCGTGTCCCTCCGACGAAGACTCATAGGAACCAGAAGGCATGCGGAGCAAGGCTGGGGGAGGCTCATAAGTCAAAACCACTGTACTGCAGCCCATACCCTGCACAGGGCAGCATTCTATAACCAACCTGACATTCTATAGAGGCATCGACAGTATTGTGGGTGCTTATCTTCCTTCGCACTCATCAGAATGAAGAACCAGGCCAGGTAGATGTGAGCCACAAGACTAGGTAGAGTACGCATCCTAAAGCCCTCACCCTTGTAAAGCCAGCCCCTTCATCTATAAAAGGGGATGCGCTTTCTCCATCAAGGGGACCGATCTTTGATGGGATAGTACACAACACTCACACAGTCAAGCTGCGATCAAGCTCTTGGCCTCCTTTCAACCCTTCCATCAGAGACTTGGGACCAGTCCCTCTCTCGATCGTTTGTACCCCCTACTATAAACCGTTCATGGTGCTAATAACATGAGCAGCAACAAACTGGACGTAGGGACATTCGGCCCAAACCAGTATAAATCTTGTGTCCTTTAGCGCACCATCTGAGCCTAACGCGCATTACTATAAATTAACTTGCCAGTGCTTGTACGAAACACCGACAGTTGGCGCGCTAGGTAGGGGTCTTGTGCATTCCAAATCAGGCCTCAGATTGCCACCCACGCGATCAGCTGGGCCCTAGGCGCACACATGCATTTTGGCGACCTAGATTTCATCATCACACGAGGAGGAGAGCTGGCGCCGACTCACACGGCCGCCCAGTCTCTCCCTTCCATCAACCTCAGCCATCTGAGGCTTGAGGGCCCATCCGACAACTCCCTTGGACCCCGATCATCAAGGGAGGCCTCATGCAACGTCGCCCTATTTCTAGAAGGCCCCGTACAGAGCGCCCCGACAGCGTTTCCGTTCGGTCTCCGCAACGCTGCGGCGATAGCTGGCCACCTTCTGGCACTATGTGTGGTTCAGTCACCCACGGACATCGAGTTCGTGGGGGCGATTGAACATGATACGGAGACTCTCTACGAGCTCCTTAATGAGGAGCCAGGATCACTCTCTAGCTCGGACTCTAGTAGGGGGAGCCACCACCCTTCCCAGGAATGCTTCATGGCGCAGACCCTCGACGGGCACATCGAAAGTATCTCCGTGGAAGAGGTTACCCCGACAAACAACCCTAATGGTAGATCTGGGGAAGAGACAATAGCCCCATCTCGCCTAAGGATGGAGCAGTTGAGGGCCCGTCAGCAAGAAATCGATGAGGTCAGGCAAGGGCTCGTCCGAGAGTACGCAGACATCAATTGCGAGATTGAACGCCGCAAAGACAGGGGGCACGTGCGTGCCACGGCCCGCACCGTACACCAAAGGATCCTCACCGATGATGGGACCCTTCCTCACTTTGCCTAAGCAAGCCAAAACATCGCCGTAGCAACCGCCTTGCTGCATGGCCGTCCGAAGGCCGCGACATTCGAGGATCGCCACGCCCGTCGAGAAATTCGCACATTACTTGAGCGTGCAGCGACGCAGTAGGTGGAAAGTTCATTGTCTCAACGACATGAACCCGACACCAGCCAACGCATGCCCTCAGTGCGTCCCACCAAGGATGTGTCCGTTCACCAAACACCGCTAGGCGACAGGCAGCCCTCCGCCGTCCCAGTGCATCAACGCCTCGGCCATGGCCACAACGTACGCAGCATCATCGACGCTCGGAAACACGCCCACAGCGACGATGGAGAAGCAGCACACCATGGCTACCATCCTTGATGTGGTGGATGCTACGACAGCAACGAGGACCAAAGCCCGAGCCCTGGCATGCTAGGTCCTCAGGCCTTCGGTCGACACATCCTCAACACTGCGTTTCCCCTAAGGTATCGACCGCCTACCAACATCCCTAAATATTCTGGCGAAACAAATCCTAGGCTTTGGCTCAAAGACTATCGGCTTGCATGTCAGGCCAGTGGTGCGAGTGGTGACGATTTCATTATTCGCAATCTCTTGCTGTTCTTGGCTGATTTGGTGCGAGCATGGCTGGAGCACCTACCGTCCAATGCCATTCAGAGTTGGGCAGAACTGACGGAGATCTTCATGGGCAACTTCCAGGGCACATACAAATGCCCTGGAAACCCATGGGACCTCAAGAACTGCCGCTAGAAGGTCGATGAAACCCTCCATGGGTACATCTGGTGCTTCTCTCGGTAGTGCAATGAGCTCCCTAACGTCGCTGACGCCGACGTGATAGGAGCCTTCCTATCTAGGACAACCTACGAATCCCTGGTCCACAAGCTAGGACGCAGGGGCTCGTGGACTACCAAGGAACTCCTATACATCGCCACCAGTCATGCCTCTGGAGAGGAGGCGGTTGGAGCCATCTTTGATCGCTCCGATAGAAAGACGAGGTGGGACGAGGATGCCAGCGAAGGCGCCTCCAACCGTCCTGCCAAAAGGAAAAATAAGAAGCAACGGCATGACAACTCGCTCATGGCTGCTGCTGACCGCAAAGATGGCCAGAAGCCCATGGAGGGCACTCTGAACCACTTCAAGAAAATGCTCGAGGGACCATGCCTAAACCACGCCTTCCTGGCCAAGCATCTATACAAGGATTGCGGCCTCATGCGCAAATACTTGTCCGGGGGCCTTAACAATGGGGAGCAGGGGAAGGAGCCTATTCCTGCCATAGACGACGTAGAGGAGAAGGACGACGCCTTCCCAACACCGACCGGCGCCCTCATGATCTTTAGAGGATCAACGACCTATGACTCCAAGTGATGCTAGAAGGTCGCACGCCGCGAGGTCTATATAGCCGGACCGGCCACGCCTACCTTCCTCCGGTGGTCAGAATCTGCCATAACCTTCAACCGGACCAACCATCCGGATGCCGTCCCACACTCGGGAAGGTACCTGCTTGTCATTGATCCGATCATCGGTCCAAAGCGGCTCATGAAAGTACTGATGGACGGAGGCAGCGGCCTCAACATCATGTATGCCAAGACACTCGACGAGATGGGCGTCGACCAAACAAACCTCCATCCCATCCAAGCGCCTTTCCATGGCATTGTGCCTGGTAGGCAAGCCATGCCACTAGGGCAGATTGATCTGCCCATCACTTTCGGGGATTGGTCCAATTATCGGACTGAGACCCTCACCTTCGACATAGTGGGGTTCCTGGGGACTTTCCACTCCATCCTGGGATGACCATGCTACGCGAAGTTCATGGTCGTCCCCAATTATACGTACCTTAAGCTGAAGATGCTGGGCCCCCACTGGGGTTGTCACCATCGGCACCTCCTTCCAGCGTGCTTACGAGTGTGAAGTCGAATGCTGCGGACATGCATCTGCGGTCATCGCCTCCAAAGAGCTCACCACCCTCAGGGAGGTCATTGAAGAGGCACCGACAAGAAGAGGTCATCTGGGTCGTTCGAATCGATGGAAGGACCCAAGGAGGTCCTCTCAGACCCCAGCAACTCCAAGGGCAAAAAAGTCCGTATTAGGACCGCGCTCTCCTCCAAATAGGAAAGCACGCTCGTCGACTTCCTCTGCGATAACAAAGACATCTTTGCGTGGAAACCCTCGGATATGCCGGGCATCATGAGGGAGGTCGCCGAGCATACTCACCAGATCCTCCTGGGCTCCAAGCCAATGAAGCAACGCCTACGCCGTTTCGATGAGGAAAAACGCTGAGCCATCGATGAAGAAATAACAAAGTTGTTAGCTGCTGGGTTCATCAGAGAAGTACACCACCCAGAGTGGTTGGCAAATCCTGTTCTTGTGCGAAAAAAGAGTGGGAAATGGAGAATGTGTGTCGATTACATAGGCCTCAACAAGGCGTGTCCAAAGGATCCGTTTCCTTTGCCACGAATAGACCAAATAGTCGATTCCACCTCGGGGTGCGAAACCCTCTGTTTCCTTGACGCATACTCTGGTTACCACCAAATCACGATGAAAGAGTCCGACCAGCTCGCGACATCTTTTATCACCCCCTTCGGATCATTTTGCTACATTTTAATGCCAGTTCAGTCTAAAGAATGCTGGGGCAACTTACCAGCACTGTATGCTCAATTGCTTTGGAGACCTCATCGGGCGAACCATTGAGGCCTATGTCGATGACATCGTGGTCAAGTCCAATCGAGCTGACCACCTTGTCGCCGACCTTGAACAAACCTTTGTGAAACTCTAGGCAAACGGCATCAAACTCAATCCCTAAAAAATGTGTTTTCGGGGTCCCGAGGGTCATGCTGCTCAGCTTCAGCATCTCTGAGCGCGGCATCGAAGCCAACCCGGAAAAGATATCAGCCATCACAAGGATGGGCCCGATCCAAAACATAAAGGGGGTTCAACGAATCACAGTGTGCCTTACCGCCCTCAGCTGATTTATTTCATGCCTCGGTGAATGAGGACTCCCCCTTTATCAACTCCTAAAGAAATCTGACCACTTCGAGTGGATAGCCGAGGCTCAGGAGGCGCTTGACATGGTTAAACAATTTTTAACTAAACCCCCGGTCCTAGTTCCTCCATGCAACGGAGAATCCCTCCTACTATATATATCGGCCACCACCCAAGTGGTTAGCTCTGCCTTAGTGGTAGAGCGAGAGGAAGAGGGGCATGCCTTCAAGGTGCAGCGCCCTATGTATTTCATTAGAGAGGTGTTATCCGACTCCAAAGCCCGCTACTCCTAAATCCAGAAACTCCTCTACACCATCCTCATCACCAAGAGGAAGCTACGCCACTACTTCGAGTCACACCCTATAATAGTAGTGACATCGTTCCCCCTTAGCGAGGTCATCTGTAGCCATGACGCTACGGGAAGAACCGCAAAGTGGGCGCTCGAGCTGATGAATTAGGGCATTTCTTATGCCCCCCGAACAGCGATCAAATCTCAGGTACTGGCTGACTTCATCGTGGAGTGGACCGAGGTCTAGATGCCACCAGCAGTCGTCGATCAAGAGTACTGGACAATGTACTTCGATGGATCGCTGATGAAGAAGGGCGCTGGAGTAGGACTAGTTTTTGTATCCCCCCTCGAGATCCACATGAGGTACATGGTTCAGCTCCATTTCCCCTCATCAAACAATACTGCAGAATACGAAGCACTCATCAATGGCCTATGAATCACCATCGAGCTGGGCATTCGATGCCTCGATGTCAGGGGCGACTCTTAGCTGGTCGTCAACAAGGTCATGAAGGAGTCATGCTGCCACGACACCAAGATGGAGGCATACCGTCAAGAAGTCCAATGGCTGGAGGACAGATTCGATGGCCTCGAACTCAATCACATCCTAAGGCACCTCAATGAAGCAGCCGACACGCTCACGAAAGCAGCATCCAGCCGAGAGCCAGTCCCGACAGGCATCTTTGCCAACGATCAACACAAACCCTCGGTACGCTACGCGGGGTCGAAGCAAGCCGATGATGGCCCATCTAGTCTAACCCCAGGGGCTGATCCGCCAACTGCTCCACCCGACCCCAAGGTTATGGAGCTTGAAGAGGACCCAGCAGTGGAGTCCGACCCTCTCGATGACTAGAGAATGCTTTACCTCGACTACCTCCTCCACGACATACTACCAGCAGACAAGACGGAAGCCCGATGGCTCGCGCGACGCGCCAAGTCCTTCGTTCTTGTAGAGGGTGAACTCTACAAATGGAGTCACATCGGTATTCTACAACTCTGTATCCCTAGCGAACAGGGGAAGCTCCTGCTGGGCGACATCCATGATGGAATCTGTGGTCATCATGTTGCACCAAGAACCTTGGTTGGAAATGCATTCCGACAAGGCTTTTACTGGCCTACCACAGTAGCCGATGCCGAGCAAATTGTACGCACCTGCAAAGGGTGTTAGTACTACGCTCGGCAAACACACCTCCTGGCCTAGGCACCCTAGATGATCCCCATCACGTGGCCCTTTGTGGTCTGGGGGCTCGACCTGGTTGGGCCACTCAAAAAGGCGCCCAAGGGCTTCACCCACCTGCTTGTCACCATAGACAAGTTTAAAAAATGGAATGAAGCTCGACCAATATCCACGATCAAATCCGAGCAAGCTGTGCTATTCTTCCTCGACATCATCTATAGCTTTGGAGTACCGAACTCCATCATCATAGACAACGGCACGCAGTTCACCGGTAGGAAATTCATTCGATTCTATGATGAACAACACATCCGGATTGATTGGGCAGCCATCTCACACCCTCGGATGAACGGGCAGGTTGAGTGCGCAAACAGGCATGCTCCTTCAAGGCCTTAAACACAGAATTTTCAACCGGTTGAACAAGTTTAGACGCGCGCTGGCTCGCTGAGCTTCCGGTCATGCTCTGGAGCCTAAGGACAACTCCTAGCCGGGCCACCTGGCTACACACCTTTCTTCATGAGTCTACGGTTCTGAGGACGTTCTCCCAATGGACCTCGACTATGGAGCACCAAGAATTAGAGCATACGATGAATAGGGGGCCGAGGCATCTCACCAAGACGCCATGGACCAGCTAGATGAAGCCCATGACATCTATAACACCTCAGGTGTTAGCCTTGCATAACTTGACTTGCATAACATGAGCATGAGCATCAAGCATTCATAAACAAGCATTTACAATTGAAAATATTGGATTGAAACATCTGCAACATTTGCTTGTTATCGCATGTTTCCTTGAACATATGCAACTTTTCTCATTATTTCATGTCTCCATGTGTATATGCATGTGATCATGAGTGTATACATGTAGATGGTTGATATGAGTCACAAAAATATATTGGCAACACTTAGGTTAGCAAATGGAACATGGTTCATGAATGTCACTTCCCATGATCAAGCCCTTAAGTCATGTTTCATGTGATTACATTAAATAGCTCTATGAGTGACTAATACATGAAATGATTGTATGACCTTGCAATTTGCTTAAACATGTTTAGAGTATCATTATGAACAACTTTGATATTCATGCTTAGGGGTAATTAGGTCATTATGCCATAGTTTGAAGTGTATCATCATTTAAATGTGACATGTTTGACCAAGTTTGAACTAGGTGTTAGAGACCTTGCAAGGAGGTGGTCACTAAAGCAAAGTTGTAGTGATTGATATAAGGAACAACTTTTATTTTTGGGTCATTGAATGATTCAGCTCCTAACATGTTTGAAATTGGATCACAAGAATCATCAAAACAACAATTTCAACACTTGTAAAATTTTTCTAAGTCATTGTTCACTGACCGACTGACAGGATAACATTAGGGATGACATTACTCAGTGTTGGATGCGAAATCAGAGCATGATCCCTTAACAAAAGTTGTAGCTGGTACATAGGGCTATGATTTTTGTTCAGATCGTTTGCACTTTGGAGCTTCGGTTTAGCAGATAATTGCACCGTCAAAACACGTCGTCAGGCACTGCATCGTGTCACTGAATGAACTGAACTGGGCGATTCAATGGCCGACCATCGGCAGGCCTTCGCAGCGCCGCGTGGAGCCTAGTGGCCAGCCGTGCATCACCGACGCCTCACCACGAGTGGCCAAGGCAGGCCAGCACGCGCCTTAACCTCTCCTGCACCCACCCGCACTCAGCCGCACCCTCATTTTCCCATTTTGCCTCCTCCTTTGCATGTTCACAGCGTCCAGCAGTAGCTGCAACCTCGGCACCGCAGGCGCCGTCGTCGTGACGGCACAAGCCGCGCCTAGCTGCTCAATCGCCACCAGCAACCCCTCCACCATCATCCCAGTGACTCCCTACGGCCTACCCATGCCCACTGATCCCTCTAGGTAAGCCACCACGCCATGCACAAGACCTCGCCGAGCATCCGCCTGCCGAGCTCCGTTACCGTGGCCGTGTCGTTTCCGTTCGCCTTGCGCTGAAATAGCTCGTGCGTTAGCTTCGTTGTCGCTTGTAGATGCACGTCGTAGCCCTAGCTTGCGCTTCCATGGCCGACTCCGGCGTATCGCCGTTGTCCCACCCCGTTGTGCCACCATGGCCGGCATCATCGCCCTTCGTGCCGGTCATCAGCCCGCCTAGCTAGCCCCACATGTGCGCCCGGTCGTGTAGGTCGTGTAGTCATGATGTCACCGCCGGCGAGTTCGCCACCGACGAGTTCGCCGTCGGCGAGCTTTGGCCGCACCACCATCGCACAGCGTAGCTGCTCGGTTCTTGTCTCACTGACGCGTGGGTCCTTTGACCAGCAGGTCCCACCGGTCAGCGGCAGTAAGAGTATAGGATAGTTCAAATATTCCAGATTTGAGTATGTTTTGTAATTTTTAGATCTCCAATTTGGTAGCTTCAAAAATGGTGAAATAAATTTGGTAGGGTTCCATAGGAAGTGAAGTATTTAAGAAAAATATAATCTTGACACTTACAGTAGAAATTTTGAAAGATTTAAATGGATATTTGAAATGTGTTTTTGAATGCATGCAAACTTGTTTATTTTATATCTAGAGTTACTGTGCTCCAAAAATTATGAAATTTTTGTGGTAAGCTATTCTTGTCATGTATGAGCTCTGATAAAAATTTGAGGATCAGTGCATGCATAGATTTGTAGTTATAGATTTTCTTTTATAAATAGTTAATCCATGTATGAATTTTCATAAATTATTTAGGAATCCAATATTCATGAAATTTGTTGGAGGTTATCCTAGTACCATATGGATGCTAAGAAAAATAGGAAATCTATTGCTTGACACTTTTCACTAGGGTTTTCTATTTATGCTATTTTAAGCCTTTATGCTTTGTCTTTTTTGTATAGAGTGTTTCACTCAACTAAAATGGCATGAAACTTTTGTAGTAGTCTTTTGGTAGTATTAGTAAGGCACTGTAAATTTTTAAGAATTTTGTATGCACATTTGATATATATTTATTATTTAACCTATGTATCCAAATAAAATAATAAAGGCATATAAAGAAATAGTTTGGGCTTCACCATTATATTTTCTTGAGTGTATTTGGTGTGCTTGAACTGTTGGTAGACTTTGTGTTGTCAAACTTTGAATGATTATATGAAGTAGAAGTATGGTTGCGTCATAATGCGAATTAGAATAGTTTCCAGGACAGATTCTGGAGTTTGATAAGTTGCATGTTAAAAATGATGTTTGCTGTAAAAATGGTTAATAACTAAGTTGTAGGTAATTTTATAAGCTTTCTAGAAAGTCTAGGATCACTGCATTTGGATAATTAGAACTCCAATTATGAGGAGAACAAGTAGCCGCTATTTATGAAGTAGTAGATGCATTGTTGAAGTAATTAATTACATAATCAAGAAGAGATATGCACCTACTCAGTAGAACATGATACACTTGTTAACATATATGCATTCGCAATATTTTATGCCATATTCATGCATCTAGGATCGGAGGAAGAAATAACATTGCTAGAATTCGATGAGATAGAGGAAGGGGACCTAGCAGGAGAATCCTCAAGTCGCAGCTCTCGAAGGCGTGGAGCAGAATCCTGAAGAGCTTCCGGAGTGTCCTGACCACCGCCCCACTTCCTTTCTATGAGGCAAGCCTCGAAGCATTCTAAGTCTCCTAGTATTTTACAAATGATTACTTAAAGTACTTATGATTGATGCATTAGGTTATAAGAGTTGAATGGAACCACTTGATGCATATACATTCCTTGTCCAGATATTACACCTTTAACCAGTTATAGGTCCAGGATCGAATATATGCTTAGCCATGCTTAGACTGGTAGAAGTCGAGTGATGTCCTATCACCTACGAGATATAGGTGGATACCGAAGCACGATTGGCTATATTTGCTATCGTAGAACAGAACCATAGGGGTAAAAGAAAATTGAGACCAGGCGGGATGTCGATAGAGAAGCAACAAGACATGGAGGTCTTGGGTGTGGATCTATCCCCGTCTGTGTCGATTAAGGACCGTACCATTGTTGGCGCTTCTGACAAGATTGAATGCATGCCTCTCACTTAGCTGGCCGGATAACTCATTCCGACCGTGAAGCCAAGTAGATCAACTTAGGTCGGGACCTGTTCTATTGTGCGCTCCTTGCGGGGGGCGATCAGACTGAGCCCAAGGGCAGGCTAGGCCTAAACATCCTAGCATCTGGTGTCCCTAGATTGTGCGGCATGGTATGGACCCACAAAATGTGGATCTGAGTTGTACCAAAGGTGACCTAAGGCTGCCTTCGCGCGGTATGCCTGGGTTTGTGTTAGGAATAAATTCCCAGCTGGATGAAATCGATTCGAATCGCCGTCTCTCCTAGATAGTGAGAAACTTGGCTAGTCCCAACATTGTAGTAACTATGTTATGGAACATGATGGTTCGAATGAATATGGAAGTACAATACCTGCTATGGTTACTATTGTATGCTTTTAAATTGATACACCACATGTTTGGCACAGGATAGTTGCTAATCCAGAGATGGATAGTTATAATTAATTGATAAAGGAATCCTAATTGTACAACTAAGACAATTTCCTTTATGCAAAATGTTGTCAAGCTATCTCCACTTATATAGCCTTGCATAATCCTTGGAGTCATTTTATTTCTGGTTTATGATGGGTAATTCTAGCTGAGTACCTTCTCATACTCAGGGTTTTATTTTCCCATTGTTGCAGATGGCACTGTGTATCATGGTTATTGCAAGAGTTGCTTCTATCCCGCCGTGGATGAGGAGTAAGCCTTGGGTAGGCTTCTTTATTAATCCCTATCTTTGCTTTTGTGGACCGTGATCCTAGTTGGCACTGTATCAAACTATGTTGGAAACTTTATTTTCGAACTTAATTGCTTCCGCTTTATCTATCAAACTTAGTTGTAATAACTTTTATTCGTACTCTGATGATGAAAATGTATCTGTGAACTTTATATAATATGTGGCATGTATGTTGAATCCCGTACTGATCTTGGTTGTTGTAATCGTTTATCGAGACTCGTCATGGTACTCGACGGACTACCGGGTTTATATGGGTTCAAGTATGATAGTGCGACCGCTTGCGGGCTGCCATTGTACTTGTGCTCTTATAAATTGGTCAGTTCTGCGATAGCTGGTATCAGAGCAAGATTCAACGTTAATTGTCACATGTGTATTTAAAACAAAAGTTTTTGTTTTCCAAAAACCCTTCTCTAGCAACTAATAGTTATATTAATAGGTATTTGAAATCTAAAGTGTGCCAATGATCACTTTCCTGTATGCCCAAATTAAGGACTATTAGGTGGCTATTTAAGTACTAACATGGGGGTTTTTACTTCGTTGTCCATACGACGTGCTATTGTATGGATGCCATTCATTTGAATGATAATGTATGGATCAACTGCCTCTATGCCAAGGTAAGATGATGAGAGTATGACCGCAGGATGTGAGCGTGCGGTCAGGGGAGAGTTAGCTTTGGTACGACTATGTATGCATGCTTGCATGTGTATATGGTACATATTTAATTGTGGGTTTAAATTGTATCGGGTAGCTTGATACGGAAGTATATGTATGGGTATACATATATGGAAGTATTTAAATTTACATTCTGCATATTTCATTATGGGTTTGGGCTGAAATGAAATTTTATGCAGGTACACTAACAACGAAACATGTAGCTTGACTAGTTACGCAATATATGAAAGAACATGTGTATGCCACCGTGTCTATCATTAGAAACAAATATTTCCTAAGTTTGTGAGAACATACGGAACTGAGCATGCATCATGATAATTACCATTCACATAATTAAATTGTTCCTCCCCTTATAAAATTCTTACTCGGTTATGTAACTCTTATCCATTATGGCCTTGTCTCACCAAGTGTACATGTTGATGGTACAGATGGCAACACCCGTCAGGATGTGAGAATTTCCTGAATGTTTTTGGAACACCTACCCTCTTGTGGAGAGTTTTGCACTTTGCGGGGTACCATGAACTACCCTAGTATCATTGGATCGAAGAGTACGTGAAAGGACAACCATGGTACGAGGTGTGGCTCACTATTCTAGCCCACACACAACCGCCCTTCTGGCAGGAATGGAAGGCAGAATCGGAAGGAAAGACTCCTTGGGAGGCTGCCCAAGTTGTGGCCTTCGAGGTGTTAAGTCAAATCTGTCAGCAACATGGAGATGCACTTACCGGCAGTGCAGCGAGTGTGTTTCTTTGGGTGGACCCATCCACCACAAATTGGGAACAACGTAGCCAAAATGCTTTGATCAGAGATCAGGGATGAGTGCGTGAATAGCTCTAGTCCCTCCATGAGTGTAATGTTTGCCGTGATGAAGATGTTTTATGCACGCCAGGACACTAGGGATTTCTAGCAAGAGTCATACATCACCTGCATGGACAAAGTCATGAGAGCAGAAGCCGTGCAAAACAAGCTCAAGAAGTGTGTGTGCAAGCAAAAGAAAGCCGCAAGTAAAGCCCGAAGGGAATCTGACCAAGCTTATGAAGCTTTGGGCGCTCTTTATGCCCACATGGAACAAGTGGATCAGCAGAGAGCAGCAGCTCAAGAAGCTAGAGCTAATGATCAAGCAGTACTTGCAAGGACTAAGGGAGCAGTTGGAGACCACCCGTGCGAAGATGTCCACAGCTAGACATCAGTGTGATGCAGCAGAAAACCTGTGTCGCTAACATAAGGATAGAATGAGATAGGCACCGCGACATGAGCCACGCTTAGGATCAGTGCTGAAAGGAGCCTACGTCAACAACTTGCACAAGCTCACCTTCAAGTGATGAATCTTCAGCATGAAGTACACTATTTGAACAACCAGCTAAACCCTATCCTTGATGGGGAAGAGGATGGTCCTAGATATGGAAGAAGATGAAGATGAGGAGCCTGAGGAAGGAGATGATCCTATCTCTGACCTCGATAGTGATCATGACAAGGATTAGATCGCGTAGTACTTAGTATAAGTACTTAATGTATCATCGTTGGTTATGTAATGGACCTGTAGTTTAGATTTGATGTTGGTGAATTGAACTATCATGTAATATGGTTATTTGCATGACTATCGCACGTTCGGTTAGAACTCTAATTCTAGTTGATCTATCTGAGCTCATGATTTGGATATTAACAGTGCTATGAGTCCGATGAGCGATCAAATTGGTGATGTCATGTTGCGAGAATGAATTATTATGCCTCTATTTTTATTGTGAATTTGAGAATTTTCTCCAGTAATTTTAGTTTGGCATGATTATGATTCATCTGCAATCTTGTGGCATCAACCAATAATCGCTTATTGTTGCAACTTCACAGATGATGCGCACCCGTGCTAGAGCTGGTGGTAGCCATGATGGCAATAATGATGACTTACCACCACCACCGCCACCGTTCGCTCAGGAGTTCTTTACCCAGTTCTTAGGGAGCCAAAGGACAATGGAAGAAGCTCTGCGCCTCATCGCACGAAACACCGCTCGTGGCCACCCACATCAACCAGGGGCCGAGCCAAATCAGCATAGTACATTCAAGGAATTTCTGGATACTGAAGCCTCCTATTTTCAAGGTGGCTGAGGAACCGCTACAGGCTGACTGAGTGGCTCAACACCATTGAGCAGAAATTTCATCTGCTAAGGGTCATAGAGCATCTGAAAGCTGAGTATGATTCTCATCAGCTGCAAGGACCAGCAGGAATCTGGTGGACACATTTCTTGTCGTCTCTGCCTACTAATGCGCGAGTGACCTAGGGAATAGTTCAAGCTGGCTTTTAGGGGACATCATATTCCCCAGGGCCTAATGCGCATGAAAGCGGCTGAATTTATGAGGCTCACTCAAGGAATGAAGACCCTCACAGAATATATGCACGCATTCAACAACCTGTCCAGATATGCTCCAGGTTTTGTGGATACTGAGGAGAAAAAGATAGAGAGCTTCAAGCGGGGTTTGGGTACCAAACTGATGAAGACCATGGCAAATTCTAGGTACGCCACATACAATGAGTTTATTAGTGATGCTTTGACCCAAGAAAACCATAATAACATGCATGCCGTTGCTAAGGGATGCAAGAGGGCATTCGAGGCAGGTGCCTCCGGATCTTCACAGTCAAAGGCGCCTATCACAGCTAGGCCACAATTCCGTCCACCTGTACCCAAGTTTAGGCCTCCACCACCTAAAGCTTAGAATAGCAGACCATAGAAACCATTCCGTAAGGCATTCACTATTGCCTTACCAAAAGGGACTGGCAGTCAGGGAAGCTCCACAGGACCTAGGAATAATCAGCCATGTTTCAACTATAATCAAATGGGTCATTGGGCCAAGGAATGCCCCCACCCCAAGAAGAATGGAAACCCAAATCAGAACAATCAGAGGCAGGCGAACGCAAGGGCACATCCGAGATACGTGCATTATACCGCTGTTGAGGAAGTGCCCAGCCGGAGAAGTTGTCACGGCTGGTATGTTTCTCATCAACAAGCATCCCACTGTTGTTTTATTTGATTCGGGAGCTTCTCATTCATTTATGAGTCAAGCATTTGCATCTAGACATGATCAAGAAATAATTGAAGTAAGCAAAGGGGGTTATAATATAAGTTCAGCAGGGGGTACTATTTCTACCAAAAAGATAGTAAAAAATGTGCTCATCTCTATACAAGGGAGGGAGTACACAACGGATTTGATAATATTGCCCGGGTTATCGATAAGTGTAATCTTAGGCATGAATTGGATGAAGGATCATGGTGTTCTTATTGACACTAGCACCCGTACTATTATGTTGAGAGAACCCATAGGGAGGGAATGCTTTTCTAGTACCACTCTCCCACAATTTTGAACTCCAACATTTAGCTTGTGCTATCCAAACCACCACACTTTATGATATCCCTAGTGGTTTGTGAGTTTCTGGATGTATTTCCAGAGGAATTACCAGGTCTACCACCTGATAGGGAGGTGGAATTTAAGATCGAGTTAGTGCCAGGTACGGCACTCATATCAAGAAGGCCCTATAGAATGCCACCCAATGAGTTAGCAGAACTTAAGGTTCAATTACAAGATCTATTGGACAAAGGTCTTATCCAACCTAGCTCATCTCCATGGGGATGTCCAGCCTTGTTTGTGAAAAAGAAGGACAAGTCACTGAGAATGTGTGTAGATTATAGACCACTCAATGCTGTGACCATCAAGAACAAATATCCATTGCCTCGCATCGACATCTTGTTCGATCAGCTAGCGAAGGCAAAGGTATTCTCCAAAATTGACTTGAGATTAGGCTACCATCAGATAAAGATCAGACCGGAGGATATACCTAAAACTGCTTTCTCTACTAGGTACGGCTTATATGAGTATTTGGTTATGTCTTTCGGACTAACAAATGCTCCAGCCTACTTTATGTACCTGATGAACTCGGTATTCATGCCCGAACTCGACAAGTTCATGGTCGTGTTTATCGATGATATATTGATTTATTTAGAAAATGAGTCAGATCATGAAGAGCATCTGAGGATTGTTTTATCCAGACTAAGGGAGCATAAGCTATATGCGAAATTTAGCAAGTGTGAATTTTGGTTGAGCAAAGTACCTTTCTTAGGTCACATCTTATCAAGAGATGGAATCTCTATAGACCCATCAAAAGTACAAGAGGTCATGGATTGGAAAGCCCCAACTTCGGTTCATGAAGTTTAGAGTTTTCTAGGGTTAGCAGGATATTATCGTCGCTTCATTCTAGATTTCTCAAAGATAGCTAAGCCTATGACCAGACTACTTCAGAAAGATGAGAAGTACAAATGGACACCAGAATGTGAAGTAGCTTTTCACACCCTCAGAACGTTGTTGACTATAGCACCTGTGCTCGCACAACTAGACATTGAAAAGCCTTTTGATGTATTTTGTGATGCATCAAGAATAGGTTTGGGGTGTGTGCTTATGCAAGAAGGAAGAGTTATTGCATATGCTTCTCGGCAATTGAGAAAGCATGAAGTCAACTACCCTACACATGATTTGGAACTTGCAGCAGTTGTTCATGCATTAAAGATATGGAGACATTATTTGTTGGGCAATGTATGTCATATATATACTGACCACAAAAGTCTCAAGTATATCTTTACCCAACCTGAGCTGAACATGAGACAAAGAAGATGGTTAGAGCTAATTAAGGACTACAATTTAGAAGTGCATTACCATCTAGGTAAAGCTAATGTAGTAGCAGATGCACTCAGTCGAAAGTCTCATTGCAACCCTATAGAAGCATTATTGGAAGATGGTTTCAACTTGTTACACTCTGTGGTACTATACAATATCACGATCAGTTGTTCACTTGAGAGCAAAATTGTAGAGCTAGCAGTAGACAGATGTAGGAATAAGTCACATCAAGAGAAAAATGCGAGAGCAAGAGACCAAGCATTTCAGATTGGACAAAAGAGGTGTATTATGGTTCAAGGACCGACTTGTGGTACCAAAAGACCAAGAGCCTGAGGAATCAAATTTTAGATGAAGCTCACTCGTCCAAATTGTCTATCCATCCGGGTAGTAGTAAGATGTATCAAGATTTGAAAATCCGTTTTTGGTGGACTAAGATGAAGAAAGAGATCGCAGCCTATGTTGCTAGGTGTGATAACTGCAGTAGAGTAAAAGTTGTTCATATGAAATCCACCGGATTACTTCAGCCATTGCCTATTCTAGGTTGGAAATGGGAGGAAATCAGCATGAACTTTATCATAGGCCTTCCAATGACACCGCAAGGTCATGATTCAATATGGGTTATTGTTGATCGTCTCACCAAGTCAGCACATTTTATACCCGTGAACACACGGTATATAGTTGGGAAATACGCTGAGATATATGTTTCCCAGATCGTGAGACTACATGGAGTACCTAGGACCATAATCTCAGATCGAGGACCACAGTTCATAGCTCATTTCTAGGGAGCACTTACACCAGGCTTTGGGAACCAAGCTAATTAGAAGTTTAGGCATACCATCCGCAAACTTCAGGACAGACGGAGCGAGTGAACCAAATCCTAGAAGATTTGCTTAGAGCTTGTGTTATATCTTCAAAAGGTTCATGGGAGAAATGGTTACCTTTAGCTGAATTCTCCTATAACAACAGTTATCAAGCGAGTATCAAGATGGCTCCATTTGAAGCATTGTATGGCAGAAAATGTAGAACTTCATTGAACTGGATTGAGCCCGGTGAAAGGAGATACTTTGGTATTGACTTTGTCAATGAAGCTGAAGAGCAAGTACGTATCATCCAACAGCATATGAAGGCAGCTCAATCGAGGCAGAAGAGTTATGCCGATAGAAGAAGAAGACCACTAACTTTTGAAGTGGGTGACTATGTATACTTGAGAGTATCACCCATGAAAGGCGTGAAGAGATTTGGGATGAAAAAGAAGCTTTCACCCAGATATGTGGGGCCATACAAGATTTTGGAACAGGAAAGGAAATGTTGCTTATAAGTTACAACTTCCACCAGAGATGAGTGCAATATTTGATGTTTTCCATGTTTCTCAGTTAAAGAAATGTCTTCGAGTACCTGAAGAAGCTATTGCACCCACCAACGTGCAGCTTCAATCGGATTTGACCTACGAAGAAAAGCCAATTCGAGTATTAGAGGAGATGGAAAGAGTAACATGGAGTAAGATTATTAAGTTCTATAAGGTGGTGTGGAACAATCATAGTGAACCAGATGCTACGTAGGAAAGAGAAGATTATTTACTGAGAAGTTTATCCCGCCTTTTTCCAAGAATGGTAGGTCTTGCAAATCTCAGGATGAGATTTTTATAATGGGGAGGGGCTGTAACACCTCGGGTGTTAGCCTTGCATAACTTGACTTGCATAACATGAGCATGAGCATCAAGCATTCATAAACAAGCATTTACAATTGAAACTATTGGATTGAAACATCTGCAACATTTGCTTGTTATCGCATGTTTCCTTGAACATATGCAACTTTTCTCATTATTTCATGTCTCCATGTGTATATGCATGTGATCATGAGTGTATACATGTAGATGGTTGATATGAGTCACAAAAATATATTGGCAACACTTAGGTTAGCAAATGGAACATGGTTCATGAATGTCACTTCCCATGATCAAGCCCTTAAGTCATGTTTCATGTGATTACATTAAATAGCTCTATGAGTGACTAATACATGAAATGATTGTATGACCTTGCAATTTGCTTAAACATGTTTAGAGTATCATTATGAACAACTTTGATACTCATGCTTAGGGGTAATTAGGTCATTAAGCCATAGTTTGAAGTGTATCATCCTTTAAATGTGACATGTTTGACCAAGATTGAACTAGGTGTTAGAGACCTTGCATAGAGGTGGTCACTAAAGCAAAGTTGTAGTGATTGATATAAGGAACAACTTTTATTTTTGGGTCATTGAATGATTCAGCTCCTAACATGTTTGAAATTGGATCACAAGAATCATCAAAACAACAATTTCAACACTTGTAAAATTTTTCTAAGTCATTGTTCACTGACCGACTGACAGGTTGACATTGGGGATGACATTACTCAGTGTTGATTGCGAATCAGAGCATGATCCCTTAACAAAAGTTGTAGCTGGTACATAGGGCTATGATTTTTGTTCAGATCGTTTGCACTTTGGAGCTTCGGTTTAGCAGATAATTCGCCGTCAAAACATGTCGTCAGGCACTGCATCGCATCACTGAATGAACTGAACGGGCGATTTAGTGGCCGACCACCGGCAGGCTTCACGTGCCGTGTGGAGCCAGCGGCCGGCCGCGCATCACCGGTGCCTCGTCGCGTGTGGCCAAGGTAGGCCAGCGCGTGCCTTAACCTCTCCTGCACCCGCCCGCACTCAGCCGCGCCCTCATTTTCCCATTTCGCCTCCTCCTTCGCCGTTCACAGCATCCGTAGTAGCTGCAACCTTGGCACCACAGCGCCGCCATCGTCGTTGACGGCACAAGCCGCGCCTAGCTGCTCAACCGCCACCGCAACCCCTCCACCATCATCCTAGCGACTCCCTGCGCCCGCCCGTGCCCGCTGATCCCGCTAGGTAAGCCAACACGCCACGCACGGACCTCACCGGCGTCCGCCGCCGAGCTCCGTTACCGTGGCCACGTCGTTTCTGTTCGCCTTGCACCGAAATAGCTCGTGCGTTAGCTTCGTTGTCGCTTGTAGATGCACGTCGTAGCCCTAGCTTGCGCTTCCATGGCTGGCTTCGGCGTATCGCCATTGTCCCGCCCCACCGTGCCACCATGGTCGGCGTCGTCGCCCTTCGCGCCGGTGATCAGCCCGCCTAGCTAGCCCCACGTGTGCGCCCGGTCGTGTAGTCATGATGTCACCGCCGGCGAGTTCACCGTTGGCGAGCTTTGGCCACGCCACCATCGTGTAGCATAGCTGCTCTGTTCTTGTCTCACTGACGCGTGAGTCCTTTGACCAGCAGGTCCCACCGGTTAGCTGCAGTAAGAGTATAGGATAGTTCAATTATTCCAGATTTGAGTATGTTTTGTAATTTTTAGATCTCCAATTTGGTAGCTTCAAAAATGGTGAAATAAATTTGGTAGGGTTCCATAGGAAGTGAAGTATTTAAGAAAAATATAATCTTGACACTTACAGTAGAAGTTTTGGAAGATTTAAATGGATATTTGAAATGTGTTTTTGAATGCATGCAAACTTGTTTATTTTATATCTAGAGTTACTGTGCTCCAAAAATTATGAAATTTTTGTGGTAAGCTATTCGTGTCATGTATGAGCTCTGGTAAAAATTTGAGGATCAGTGCATGCATAGATTTGTAGTTATAGATTTTCTTTTATAAATAGTTAATCCTTGTATGAATTTTCATAAATTATTTAGGAATCCAATATTCATGAAATTTGTTGGAGGTTATCCTAGTACCATATGGATGCTAAGAAAAATAGGAAAATCTATTGCTTGACACTTTTCACTAGGGTTTTCTATTTATGCTATTTTAAGCCTTTATGCTTTGTCTTTTTTGTATAGAGTGTTTCACTGAATAAAATGGCATGAAACTTTTACAGTACTCTTTTGGTAGCATTAGTAAGGCATTGTAAATTTTTAAGAATTTTTGATGCACATTTGATATATATTTATTATTTAACCTATGTATCCAAATAAAATAATAAAGGCATATAAAGAAATAGTTTGGGCTTCACCATTATATTTTCTTGAGTGTATTTGGTGTGCTTGAACTATTGGTAGAGTTTGTGTTGTCAAACTTTGAATGATTATATGAAGTAGAAGTATGGTTGCGTCATAATGCGAATTAGAATAGTTTCCGGACAGATTCTGGAGTTTGATAAGTTGCATGTTAAAAATGATGTTTGCTGTAAAAATAGTTAATAACAAAGTTGTAGGTAATTTTATAAGCTTTCCAGAAAGTCTAGGATCACTGCATTTGGATAATTAGAACTCCAATTATGAGTAGAACAATTCGCCGCTGTTTGTGAAGTAGTAGATGCTATTGTCGAAGTAATTAATTACATAATCAAGAAGAGATATGCACCTACTCAGTAGAACATGATGCACTTGTTAACATATATGCATTCGCAATATCTTATGCCATATTCATGCATCTAGGATCGGAGGAAGAAATAACATTGCTAGAATTCGACAAGATAGAGGAAGGGACCAGCAGGAGAATCCTTAAGTCGCAGCTCCCAAAGGCTGTGGAGCAGAATCCTGAAGAGCTTCTAGAGTGTCCTAACCATCACCCCACTTCCTTTCTGCGAGGCAAGCCCCAGGATCATTCTAAGTCTCCTAGTATTTTACAAATGATTACTTAAAGTACTTATGATTGATGCATTAGGTTATAAGAGTTGAATGGAACCACTTGATGCATATACATTCCTTGTCCAGATATTACACCTTTAACCGGTATAGGTCCAGGATCGAATATATGCTTAGCCATGCTTAGACTGGTAGAAGTCAGGTGATGTCCTGTCACCTACGAGATATAGGTGGATACCAGAGCATGGTTGGCTATATTTGCTATCGTGGAACAGAACCATGGGGTAAAAGAAAATCAAGACCGGGCGGGATGTCGATAGAGAAGCAACAAGACATGGAGATCTTGGGTGTGGATCTATCCCCAGTCTGTGTCGATTAAGGACCGTACCATTGTTGGCGCTTCTGACAAGATTAAACGCATGCCTCTCACTTAGCTGGCTGGATAACTCGTTCCAACCACGAAGTCAAGTAGCTCAACTTAGGCCGAGACCCGTTCTGTTGTGCGCTCCTTGCGGGGGGTGATCAGACTGAGCCCAAGGGCAGGCTAGGCCTGAACATCCTGGCATCTGGTGTCCCAGATTGTGCGGCGCGGTACGGACCCGTGAAATGTGGACCTAAGTTGTACCTAGACCTAAGTTGTACCAAAGGTGACCTAAGGCTGCTTTCACTCGGTATGCCTGGGTTTGTGTTAGGAATAAATTCCTAGCTAGTTGAAATCGATTCGAATCGCCGTCTCTCCCGGATAGTGAGAAACTTGGCTAGTCCCAACATTGTAGTAACTATGTTATAGAACATGATGGTTCGAATGAATATGGAAGTACAATACCTGCTATGGTTACTATTGTATGCTTTTAAATTGATACACCACATGTTTGGCATAGGATAGTTGCTAATCCAGAGATGGATAGTTATAATTAATTGATAAAGGAATCCTAATTGTACAACTAAGACAATTTCCTTTATGCAAAATGTTATCAAGCTATCTCCACTTATACAGCCTTACATAATCCTTGGAGTCATTTTATTTCTGGTTTATGACGGGTAAGTCTAGCTGAGTATCCTTCTCGTACTCAGGGTTTTATTTTCCCATTGTTGCAGATGGCACTGTGTATCATGGTTATTGC
The DNA here is from genome assembly GCF_019320115.1 of Miscanthus floridulus. Taxonomy (NCBI): domain Eukaryota; kingdom Viridiplantae; phylum Streptophyta; class Magnoliopsida; order Poales; family Poaceae; genus Miscanthus; species Miscanthus floridulus. Next base: position 81,188,047 of record NC_089585.1, on the reverse strand, counting down.
AAGAGTTGCTTCTATCCCACCGTGGATGAGGAGTAAGCCTTGGGCAGGCTTCTTTATTAATCCCTATCTTTGCTTTTGTGGACCGTGATCCTAGTTGGCACTTGTATCAAACTATGTTGGAAACTTTATTTTCGAACTTAATTGCTTCCGCTTTATCTATCAAACTCAGTTGTAATAACTTTTATTCATACTCTGATGATGAAAATGTATCTATGAACTTTATGTAATATGTGGCATGTATGTTGAATCCTGTACGATCTTGGTTGTTGTAATCGTTTATCGAGACCCGTCAGTGGTACTCGACGGACTACCGGGTTTATATGAGTTCAAGTATGACAGTGCGACTGCTTGTGGGCTGCCATTGTACTTGTGCTCTTATAAATTGGTTGGTTCTGCGACAACATCGTCCCTTCTCCGTTCAGCTAAGTACCAGCAGGCGTTGCGACTGGTACCACAGCCGATGGGTACTGGGGTCGAGCCTTCAACGTCGGGGACCTCGTCCTCCGCCTTGTGCAGAGCAACAAGGACCGCCACAAACTCTCCCCGCCCTAGGAAGGGCCCTACTATCATCGCAGAAGTACTTTCGCCCAGGTGCCTACTAGTTGAAAACCATCAACGGCGAGGTCTTCACCAACGCCTAGAACATTGAGCAGCTATGTCATTTTTACCCTTAAAATAAGCGTATACTCTTCCTTATCAATTTTTGTCATTACAAAACCTCGATCCTTAGTGACTTCCGACCCCTGCAAATTGTGAGGGGTGAGACCTCACTCGGGGGCTGACATGAGTAATACAAGTATTACGCTTGCAAAAACCTCCTGTGTTATATTTGCAAACATTCTCTAAGTTTTCCATTCTTCTCATAAACAAGTCCTAAGGGCTAAGATTTTGGGAACAAATTCTGAATACAACTGGTAGGACTGCGAGAGACTGGTAGGACCTTTTTTCTAAATACAAGATTTTGGCGTGCCAGGAAGGGAGGTAGCCGTACCTTAACCAGCCCCGTACCTGGCGCGCCAATTGTCAGTGTTTCGTACAAGCACCGGCAAGTAAATTTATAGTAATGCGCGTTAGGCTTGGATGGTGCGCTAAAGGACACAAGATTTATACTAGTTCGGGCCGAATGTCCCTACGTCTAGTTTATCGCTGCTCGTGTTATTAGCACCGTGAACGGTTCATAGTAGGGGGTACAAATGATCGAGAGAGGGACCGGTCCCAAGTCTCTAATGGAAGGGTTGAAAGGAGGCCAAGAGCTTGATCGTAGCTTGACTGTGTGAGTGTTATGTACTATCCCATCAAAGATCGGTCTCCTTGATAGAGGAAGCGCATCCCCTTTTATAGATGAAGGGGCTAGCTTTACAAGGGTGAGGGCTTTGGGATGCGTACTCTACCTAGTCTTGTGGCTCACATCTACTCGGCCTCGTTCTTCATTCTGATGAGTGCGAAGGAAGATAAGCGCCTATAATACTGTCGATGCCTCTGTAGAATGTCAGGTTGGTTATAGAATGCTGCCCTGTGCAGGGTATGGGCTACAGTACAGTGGTTTTGACTTATGAGCCTCCCCCAGCCTTGCTCCGCATGCCTTTTGGTTCCTATGAGTCTTCGTCGGAGGGACACGGGGTAGGGGTCCTGGAGTAGCGCCGTGGCCTAAGGTCTTATGACTTGGTGGACCTGAGGGGTCGAGAAGCGAGCACCGCTCCCTTGGGTCCATAGCGTGGTGACAGGAATATCCAGTCGTTCGTGGAGATAGCAAATCCTTTTCTGGAGCATAGCAGGTTGTCATACATCTTCATCGGGTTCCGTGTCCCAGAGCTAAAGGCGGCGCCTACAACTCTACAGGGCGAGGAGCACGCACCTGAAATACCTTTTGGGCTCTGTGGCACCCAGAAGGGTCTAAAGCACCTGTCCCATCGTTCCCTGGCAGTACTTTTCTTGTCAGGGCATAGGGTATGGTCCTTGGAGCCATGGTTGACCCAAACGTCTTGTCTTGCCCTGTACCCATCATCATGAGGGAATGGGGAGAAGTTGTCAGGTAAGATGAAATTGGTCTTTAGATATCGAGTAGGGCAAGGCTTGTTCCTGGCCGTCGGGTGAAGCAGAGACTAGTCCTTATCTCTTGGGCGAGACCGAGCCCGCCCCACCCCCCAGGGTCGGGCGAGGTGGAGTCTATCCCTCAGCCCTCGGGCGAAACCGAGCCTGCCCCAAAGGCGTCGGGCGAGACAGAGACTAGCCCTAAGCCCTCGGGCGAGGCAGAGCTATCTCAAAGGCGTCGAGTGTGGCGGAGTCTATCCCTCAGCCCTTGAGCGAGACCGAGCTCGCCCCAAAGGTGTTGGGCGAGGCAGAACTAAACTCCTGTCATTCGAGCAAGAGACGTTATGGCGCCCTTATCCATCCAGAAGTTTTTAACGCTCGGTGGTTATTGGTTCCACCTTCTGGGGTACCCCGGTATTAGGTCCCCGACACCTCTAATGGTGATGTCACCTCCTTCCGCCAAACCCATCTTGGTTTTGAGTTTTGATTTTGGTTTGATAGGTTCAGAACCTCCGCTTATAGAAATTTAGAGAATCGACTGTTCTCCCCCATGTTTTGCTTGAAGTGTGTCCCACTCATAAGACATGATAGAGATCAAGTGCATGGGCTCTGTTGGTGTAAAAACACCAACAGAACCAAAATTTTATTCATTCTTCTCTAACCTTAAGTATATGGAACAAAATGAATTTGATGTTATGCGCTTTGTTCAATTACAACATAGTTTGGTAAGATCAGAAGATTGAGCATGAATGTAGTATTTAAGAACATTTGCAAAAAATTGTTGAGTTACTTAACCCATGGAAGGATTGTCCATAAGGTATTAATCTTTACATGATTATGACTATCATCTTCTAGAGATAAGATGCACAATGTTCAGTTCATTTGGTTAAGCATATGAGATCAAGAAAGTGGTGCTAGGAGCAAGCTTAAGCAACTAAACATGCTGAATTAATTAGGTTGAATTAAGTAATGAAGTTGTAACCCAAACATGTTTGTTTCTTATTTATGTGCATACCAGAACGAGGGAACTTTTTTTAAATAATGATCATTTACCTTAGGATGTTGCCTTTGTCATTGTAGCGTGACGACACCATATGACGAAGGGTAGATGACGCGTGATGGTCCTTCCTTTTTGCTTGAAGTTTTCCTTTTTCGGCTAGCCTCGCATCTTGAGCTGTTCATGAGCTTCTGGTCTCCTAGATTGCACCCTTTCTTTCTCATCCTTTTGTCATACCATCTTTCTACTCTTTGATCTTTTGACATCTTGTTAGACCTTTTGCCTCACTCGTTGTTTTATGCCTGTAAAGGATTAGTGGACAACACATACCCGAAGTAATATACAATTTTGAAACATAGATTGTTTGTCCAGAATTTTGTAATTTTCCTCTATGCTAATGAAAAGATGGTTTTGGGATTACTTTAGTATAGAGATCATGTTTTATACAAGCATGGCTCAAGGCAAAGGTAACTTGTAGCAAAAGACAAAGTGAATGAACTTTGGTACTTACAGTTCTTTCATCCATGTTGAATGAGGTATGTAGTTCTTACATCTATAATGAATGAACTATGTCTTCTTGTGCAAAGTTATTGAGGTTTGTCTTGTGCCTTGCTTCATTTCCAATTTGAATTCATCTCGTGACTTACTAATATTGAATTAAGAGTTTTCTGCATGGGGTTAGTCTAACAAAATAACCAGTATCTACTATAGCATATTCTTAGTTCAAAAATCAAACTAGACACCTTGTCTAATTAATCTAGGAAAGCATTTTAACCTAAGCACGACGCTTAATTTAAAAAATCATTGAAAGTAAGATCAACATTCCTAAACTAAGCACCATGCTTAATTCATGAGATGTATGAACATACTTCTAACCTTGAACATACTATAGTAAACGAAGGTGGCATGAAAGCATTACAAAGATTTATTCAAATAGAGATGAAAGGGCATGATTGTTGTTTAGCAAATTGAGCATGGCTTAAAGGTAGAGACAACCAAGATGAATTAGCAACATGGCATAAGATTTTTTCAAACAAGTTCATCCCCCACACTTGAATTTTGCAAAGTAGAATCATGTTTGGATGATAGAACTCTCATGTGTGAATGTGATTCAATGTTGCATGATAATTGGTTGGACATACCTTGCATCGTCATCCTTCATTCTTTTTGTTTCAAACCTAGAATGGTTAGTGACAAAAATACCCAAAGGAATATTCTCACAATTATTTTTCTATTCTCACTTCACAAAGGCATTATAGCAAAAGGTGAAAGCTCATGTTATCTCCCGAAAGTGCTTGCTTTAGGACAAAAGCTCATCCTTGGGAAACCATATAATTGGGCTCAAATTGGTGAAGTGGTTTCCCCTCCAACACCAACCTTTATGTACCCATCTCAAGATTCTCACAACGAGATCTACAATATTTATGATAAACATATGCATCTACAACCACCCTTTCAAAATCTTTATGAATTGGAAGTATGAGGGGGTTTAAGTTCTCGTGTGTGGCAATGTTGGAGAGACCAATTGATTCAGGAGATTTCTCATGCGAGCATGGATTTGATGAGGTGTTCATGGAATAACTTCCATGCTCATTGATGTCATCTTCCTTTTCAAGCTCTAAGGGTGTTTGTTCATGAATGTCTATAGGTGGAAACATTGTCTCCATCATTCCATGCCAATGATATTCATTGGTCATTTTATTGTCCAAGATTTCCCTTGGATTGGTGACTCTCAGGTTAATCTTATCCAAGACCTCATCCATCCATTCAATGGCAACAACACATAAGTTCTTAATATCCTCCAGCCATTGTTGTTGCTCTTCTTGGTCATCCTTGTGGTCTTCATGACTCCTAAACTCTAGTTGTCTTAATGGATTTCTAGGGTCATCATGAAAGTTAAGAGAAAGAGCATAAGAGGGATCATCGGGATTAAGGATGGGTTAAGAGATGGGTTTAGATAAAATATCTAATGTGGGTATAGAAGGGGAGAAGATAGGAATGGCTTCCAAATGACTTGGCTCTCCTTCTATGGGTTCATTAGACATGTCATCCTTGAATTCTTCCCAATGTCCTATATAGGAATAAGGACACTTTCTAAGAGGTCTCTTCTTGAGAGGATTTGAATTATATTCGCTCAAAGGTCTCTTATGAAGGTGAGAATTTAAGCTTTTTTCCAAAATCAACATAAAAAGATCATCCTTAATTTCAACAGGGATTCCCAAAGATGAAATTTCTTCTTCTCTTGGCGGATTTTGGGGTATTGATGGTTTGGGATTGATAGCTAAAGCTTAGGATTGGAGTGGTTGTGATTTGACTATCAAAACTTCCTCTTCTTGTTCGAGGGATGATTCCTTCTCTTCCTCGGGGAGTTTATTATGAATGTTAGTGCAGGGAGACTTTCCACAAATTCTATCAAGCATAGCCCTTGCATCACTAGTAGATAAATGAAGGAAAGCTCCTCTAAAGGATGCATCAAGGGATTCCTAGGAATCCTTGCTAAGACCCATGTAAAAATATTGAAGAAGTACAGGGTCTTGAATGGCAAGGTCCAAGTCAGTGATGATGAGTTGATTAAAACAATCCCATGATGTACCAAGATATTCTTCTTCTAGTATAAAATTTAGAACCTCTTTTTGAAGGCTAACCACTTTAGAGATGGAAAAGAAACGTAAACAAAATTTAGAGCATAGCATTTCTCAATCTCCTTGCATACTTCCTATGGTTAGACTATACCATTGTTTAGCTCTTCTCGTCAAAGAGAATAGAAACAACTTTCATCTTAAGGTCTTAACAGACATGCCAGCGATACGCAAGCATGCATAGATCTGTCCAAACTCTTGTAGGTGCGAGTATGGGTTTTCATTGCCTTCTCCCGAGAAGGATTTATCCTGAATTAGTTTTATAAAATACAGGTGCATCTCATAACTAGGTGTTATGATAGGGTTTGAGGATTCTAGTGGCTTTAGGCTTGCGCTCGGGGGTTTAGCATATTGATAGATAGGAGTGGAATCCAAGCTAAAAGAAAAAATAAAATAAAAGAAAGAATAAAAGATAAAATGTTAAGCTAGGCTTGTAGTTAATTTAGCAACTGTTTCTCCAGCAATGGTGCTAGAAAGCTTGTTGGTATATTTATTAATGCACACAGATAAATCTGCAAACGCACGGATACTGCTGTAGCTTTTACCTGAAAGTATTCCAAGTATCGTATCCCTAGGGAAATATGTGAGACTAACTACGGTCTAACTTAACTAAGGGGTAGCAACAAAGTTAGGATAAATAGGAGCGTAGAGAGAAAAACTAAGGTTCTCTAATTCTGACTTGGGTAAGCTGTCTTTTACTATTCAATTAGGGACATTACTAGGGAAAGATATCAATAGAGGATGCTTTCGTTCGTAACCGCGTCCTACGTGCCTTTACAAACAAGAGGTGGACTACAGAGGATTCAACGAGGCTATAAGAGTCACCCTCTGAGCTACCACCAATCCAGAATGCAGGATGCATCTACGATTAACCTAAGTCTAAGCACCATGCTTACACTTATGATTGATACTTTACTCCCCCTAGAAAGTGAATAAAGCACTCAAAAGAGTCACAAACCTGATGAACAATATAAATAAGATGCTTACTTAGATCAAAAGTTGATTACCAGAGAAATATCAGAGACAAGCTCAAATAGAACTTGGATCCGCCAAGGTAAAAGTCATAGGGAGAGCACCGATAGGTCGGCACCTCCTCCAAACTCTTTTCTCACTCTCTTTCTCACTATTATTTACAAGACTAGATCCTAAAGAGGACTAATCTTCTCTTGATAGTTGGCTCTGATCCTAATGAGAAGAATATGAATTAGGGTTTCACGATGGCTTCAAGGAGGGGGACATGGGCTGGTATATATAGATCGGAGCATCAATTCTGGACCCTCAGATCAAACCGACTTGAAAGAACGGCGTAGATGCAATCAAGGAGGCGGTGGAAAACCGATGTACGAAGGAGGGGCTGATTAGTGGGACCTGCAGGTGGGGCCGGCCGGGCCCCATGTCAACCTCTTGCGGTCATCTTCGGTGGAGAGTCTCCTGTAGTCTTCTAGAGTCTTCCCACGCTGTTTATGTGGCAAAATTTCATGATTTCCTTTGACGAATAAGTCCTCCTTGGCGGGTTTCTAATTAAATCTTGCTGAAAACATAGATTCATCAAAACTCATAGAATTTATTAGTTTAAACCCCTAGTCCTATGTTGGTGATTCTTTTTATGTATTTATACAAGTTATGTTGATAGTTTATAAAGCATGTTAACGAACATCAACAGCAGTCACGTACCATGTCGTTAGGGTGTCCTGACAGGGCCAAACGTAACGGCCACCTACCGCATTGAACGCACCAACCCATGAGGGGTCGAGCGACGAAGCTCGAATAGACCATGACTACGAACCCACGCACGAATACACACGCATCTCAGCGTGTCATGCCCCAAAAAGAAGATGGTGACAATGTCGTATGTGTATGAAAATTTAAAATCCTTATACACACACAAGACAAAAAGAGGCATCAAAATTTATACAGTAAGCACACTTTATTAATACTTTGTGTCATGATTACAAATTGAAGTCTAGATGCAAAAGGCAGCTATCCTTGTTCTTTTATTTAGCGCAGTAAAACTACTCCCCCAGTAGATGTCACGGTTATGCCCACCCTATGCATGCGTGTCTTTGTCAGTCCACCCAGCAGTACTACTCTCCCCTCCTTTGATGCATGTCAACAAGAAGAGCTAGATGAGTATGTTACACATACATCCTCCGTCCCAATTTATCTGTTGTTTTCGGTGTCAGTGCCACGACTTTGACTCAATTTGTACAAAATATGTGCAACATTTGTGTCTCCAAATAAATTTGTTAAAAAACTAGATTCAAAGATCTTTCCAATGATGCTAATTATGTATCATAAATAATAATATTTTTTAATATATATTTTGTTAAAGTTGTTTCTTGGGAAGCGAGAATGACAGATATTCTGGGACGGAGAGAGTACTCAACAAGAATAATAAGGAGAATAATATGTGCAAAAAATAAATATAAGATGAATCAAGCGTCAGTGGTAATAATTAGTGCCAAGTCTTAACGTCACCATCTCCCACCAATAATTATTTTATACGATGCGACCCTTCATCTGAGAACCATTTAACCCGACACTCTACTTGTGTGAAACCTTCACACGGACCATAGCCTGCCTATGCATCACTATTTCAAGGTTGGTGGCTGAGTGCACCTATTACCTACCTAGATGACGACAGCATCATTTTATGGAGGCTTTTACCTGTGTACCCTTAAAAAAGATGACACACTCCTACGTGCCCTTCAAAAGTTGGTCGTCACCTACATGCCCTCGTTCGAACTTTTCTTTTCCCTCACGCCATTCCGTCGGCATTCTGTTAGGTTTTGGCCGTTTGGCGGCTCTGACATGTGGGACCGGGCTAGAAAAATACCCTCCTTGCCCTCTGGGTCACTGACATATTGAGCCGCATCTCCTTCAGTCTCACCCGAGCGCCTCTCTCTCTCTCTCAGTCTCTCCCCATTCGCGTTCCTCACTCTCTCACCCGAGCGCGGGAGGACGCGGCGGCGAACGTTGAACGGCCGAGCTGCCGACGACGACGAGTACCCGCCGGCGATTCCACCTCCTCCCCTCGCGAAGGCGAGGGGCAGACCGACGCCCGTTCCCGCCAGATCAGCTCCTCCGCACTGCCCTCCCCTTCTAGATCCTTCTAGGCCTCACCAGATCCTCCGAGCGCGGACGCCCGGGGCGGAGATCTCGCCGGAGAAATGGACAAGTCCAGCGCTCTCGAATACATCAACCAGATGTTCCCCACAGGTACGCACGCTCCCGCTCGAATCGAATCGGTGTTTCCTCGCTCGCACGGGGACTTTGCTCGTGATGCTGTGCTGCGGCAATGCACTCATTTCAGTTGTGCTGTTGTTCGGAGCTCCTAGGGTAACAATTTGCTTCTGGTTTTCCGGTGACCTGCAGAGGCGTCGTTGTCGGGCGTGGAGCCGCTGATGCAAAAGATACAGAGTGAGATTCGCCGAGTGGACGCTAGCATCCTCGCAGCTGTCCGACAGCAGGTTTGGCCTCCTTGTTCTGTGTCATGCAGTGATGCTATTTGTAATGTGTGCACTCTTTGTTCTGGAACAGTTAAACTGAACTGACCTAAACTGACGTGTTTCATAATTTGATCAGTGCTATGTCAATGCAATTGCTCCAAATGAAATTATGCTTTTGCTCATTGTTATGCTACACCGGATAATGGGAAGAATGTTTTACTTAACAGAGCAACTCGGGAACCAAGGCCAAGGAAGAACTTGCTGCTGCAACAAATGCTGTTCAGGTCGATTTTTTTTTCACTTGTTATGCACTATTAAGATTTCTCACTATGAAGCTATTGTATCAGTTGACTAAGCATCGTGCCTGCTGCCTGGTCAGATAACTGGATTAGTAAAACAAACTGGTTTCTGCATTTGTTGCAGCAGTTAATAGTGCACTATTAAGATTTCTCACTATGAAGCTATTGTATCAGTTGACTAAGCATCGTGCCTGCTGCCTGGTCAGATAAGTGATTGTTTTGCATGATTCTGCACATGATTTCCAACCAATTTCTAACTCTGTTCCAGGCAGTGAACCAACTATGCAGTCATTTTGAAGCCTATAGAGATGTGCCCAAGATAACAGAGCTGAGAGAGAAATTCAAGAATATCAAGAAAATCCTCAAATCTCATGTATTTTCAGATTTTTCAAGGTATATAACAATTAGACTTTTTGGTCATTGTGGAAAAGATACCAGACTAGTACCTGTTAGTGGCACTACCAGTTTCTGGCTAATTCCTGAACAGGAAACTAAGAAAATGACAATTTGAGTCCATATGTCAGCAAACTCTAGCAAACTCTGGTTCATGTTAGTGATGTGAACAAACTCTAGTAATTTAGTTTCTATGTGTAAACTGTAAGTGATGTGATCAAACACCATATGTTGTTGGTGATGAAACACATTATGCTACCAATTATGTGATGGATGAGTGAACTGTTAGTTTCTTTGTCTTAATGTTGTTATGAATCATGAGAAGCATTCATTCATTCATCTATTCATTCATGCATTGATTGATCCATACATCCATGAAAACTCACACACACACACACAACAGCAGCCTACTTCTTGAAAATAGCATACAAAGCAAGCATCAAGCACAAATACACAAGTTTTTTAATCCTCCTAAGCTGCTGCTGCACCATCTTGTCCATTGGTGCATGGCCTTCAACTACAGCTGCCTGGGAACCTTCCTGCAAGATGGCCAGAGGAGGAGCTGTGGGAAAACCAATTGGCCTGGCAATGGCACAGGGGAAACAAAAAAGTTCAGACTCCCATACAAGCCCAAGGGCAACTGAGTCATTCTCCAGAGCCGTTACCCACCGTTATGAGCAAATGCCGACGGAATGGCGGGAGGGAAAAGAAAAGTTCGAGCGAGGGCATGTAGGTGACGACCAATTTTTGAGGGGTACGCGGGAGTGTGGCATCTTTTTTAAGGGTACACAGGTAAAAGCCTCCATTTTATGTGTCATATCAGTCAGTGATGAACCATCTTTCATAGCTTACATATACGTAATATAGAGCATAAAATATAATTCAGTTGCTAAGAAGGTTAGTTGGCAAACATAGTCTTGCCTTTATTCGTTAATTTATCTGGTAACTCCTTGCCGTAAGCATTCCTGCTCCTACCCTAGTCGTCCGACTTTTCATTCAGCAAGTCCCAAGAACGAGTACATTATTGCTCGATGTGTGTGTTACTGGTCCGATCAATGTGTATGTGGTGCTGGTTTGGAGGGATGGAGCAGGGCCTTTTATACTAGCATGGGAGTGATGCTTGCAGTAAATGAGAAAGGATGAGACCGTAGTAAATGGTCAAAACATCAGACAGACCGACCGTGGGAAAAATCAGCCCAGAGTTATCCTTACTGTGCGTTCCTATCCGGTAGAAATATCAGTCAGAGTTTATCTCTTCTCCTCTATTTTTCTTATTTTCAGTCATTCCTATCCAGTGAAAATATCTTGTCGCTTGCGTAGTAGTGATACAAGCATGAGGCTATAATTTGCCTACTCGCTTGCTAGTATTTATTTATTTACTTATTTATTTACTTTTAGGATTTTACATTTTTTTAGATTTTATGTAGCGCTTTTACGATCACTTCATGATCGCAAAAACGCTCGGGGCTACTGTCGGGGTTATAACCCCGGGATATCTCAAGGCATCGATTAATTAGTAGGCCGAGTGGCCCACGATACTAAAAGCTCTAGTTTGGTTTTGTTGAATTGATGAAACCCTAAGTGCTAACCTAGTTTATCAAGTGATCATGAGATAGGTAGCACATTTCAAGTGGTGAAGAAAATAAGATCATGACATGATGATGGTGATTCCATGGTGATGATCAAGTGCTTGGATTTGAAAAGAAAAAAGAGAAAAACAAAAGGCTAAAGGCAAAGGTATAAGTTGTAGGAGCCATTTTGTTTCGGTGATCAAGACACTTAGCGAGTGTGATCACATTTATGATCGATAGCCATATTATTAAGAGGGGTGAAACTCATATTAAAATATGGTTATCAAAGTGCCACTAGATGTTCTAACTCATTGTATGTGCATTTAGGATCTAGTGGACTGCTAACACCCTTAAAAATATTTATGAAACATGCCAACACATGTGCACAAAGTGGTACACTTAGAGGTTGGCACATTTGAGCAAGGGTTAGGAACCTCACCGGCGGAGTGTCCGCTCATAAAGTGCGGACAGTTCGATGGTGCCACCGGCGCTTCCGGTCTGTAGAAGCAGAAAAGATGTTGGCGTCAGTCTCTGACTGGACGCTAGGTCACTTAGTGACCGGACGCTGGAGGGTTGCGTCCGGTCCTGCTGACGTGGCAGCGCACAAAGGAGACGCCGAGTGACCGGACGCTCGGTGAGTCCGGTCGAGCATGACCAGACACGTCCGGTCGTGATTTCTCGCTTTTGGATGCTTACTGGAAACGACCGGACGCTAAGGTACAATATCCGGTCACTTCACAGCAGTGCGTCCGGTCATCACTTGACCGTTGGGATCGAGCGCTCAGTATTTGAAGAGAGAGGACACGTGACGTGCATCGCACGACCAGACGCTGCGGTCCAGCGTCCGATCAATATGACCGGCGTGTCCGGTCACCCCGTGTTGTGCCCAGTGAAGGAGCACAACGGCTCTATTTCATGGCGGCTTCTATTTAAGCCCTATGGCTAGCTCAAGCTCACTCTCTTGGCCATTTGCATTGACATAGCAACCTTGTGAGCTTAGCCAAAGCCCTCCCACTCATCTCCATCATTGATTCATTATCTTTGTGAGATTGGAAGAGAATCCAAGTGCATTGCTTGAGTGTTTGCATCTAAAGGCACTTGATGTTTGTGTTTTGCTACGGGATTTGCTTGTTACTCTTGGTGGTTGCCGCCACCTAGATAGCTTGGAGCAGCAAGAATCGTCGAGCGGAGGTTGGTGATTATCTCCGGCTCCGGTCATGGTGATTGTGAGGGGTTCTTGACCTTTCCCCGACGGAGAGCCAAAAGGTACTCTAGTGAATTGCTCTTGGCTTGTGTGATCCTCATCTTATGTTGGTTGTGCAGCACCCTATTGAGGGTTTGGCATATGATGCCAATTAGCGCGTGAACCTCCAAGTGAGTGAATCGCCACAACGAGGACTAGCTTGCCGGCAAACAAGTGAACCTCGGTAAAAAATCATTGTGTTCATCTTTTGATTCTAAGATGATTGGTCTTCATTGGTCTTCATTCTTGTGATTGATTGGTTCACTCCTCGACACGACGGTATAAACAAATTGCTCACTCTCTTTACATTACCGCAAACTAGTTGTCAAGCTCTTTAGTGTAGCTAGTTGTGAGAGATTGTTAGTTTGGTTAGTGTGACTCCTTAGTTAGTCTTTGAGAGCATACTAACTTAGTGTAGTGACCTAGCTTTTGTGTGGATAGAAACTATATAAACTAGATTTATGGTAGGTGACTTACAATTTTAGTAGGCTAGCGCAACACTTGCTTTGCCTCATAATTATCTAACCGATTTGTTAAGTGTTGTTGTAGAAAATTTTTAATAGGATATTCACCCCCTCTAGCCATTAGGACCTTTCAGATACATCAGCCAACAAGAGCCCAAGCGACCGAGGCCTAATTGATCCAAGAAAACTAGGCCAAGCGCTAAGGTGGGGGCCGGCCACGACCCCTTCATCAGACTCAGCCGCATAGCGTATGAGAGACACATGACCTCCTCCACTACCCCAATCCCTGGAAGGAACGGGGAGAGGTCGAGTGTAGCCAGTCATGCTCATTTTGACAAGGGTAGGCATGCCACTCTGATCCCGCGAGGAGGTCCGGTCAGACGCCATCCCTATGCCATGTAGCTCAGACAAGACAACACCGCCCAAGGCGGGTGACGACTGGTAGGATAACCACCGGCCAAATACAGCCTGACAAGATGCATGTATGATTCCACCCACTATAGAATGGGATCCACTATGAAGGCCTTGACTTAGAGGTCATCCAGACCGGTGGAAGCCACGAACCCAACAATTGGGATCATGGCCCTCAGCTCCTCTGACCAACCATGGCGACCGACGAACTAGGGACGGCTACCAACTCCTGTACAACATCCCAGGACAACCAGGAGGCGATTACGAAGACCATGATAGAGACCATGTCACACAAGATGGCTGGTGAACCCCCACTGTGCCTACAGTGCCACCACGGCCGCCACTAGTAGCACACTACTGGAATTAGTAGATAAGCCGAGTGTAAGAGGGTTGAAAGCATCTAGGCCCCTAGTTGGATTTCGGTGATTAATGACAATACAAGATTACTATGACTAACATGTGTTTTGCAGAGGCAAATAAAGTTAGGTCATGGTAATGGAGATCGTTTGGGCAATCGAGGTTGTCCATGCCCCTACGATGGAAATTGTTTTCGGTTTTTAAAGGATTGATGACAAGGTTAAGGATGACTAGTTCTAAGTGTCGATTGGAGTTGGAGAGGCACCTAGAATAGTTTAGGACTTTGTTTTTTCCTTTGGCCATACTATTAAGGGGGGTATGAATGGGTAGCTTGACCTAGTTGAGTCTAGTGAGTTAGGTGTAGTGCACACTTGTTAAAACTAGCTCTAGGTAGCTCCTATGAATGCCTAAGATCCTTTGGAGCAAACCTCATTCACATATGATCGAGAGTTGGAAGTGAATGGAGGGTCAAATACTGACCGGACGTTGGCTCTGGTGCGACCGAACGCTGGCCGCAGGGTTCGGTCAGTTTATTTGACCGAGGAGAACAAGTCTGGTGTGACCGGACGCTGGAAGGTCAATGTGACCGGACGCTGAGGGCCAGCGTCCGGTCGACTCCAGTAAGGGTCCAGACTTGAGAAAGTGTGACCGGACACGTCCGGTCAGTGGTGACCAGACCCTGAGTATCCAGCGTCCGGTCGATTACAGTAAGCATCCAAGAGCGACCGGACGCGTCCGGTCAGTACTGACCGGGTCCAGACTTGAGAAAGTGTGACCAAACGCGTCCGGTCAGTGGTGACCGGATCCTGAGTATCCAGCGTCCGGTCGATTACAATAAGCATCCAAGAGCGACCGGACGCGTCCGGTCAGTACTGACCGGACCCTGACTGCGTCCGGTCATCACTTGAAAACTGTTGCACGAGTTGAACTGACCGAGGCGTCCGGTCAAAACGATCGGAGCGTCTGGTCATCCCACAGAAGCTCATAATGGTTTTTTTTAGGCTGCCTTATAAATAGAAGCTCCACTCGTGTGTGGAGTCACTTTTGCTCATTCAAATAGTTGAGAAACACGTTTGTGAGTGCCAAGAAGAGCAAGGTCCTAGTGAGGTGTTTGTGATTTGAGAATCCAAGAGTGAAACCTTATTAGTGAATCAAGAGTAGACAAGTGTGCATCCATCTTCTCATTAGGCTTCGCATGGTCAAGTGAGAGTTCGTGCTTGTTACTCTTGGTGATCGCCATCACCTAGACGGCTTGGTGGTGATTGGGAGCTTGGTGATCACCTAGCGGAGCTTGTGGGTGACCCAACTCAAGTTGTGAGTGGCTTTGGGTGATTCGCCATGACGGAGTGTCGAAGAATCAACCCGTAGAGAGCACTTGATCCTTGCGTGGATCAAGGGGGAGCTACACCCTTGCACGGGTGCTCCAACGAGGACTAGTGGAGAGTGGCGACTCTGCGATACCTCGGCAAAACATCGTCGCGTTCCTCTCTCTATTTACTTTGAGCATTTACTTTGAGTATTTACTTTGAGCAATTCAATACTTGTCTTTACATTCGTAGAATTGCTATGCTAAAGTAAGTTAGGAACATAGGTTGCAAGTCTATTGTGCGTTGATTTGATAGAAACACTTTTCTAGGCACAAGAGGTTAATTGGGCTATCCGTAGGATTTGATTATTGCAAGAAAATTTAGAATTAGCCCAATTCACCCCTCTCTTGGGCATCTTGATCCTTTCAATTGGTATCAGAGCCTTGTGCTCACGTTTTAAGCTTAATCGCTTAGAGCAAGATGTCTCACGGGGATGGACCTCCTCCTATCTTCGAGGGGGGATGATTTTCCATATTGGAAAATTCGCATGGAGGCATACCTAGAAGCTCTACATGTTGGAATTCTTAGAGCCACCTCTCAAGGGTTTCCAACACCTAAGAATGCCGCACAACTTCAAGGTGATGAAGTTAACTATGAAAAATGGAATGCAAAGGCTCGCAACACCATCTTTAGAGGCCTTTGCAAAGATGTGTTCAATCGTGTAAGGAACCACAAAGACGCCCATGCACTATGGTCGGATGTTTGTGCACTCCATAAGGGAACCAAGAGTGAGCGTGAGGAACGCTATCATCTTGTGATTAAAAAGCTAAATTCTTTTGAGATGCTTCCCAAAGAAGAATGAAATGTATTCTCATTTAAATGTTCTTATAGAGGAAGTCAATGGGCTTGGACTTACTCAAATGTCACCATCTAACGTTGTGAGAAAGATCTTGAGTGTCCTCCCCATTGATAAATATGAGCACATTGTGATCGTGCTACATCAAGGTGATCTTTCCGTCGCTACACCGACACAAATCTTGGGAAAGATCAATGCTCATGAGATGTATATGCACATCACACCACAAGATGGCTCATCCTCTACAAAGAAGAAAGAGAAAGACTTAGCATTCAAAGCTAGCCAAAATAAGGGCAAGGCAAGACTTGATTACTCACAGTGTTACATACTTGTTGTGGATATGGAGGGAGAGATATGGAGGAAAATTCCTAGGCCGCGTGGTTCTTTACCCTCCATCCATAAAGCTCAAGGTCACTTGTGTGTATGTACTACTCATGGTCGCAATATGTCCAATCTTAAAATCTAGATCCTTGAAGACTATGGTACTAATAAATGGACATTGAAGCATACTATCAACATTCTATAGGTGTTTACAAATATTAACATTGAATTTGGTTACTTGGATGTTGTTGAGTACTACTCAATGGTTCACCCAGAATAGAATTTGCTTCTCTTTGTTGGGGTTGGGGAGGAAAGTGACATCGTCGCATATAACATGGACAACAGAAAAGTTTATGTCATCACTACATGTTACAGTGCATTTTTGAAACGTGGCCTCCTGCCACAAATCAACTATAGACCTTACTATCTTCCCTATGTTCCATTATTCTTAAAGTTGGAGTCATTAGCAGAGGGGTAAATAAAGTTCCATGATGTATCTCTCTGTCATGACATGTTTAAATAGATCAATGTTGTTTGATTGTAAATGCATATGTTCAATGTTGTTACTGTAAATGTCTGTGTGCAACTAGGCTTGTTAATTATCAAGTGCTAGCTTGATTATACCTATCTGTCTAGGCAAACAAATAGGCCCATTACTTCTACCTTCAAAACTATTGTAATTGGTGTCCTCTTAATCTTTATCTGTCTCCTATAGAAGAAGCTCTAAGCTCGTGTACTAATTATAAGTTTGATGGATAGACTTGATTTAGCTGGAATTGTAATGGTTACAGCTCCAATAACTGCTACTCTAGTTTTGTTATATATATCTATGTGGTGCTACTCTAAATTTGTTGGATTATTTTCCTCTTCAGTGATCTCATTATTGAGGAAGCTCTCATCGTATTGCACACTAATGAAATGGAGGAGGCCCCCAACAAGAGGAACACACTAGTGAGACTCATAGAGGATGTCATTTTTGAGATCCTCCACCACCTCCCCGCCCGCTCCTTGTTCTGCTACAAATGTGTCTATCGCTCCTAGAGAAACCTCATCTAGGACTCCAACAACCATAAGAATCTGCCCCATACTATGGCTGGCTTCTGCTATGACAGTGAGGACAGTAATTGACAATTCACCAACGTCCCTGGTGTATGACCCCTCCTTGGAATTCTTTCCCTTCAACATTGATAATGTAGCTATCACAGATTGCTGCAATGGCCCCATCCTATGCTGGTGTCTTGGGGCTGATGGATACCGCTATGTCGTCTGCAATCCAATGACCTAGAACTTTAATATACTACCACCTAGCACCCATAATGTTGGCCATTCTGTTGGTGAGGCTCACTTGTGGTTTGATCTGATAGCCTCCTCACACTTCCATGTGATTGAATATGTGGATGTCGATGTTGTGTGCGCAGGTGTGGAGATCTACTCATCTGAACTGTAGCATGGATCTATATGGAATCTAAATGGGGCAAGCATACTGATGTTACATTTTATAGATCACCAAGTGTGTTTCTTAATGGTTGTCTACACATTATGGGGTGCTCTGGGCAGTACTCTATTATACTTGTTGTGGATATGAAGGGAAACACATGGAGGAAAATTGATAGGCCTAGTGGTCTTCAACACTCCGTGCATCAAGCTCAGGGTCACTTGTGTGTATTTACTATTGCTGGTCCCAATAATTCCAAGCTTTCAATCTAGATCCTTGAATACTATGGTACTAATAATTGGATATTGAAGCATACGGCCAGCACGCGGATCCTGTTTGGAAGGATTAATATTAGATTTGGTTATGTGGATTGTGTTGATGAGTACACAGTGATTATAGTTCACCCATAATGGAATTTGATTTTTTTGCTGGGGAGGATGGAACAATCATCGCATATGACATGGACCGCATAAAAGTTCATGTCATCCCTACCCGTGTCTTTCGGTATGGTAGACATAGCGTTAAAAAGAGTTCATATGCAGACCATTCTATCTTCCTTATGTTCCCTTGTTCTTGGATTCATTAGCAGAGTAGTAAATAAAGCAGCATTTGATGTATCTCTCTGTCATGCATTTTAAATGGACCAATGTTTTTGCTTGTCTATGGACATATTAATTTCCTCAATGATGGATGTTGTCATTATTTTAGCTAAACTAGTGTGCCATCTTTGTTTTGTTTGCAAATTGAATTTTTTTTGGTGCGCACATGTGTTATGGTGGTGTTAGAGCTCCTATCGACGTTTCATTTGTTAATTAAGCTATAGTAGAATACTTATATTGATTTCTAATGTCATGGGTACATGGGGTATGTTGATGAGGGCACTCCAAAATAAAAAAAATGACACTTCAAAAGCACTACAATGCACCTGCCATGTTGTACTACTAGGCTATGCTACTATTAAGTTAGCCAAACTTGAAATTACAAATGACACATTAACAAGCATCACAGGAAAACGAGGAAACTATGGAGGATACTATCAGATGCGTTCAAATATACAGAGGTCGGACTTTCTTACGTGTGTAATAACATTTCAACACCAATGACTCCTCTGCTCTTCATTAGACTGAGGCGAGACTTGTGGTTGGACTTTCTTACGTGTGCAATAACATTTCAACACCAATGGCTCCTAAGCTCTGCATTAGACTGAGGCGAGACTTGCTCCTCGCTGCAAGGTTCTTGCAAGTTCAACAAAAATTGACAAAGGCACCAAGGCACAAAAAAGAAACAGAAACCAAACAACCCGAGCTACACCATGCTCAATAGATTGTAAGTGCGAGACTTGCTCCTGGTGCTAAAATTGTAATGGTTGTCACATGTACCTTCTTTAGATTTGTTTCCTTTAGGGAGCCACATAGCTGTTCAAATTTACTAAGCACGCAAGAAAGTCTAAGCATTGTAAATTTGATTGGGCCGAACACATCTCATGTTATATAGGGAAACTTGTTTCGTATGAGTACTTTCATTGAATACTTGAAGAAAACAAATAAAATTGAAACAAAACAACATAAAAGCAAAAGCAAACACAATATTCTAGACTTTTTTAGATGAACTCCTCGCTGCATGGTTCTGTCAAGTTCAACAAATTTTATTAAAGACATGAGTTGGCTTCAACAAAGACCAAAGGCACTCTTGAATATTTAGCATATTATAGATAAGATCAAAGGCAACTAAAAAGAAATCTACAGCGAAAAGCAACCAACAGGGGCTACAAACAGCTACAAAATGACCAAAGGACCTGAGCTACACCATGCTCAGCAAAGTTTAACCTGCCTAAAGCCTTGTTTGGATGCACATGTATTCATCTCAATCCACATGTGTTGAAGTGGATTAGAGTGGAATTAAACTAAATTCCATTCCATTTCACTCCAACACGTGTGGATTGAAGTGGATACACATGCATCCAAACAAGGATGTCCATGTATTCATCTCAATCCACATGTGTTGAAGTGGATTGGAGTGAAATTAAACTAAATTCCATTCCATTCCACTCCAACACATGTGGATTGATGTGGATACACATGCATCCAAACATGGCCTGATACAAAGTTCAACAAAAGTTAACACCAACAAGCAAATAAGAGTTCACATATTTTGCAAGGGCATCCCGCAGATCAAACTTATTCATGACTACTAATACTATTGATATGTCCCATAGATCAAGGGTTGAGGTTAGCATGCAGGATCTCATCCATGTCCACCTTCGATAAGACAGCGTTGGTGGTGACTCGAAACTATTGATCAGATAGGCGATGTCATCGTCCATCGAATGCGGCAGAAAACCCTGCTCCGCCACTCCGAGGTTCATTGATGCACCAATCTAAAACTGGGCAGTAGCCATCGCTGTGGCAGCCCCCTAACAATGGCTTCGATCACTATGGCTCGTAGGTGGGCCAACAGGGCTTGAAGGTGCTCCTCTGTGGCGAACAGAAAATCCACTTCTCCAATGGGGAAGGCCACGTTATAGGCGGCTAGCATGGACTATTGTAGGGTGCTGACCCGCACGCTCAGTACCACAGTAAGGTTCATCATGTGTTGGGCCTGCTCATTGGTGATCGCCAATTTGCCTTGCACCTAGGAGGCCAGATTCTTGGAAGCTTGAAGTGCGTCGCACGCGGTGTCCAGCTCACCATGTAGCATCTCAGCGTTCAGCTTGGTTGATGACAAAATTGCTTGGACCTCATGGTAATCCTTCAATAATTGATGGTAGTCTACATTGTCTAAGGATTCACACTCTTCTAAGGATTCGCCACTCTAGAACCTGAGGACTACGTGGGGACAGAGGGGCTCAGCGGTGGCAAGCGGTGATGGGATGATTCTATGGCACCACCGGGAGAAAGCCCCATGACCGGGGATGGCGCTACCATGGAGGAAGCACTACACAATGCAAGCCAAGTTGAAGCCTATATAGGATAAGAGGGAGAGAGATCTAATTGAGAAGGCAAACAGCTTTTACCGAACTAACAGGCACAGCATGGGCACAGAATCATGGCTGGCTGCCTCCATCGGGGGATGCCTTGCGGGGCTGCTTTTCGAGCACGGCTGCGGATGAAGAACCCAACAAGACTTGGGACGCCATCATGCCCACGATCACCTATTGAGATAGTAGGCAAATTCCAAATACTAGTTAAATTAAACAGCATGAACACAAATACTAGTGTGAGCATTGCTCGGATACTCTAGTTAAATGAACATAAACAACATGAAGAGCAGTGATGATCCACCTCCAAAGGTAGAACTAGCGGGTTGGAGAGCAGGCCGATGAGAGATCCATCTGTCGATGGAGGATTGCTAGCATTGAAGGCCTTTGAGGACTCCACATCAATAGACGACCTACTCTGCTCTACCATGGTCCTACCAGGAGGCTTCGGTGGCGTAGTAGGGTGGATGGCAAAAGCTTTGTGATGGAATTAGGAGCTCTGGAGAGAGAAGGAAGCAACCAGCAGGTATAACATTCCCTCTTGTCCCTTGTCTCTGCTGTTATAGTTTGGGGGCCGTTGACCACCCCACAACTGAGACATTTGCATGGGTGGGCACTGGGGCTTTGCCCTATCATGTTAATGCGATGGGCCGAGAGGCGACATCCCCAACTGCAACCGGCTACTGACGCCACCCATGCGCGCACGCCTGTGTGGGAATGTAGGAGCCTGTTGTCTGGGTAGTCAAGATTTTAGACGGTTAGACCTTGTATGATCCTATAAAGTATAAAATTTCTGAATAAAAATAATACTTGATGCATGGTTCTTGCAAGTTCAACAAATCTTATCAAATACATGAAAATAATACAAGTTGGGTTCAACATAGATCAAAGCCCTCATGACTACTACTACTGATACAAATGTTTTGACCGAGTGCACTCCATAGGCAATAGTTTTACTCACAGCTTTGTGCTGTATAGTTTTCGACGAGATCAAATGTGCCATATTTCGGACTTTCTTGCGAGCACAATAAAATATGAGAATAAACCAAATGTGTCAAGATAGCTAGACACAAGAAGTGATTCGAGAAAAGGAGCTTTTGACATGCTTGAGACTTGAATGCCTGGTGTGGATGTGATAGGTCTTTTCTATACTTATTTGATTCCAATCCAAGCAGTCACAGCAGTCGAGGGGTAGACTGAAGGCGTGTCCGGCTCGGTTAGATTTACAATGGTCGAACCATCACAGGGAATCTAGGGCAAGGCAAGATAATTTTTTTTCCAACTAGTGTGCTTTGTCTTAGGTACCATCGTGCTCCCTAGGGAATCGCAACCTATCATACCATAGAAGGCGTGTTTGACCAGAGATGCAGGAGCATTGATGTTCCCAATCATACACTAATGAGATGGTGTGAGCCTCGGCGCTGGTTTCTACTACATGTTAGCTCCTCCACTGATACCCCATCAGTGCATGCACTCCTTGTGTTTGTGACAACACCAAAAATGTAGAAAAAGGAAACCCCCATGAGAGGAGAATGAGAACAGAGATATATTAGCAAGGATTCCTCAAGATTGTCAAGTTCTCTAGCTGGCATGATAGGGCTGCAAGAAGACATGGCAGGACCGAGCCAGATCGACCTAGAGTGCTTGAAGATCCTTCGTCCTGGAATGTATGTAGAAAAATTGGTAAGTGCCCATTTTCTATTTGCTGAATTTGATCTGCTGGGGTTTGCCATTGGGAATGAACTTGTCCCTCTATTAGGCCATGTCGATCTTTGTGAACACAAAAGTTGTCGGCTATGATTGCCTGGGTCGTCGGAGGTCTCCAAAAACTCAAGCTTTATCTGGACGATGAGCAGAGCCTGGCCCTATGGAAGGTGGAGGTGTTCCCCAACATCACTGACAGTGGCCACTTGTACCTCCACCGGGGATGGAGTTACTTCGCTCGCATCCTTGACCTCCGCGATGGGTACTCTCTTGTATTGTGGTATGACGGACGGTCACAGATTAACGTCAAGGTCTTTGACATTACCAACAACCGCAAGCAGTACCCGCATGACTTCGAGGCCAGCGGTAATCAGCTCTCCCTGCCCATTGTGGAGCCAAGGAGTTTTGCAGTGATCCTGAAGAAGTACCACCTCAAAGTGAAATATCTGGTGAGCATTCGCATGAGACGTAGAACATACTGACGATGTCACAAGTTACCATTATCCTCTTTGTCATCAGTCTTTTTTGTGTGAGGTGAAGAACGTGCTAATGGACTTCGAGCGAGTGCACGACTACAAGCAGCGGCGCATTGTCGAGCTGTAGATGGCTAGGTAGTCCTGGTTCATGGGCTTGGAGAGGACCTTCACGAACAAAGTCTTGCGAGTGTCGTTCAAGTATGGGTGGGGCATCTTCTGTGCTGACAACAACCTCAACGTCAGTGACACCTACTTCTTCAGCGTGATCTGCGAGGCCACCTACAGCAATGACGATGATGAGGAACGGGAGGAGCTAGAGGATGAAGAAGCTAAGCTCAAGGTGGAGGTGCGCAAGATAAACGGCAGATGGAGGCGGTGAACTCGTTGCAAGAGTTGACACGATCTGTAATTTGGTGTTTCATCAAAAGTATTATCCGGCCTATCAAGATTTCTAAGTATCAGACTGTCTTAGGCCCTGTTTGGATGGACCGCGACTAGTTAGCCATGGGTAAAAATTAGCCATTTAGTTGTTTTATTAGTCCATACCTGTTTGTATCCTAAACTAATTGTTGGGTTCTATGGACTAGTTGGATGACCCCGGATAGTTGCCATCACTATATTTCGTTGTTCATTGACTCGCAGTGGTCTAGATCATCTATATTTCCTAGGGTTAGACTGTCTTAGGCTCTAGAAAATTTCAACATCTATACGCCCATGTCCTCCAATCAGAAAGGGCAAACACCAGTTAGTATACTATAGATCAGAAAGATAACTGCAGGCAAAAGCAAACAACATGGGCTAGACAGAGTTTAACAAACCTAATACAAAGTTCAACAAAAATTTACATAGACTTAGCGATTGCATGGGTTAAACTCTGTTGAGTGTGGTGTAGATCAGATCCTTTGGTCATTTGGTAGCTATTTTCTAGCCCCTGTTGGTTAGTTTTGCCTACTGGTTTCTTTCTGGTTCTCTTTCTGATATGTAGTATAGTAAATATGCATAACAGAATTCATCCAATCAAGTCTTTCATAGATCTAATGCCTAACAGGAGGAGCCATATAGCTATTCGAAATTTACTGCACACATAAGAAATTCTGAGCATTGTAAATCTGACCGGGCCAGACACATCTCATGTTATACAGGGAAACCTATTTTGTACTAGTACTTTCATTGAATCCCTAAGGCCTTGTTTTGATACACATGTATTCATCTCAATCCACATGTGTTGAAGTAGATTCGAGTGGAATTAAACTAAGTTCCATTCCATTCCACTCCAACACATGTGGATTGAAGTGGATACACATGCATCCAAGCAAGGTCCAAAGGAAACAAATAAAATTGAAACAAGACAACAAAAAAGCAAAAGCAAAAGCAACAGAAAATCAAAAGCTGTAGAATACACTATATTTTAGGATAAATTTCAAATGCCAGAATACACTACATTCGAACAGAGTGAATTACTAGTTTCTTATTCCAATTTCCTATTCAAAAAATGGATTTCTTAGCAAAGCCTACAGTCCTCGCTGCAATATAGAGCCCTTCTTTCCCATCTGTCTGCATAGCCGCAGATGCCGCCTGCACATGGAAGATCACCGTGCACCTATGCCACCGTCGGTAGTGACAACTTACCCCACGTCATTCGGAGGACCACCTCAATGGCCGGGAGGCAGCGCATCACACACCCCTTATCGCTTAGCCACCCACTCATTGGTCCACCACCACCGCCTGTGATACTTTCTCACCCTAGACTCCTCTTATGTACCACCTCATAGTGTCATCATCGCCGACATCACCATTGAGCCTATAGAGCAATAGGGCAACAAGATAGGCCGCCAGATTGTGCCCACCATCAGCCATGTAGGCAAGATCGTCGAGGCATGGCTGGGGGCTATGCTTTTCCATGAATATGGTTTGTATCCTAGTGAGGAAGCAAGCCTCTAGGTTGCCAACTTGGGTCAAGCTAGCAAGGAGAGCTTCGTAGTCGACAGTGTCATCCCACATCCTCCCGCGTATGAACCAATCCAGTGCCAGATGCCAATCGATGGTGGGGTCACCGTAGATGTGGCGCATGAATGAGCAGGTCACCCATATGTTGTGGAGGTCATCCATGGGCCACTTCAGGGTCACAACGAGGTGGCCGGTGATCACAATTTGCACCTCGGTAGGGAGCGCCGTCAACGATATAATTGCCGCATGGATCGAGCTATGGCGTGTGGATGGCAGCGAGGCGGAGGGCTAGAGAGGCGGAGTGGTGCAATGTACGTTGATTGAGATGGAGGCAGGGAGGCCACCGAGCAGGGGCTACATTAGGAGTCAAATAATGGGACTAAGGCCAGGCTTTGTACACATAGGGACGCAAGGGCTGAAACAGGCTCCTAACGTGAGCGCACCACGTTCATCATTACTAGTATCCAAGTATTGAATACTTTAGATAGGTCGGACCTTCTATCATCCGATGAAGTATATAGTGCAATCCAATCCAATCAGTCATAGGCTCGCAGTAGCCAAGGGGCAGCAGCTAGCTAGAGATGGCTAGATGGTTTCCAAGGTTCTGATCGTCTGCATTCCCTCGATTGTGTTTGAAGCTGCTCCTGTTTGTAGCACAACTAATTAGGCAAAATTTCTACTCATAGCTATACAAGAGTTACATGTCTAGCCCATTCAAATTTACGCTGCTCGAACTATTAGGCGAGCATATAGTTTACAAGAAATAGGTAAACATCATTTTGTCGAATATACTAGAGGGATGTGGTCAGGGGGAAAAGTTGTGATCATTTGTTGTAGAGTACACATCTGTTGGATGGTAACTAGTTGCCATCTATAAGCATGATTTAGTTAGAATAAATGCCAATCGAGATCCTCAAACTAGTATGGAATGCAATAATAAGTTCATACAAATATTACTGTTTGATACGAAGCATGTTACCTTTATCTAGATCCTCAAACCAGCATGGAACGTGGTTGGAAAAATGCAAATGGGTGAGGGAAGGGGGGAGCCAGAAGGTAGGAGATTGATGCAATGCTATCAGATGATGGAAGGGGGGGGACGCTCCTTTCATATAGACCTTACACGGCTGACGAGAGTGAAGTGAATATGGTAGGAAAGCTGGACATAAGAAGTGAATTGAGAAAAAGAGCTTTTGACCACCATGACACGCTTGACACTTGAATGCCTGGTGCTGATTGTGATAGGTCTTTTCTATACTTATTTCACTCCAATCCAAGCAGTCACAGCAGTCGAGGGGCAGATTGATTGCTACGACACTTTATACTGTCCTACGAGATCAAATACACAGCGACAGACTTTCTTACGTTCAGTAGTAAAAATCAATAGCTATGGCTCATCCATTCTGCATTACATTGAGCCGAGACCTATTCAGATGAACTCCTGGTTGCATGGTTCTTTCAAGTTCAACAAATTTTGTCAAAGAAAATTTCAACAACTATACACCCACATCCTCTGATTAGAAAGGGCGAAACACCGTTAGTATATTATAGATCAGAAAGAGAACCGGAAAAAATATGCAGGCAAAAGCAACCAACAGGGGCTAGAAACTAGTTACCAAATGTCCAAAGGACCTGAGCTACACCACGCTCAATAGAGTTTAGCCTTACTAATACAAAGTTCATTAAAAGTTAACACAGACATGCATGCAAATAATTAAGACTCCACATACGATCGTCCCACGGACTAAACCTAGTCATGACTTGTACTACTAATATGTCCCACATAGATAACGGTCGAGGCGGGCGTGCAGGATCTCATCCACGTTCACCTTCGCTAAGATAGTGTTGGAGGCTGGCTCGACACGCTTGAAGAGATCATCCATATAATCTTCATCAACCGGTGGTAGTGGAAAAGCTTGCTGCGCCACTAGGACTTTCACCGTTGTGCCAAACTGAAGCTGGGCAGCGACTAGTGCCATGGCAGCCCCTTGACAGATGGCTTTGGACACCATAGCCTGAATACGGGCCAACAGGGCTCAGAGGCGCTCCTCTAGTGTAGTGGCTAGATCGTCTGCTGTCTGCACGGGGAAGGCGGTGTCACATGCGATAGTAGTCTCGACAAGCAGGTTCTAGACCTCTGCCTCAGTGATCGCCTTCTCATCTTGTGCCTAGGTGGCTTCTTGTTGGGCAATGCCAAGTGTGGCATGCACGGCCTTTATCTCATCGTGCAGCTTGTTGGCGTCTAGACTGGCCCCTGAGTACAATTGTGTGGCCTTGTGGTAAGACTCTTTTAACTTAGAGTATTCTTCATCGTCTGACGATTTAGCACCAGATGACTGTCTGGGATCAGACGGGATCAGCTACGACGTGCGATGATGATGGGACATCTCTCTACACAATGCAAGCCAAGTTCAAGCCAACAGGATAATAGGGAGAGCGATCTGATTGAGAAGGCAAACAACCCATGGGACTGTCTAGTTCAGCAGGGTATAGAATCGTCGCTGGTGGCTGCCCCCACCGGGGGATGGTTCCTAGGGCCACTTTCCAAGCACAACCGTGGATGGATCCTTAGGATGCCATCACGCCCACGTCCACATGTTAAGAGAGTGGGCAATTTCCAAATACTAGTTAAATTAAGCAGCATGAACACAAATACTAGCGTGAGTATTGCTTGCGTACTATAGTTAGTTTAATGAAGAGAAACAACATGAACAGTGGTACACGAAAAAAAATTACCTCATCAATAGGAACTTGGGGTAGGTGTGAGACCATGCCGATGAGAGGTCCTTCTGTCGGTGGAGAATGGTTGGCGCTAAAGGCCTCCGGGGACTCCCCCCTGCCATGATCCAGCGTGTACTCTCCCATAACCTTCATCACCCATTGGTCTAGGTCATCCTCACGGATGGTGACCCTCGACTTGATTGTAGGGTCCGTCGGGCCTCAGAAACTCCCACTAGGGGTGGTGCCTCATTTTCAAGAGGAGAACCCAACGACCGATTAAGGCACAGATCATCCTCGTCCCCATCAAGCCCTGGCCCTTTAGGTCCATGATCGCATCTAGCAAGTAGGGCACATGCTGCATGTGTCAACATAGAATTTCGTCCCATGCCAAGGGCACACGAGCAAGCCAGAAGGGTCCGCTCGATGGAGCTAGAGATCCATCTAGCTTCAGCGTAGGGATGGTCGATCCTACGCACTTCTCTCGAGACATGCCAGTCAATTTGACCCTGCAATTGACAAGGAGAGAAAATTTATTAGTAATTAAGGGCGGAACATGCCGGTGTTGCTAGACAGTCCTGAATGTGTCGGCTCTGAGAGCCGATATGAAAGGAGATTGACTAAATAGTCGATTCCACCATATCCATAAGAATAAATCGGATTAAAGCTCATGGGGTTGTGTAAGAAGAATCGGTTATCATTCAGGATGAATATCATTCTTTGAACAAATATTAGTCAATGGCAATAAGATGTCAATAATAATTAATTCATGCTAAGCCAATGACTGCAAGCAACCGAACTACTTTATAAAAGAAACAGTTCATCAACATTCAATCATTTAATTAGAAATAAATCTAATGAACATGTTAGATCTCATCTATCGCTATAACTAGTGGGGCATGAGGCAGAATCATGTAGGCCATAGAAACAACAATAGACTCAATGACCCTAACTTATTACTAATATTAGTGGGGCATGAGGCAGAATCATGTAGGTCATAATACAATAATAATATCATGGGGCTAACACATCTTTCAACCTATCGCTACTTCAATGATCTTGTGATGCGAACTGTTCATGAAAGCGCTTGATATCGGCTAAAACAACCGATTCAGGCATAACGCACAGTTAAGGACATGCCCTCTCAGGAATAGATCTACCAAATAATGATCCCCACTCCATGGTGCTAATAGTGGGGTGTGAGGAAGAATCACATAGGCCATGATAACAGGGCCATGGAACAGTTTTCGCTAGCCAATAGATCTACTCAAGATCAAATATGCCTTAATCACACGCTATGCACGATCAAGATTGATGTAAAATAGCCGATAGAACATAACTCATAGTTTAAAGTACAGATTTGATCAGTTTAGATTAACAAACTGATGGGTTAAAAAAGATGTAAGGCCAATCTAGATCAATCCCAATCGGGCAAAGTGATATTGCTATAATTAAATAAATAATAGAAGCAATAAGCAATATTGGTAACTTAATGAATCTATCTGAAGGAACGCCACCCTTAGATAGAGCCGATAACTTGACCTTAATCTGGTTCAAGCAGTGAAGGTCAACCGGATCGATGCAGCCGTACTTGAACTAGACAAAAGTTAATAACTAACTTATACCAGAGTCACAGTGGAGGTCGACCGGATCGATGTAGCCGTACGAACAGAGACATAAGCCATGACGGTACTTATAGACAAGCAGTGGAGGTCGACCAGATTGATGCAGCCACACTTGCTAAAGAACTCACCGAGATCTACTCTACTCCTACTCCTAAGGGGTGGTCAGAGCCAAAAAAAAGTAAATAACTGGTATTTGATTGATTGTGTATCCTTACAATAGCTGGGGTTTGATAATTATACCCGGAGCCTAAAACGAATCCTACTCGAGTATGACTCAGTACAATCTTTGTCACAAAGAAAACATTCCTATTTCAAGATAACTTGGACTCTAATCTTTCCCTTTTATAGAGTCTGATATGTATCTTCTCGATGCCAATCATATCTCACCATCGTTATCTGCTGATGTCATTTAAAGAGAAACGATCCTAGTGTCGCATCTGATCCAGTAGATATCAATCTTTACACAATCGACTCCTTGATTGGCACAATCTTGAAAGCCTATGAGTTCCCGCACTCTTCTCCCAAATTTTGGTGTAAACACATGCCCCCCAATTTTGGGATAAAATGATTTTATCCCAAAATTCCAGTTCATTGGTTTACCATGCTACAATTGCTCTATCCCTGAGGATATACGCATGACTCCTGACTTTTCAGCCCAAGTTTTATATAACATCCCAATAGTGTCTCTTCCAACCCACTCAGCCTATTTGCTTTCTCCTTCTTTCTCGAGCCAACTTTAACAGTCGACGCCATCATCACCAAGGCCCCAAACCCTAGCAAACCATCAGTTCCAATAAGCCATCATCCAAGCGATCCTCGCCAGATTCAAACTATTTTTTCAGCTGTAATGGCGACCATTGACCATGTCCCTGAGGTATGTTTCTGAGTTTCTACTCTCTAATTATCAGCCGCTACCTTGCATTTCTTTTCTCCTCAGACTGATTTCGTTTGATTTCTGAGGAAATGAGGAACAAAATCTTGATCCCATCAGCTATTGCCCCCAATATCTATTTTCTTGGGCCTATGGGCGATCCCGATCCATCTGATTTCATCCACCAAGAAACCAACCAAACCGCCTTCAAACAATCTGTAGTGGATTTGTCCTCTTGGAATACCAAAACTCTCTTCAGAAATTGGCCAAAGATGCCTAAGGGATGGAGAAATTAGTTTCATAGGGTGTCTGAGAAAAAGGGTGGAGATTGGGAGCTTTATGATCTGAATCAATGCTTGACCGGTCTCGTTGTCTGGGATGGAGAGGAATGACTCACTCATGATCTCTACATCTTATTTCTGGTCCAATGCCCTGAATGCCTTTGTATTCGGTCATGGTCCAATGACCATCACTCTAGGGCTATGTTTACATGTTGACCGGCCTTAGAATTACTGGATCAATGCAGCCTTACGAGTACTTGAGTGCTGGCTCCAAGAAATTAGCCTAAAATTGTAGACTGCACAGGATGGGCCATTTATATTCTAAACCACGTTGAAGATGGATCAGCTATCAGCAAAAGGGAATACATGGCCTTTCTGAACATGTAGGCTGGAAAGATTATTTTCTGCAGGTCATCCTATGGTCCAACCTATAATCACAAGCTCATGGTGGAGCACCTAGCATTAGGCAAGGATATCCCTCTTGGAAAGTATTTGCTAGGAGCTATTTATCATCTGATGTACCAGGTGGCTACCCAATTGTTGAAGAATGAACCAATGCATACTGTTAGTGGCCCTTGATGGATTAATACAACTATGGCTTAACCTATATATGCATAAGTTTGTGAGGCCTGAATCTCAAAAGTCTGAGTTTTCCTTCTTCTAACTTTGATGAGGAATATAGAGGTGAAGAAGGAAGAACTCGGCAATGCGTGAGCTATGGTGAGGCTGCATCGGCCATAACAATCGATTTCGATTTTGACCATCTCTTCAAGAAGTTCTACAAAGGGTTTGGTGTAGACATCCTGACTTGGCTATCATATGATGATGAGAATGATGAGCTGGCCTTCCCATTCAAGTTTTGATTAGAGTCAGGTTGTTCGAACGATGTGGCGGTTGCAATCTTCAATTCTTTTGTCAAGCCCTGTGTTCTTCCAGTCGAGTTTTATCATGGTCGTGGCAAAATGGCTACAGGCTCTTTCATTCAAGGCAACCTCCCAACATATGAATTTTACAACCCATCCTTTGTAGCTTGTCAGTTTGGTTTCAGCCAATTGCCTCCTCAGCTATTCTTTAGGAACATACTGAAGCCACGGAAAGATATGAGTGAAGTACTAGGAAGCTGGAAGAGTTTTTTAGCTGGGATCAGATCTTCCTTCCCTCTATTTGCATGATTGGATTAGAGTCAGCCTCTCTTCTACTCTCTTTAACTCCTGGTGGCAAGAATGGCGTTCCCATCTTTTCTGTGGATCGGTCCACCCTTTGTGTGTAGCTCTGGATGGAGAATTTGCTTCTGACAGAGAGGTAATTTGCTATTTCTTTTGAAAAAATGCAGTGACAAATTCCTCTACCAACCATCCTAGTCGACCTTTTTAGGACATTGAATTTGATCCTCCGATCTTGGATAGGAAGGGGGGTCTAGTAGATTACCAGCCACCATGCCCTAGTTTCAAGATGGGATTGGCTGCACCTTCACTGAAAAAAATTGATGATAACTCAGGCTGCCTCTACTATCGTGACATACCAATCTTCAAAGTGCAAGGCAGCTCAAGGGACAACCCAAAAAACCACCACTAGGAAGAGACTCCGTAGAACAAGGCCATCAGCTGCTCAGGTAAATAATTCATCTTCTTCTCAAAATGATATCCCATTACTAATTTCATTCCTTCACAGTTATCGAGCATTGCATCTCAACCTACCCTAGGTGTGGAACTGCCATCCTTGGTGTCTGACTTGGCATCAACTAAACCTCCATCGGTTAATCCACAAAAGGAGCCAATTTCGGTTGAAATAACCGATACTTCCATAACAACAGAAAATGTGAGTTTTGGGGTACTTTCTTTAACTTCCTTCATTCAGTTTTTTACCCTTCATGTGACTTTACTGTGCTAGATACCTCTTGAGGAAACACCTATGCAGGATCGGGAGCCTGATAGCCCACTCAACGATCCTGCCGATGTTGAAGGTGGTCTTACTGTCGTCGACACTCAGACTGTTGATTCCCTAGTCCGGCAAATAACTAATGGTAAGGGAGTTATTTGCTCAATTTATCTCTCCACAGCAAACATGAACTGAAAATCTTCTAATGCTTACAGATGTTGATGTTGAGATTTATGAGCCGATTCAACCAGATATTACTGGTGTATCATTAGTTGTTCCTCCCCTTTAGATAGAAGCTATCACAGAAAAGGTACTATATCTCATTTTACTTGTTCATTCTATTATAAACTGATCTGATGCTTCTAATCAAGATTTCCATTATACATAGGCACTCGATCCTCTAGCTCGGAGCTATTCTTTCAATCTTGAGGAATATTTTGATGAAGATGACATCAGATCGTCAGCCATTTCCTCTAATGAAGCTTTAGTCGGAAGAGACCAAAAATCAGCTAAGAAATATACTGCCAATATTTGAGAGGAACATAGCCTAATTTGGTCCAAGATACTGATTCAATGCAGCGAGCCTTCTTGGTTATCAAGGGTGATCCATCCCTAGCCCTCTCTAGAGTCTTGTCATCTTTGTCTATCTTTGAAGATCAGGCCCTAAAGGTGAAAAAGACCTAGAGGAACTTGTCCAATCATGAAGCCTTGCTGGCCAAGGGGAATTCCAATAGGCAAGAGGCTAAAGAGCTGATGCAATTGATTGATGATTTCAAGAACTCTTCCCTTAGGACTGATCTAGAGTTATCCCAACTGGAAATCAAGCATGCAGAACTTGAGAAGGAGCTGGAAAACATGAAGGTTGCCATTGATCATCGCAAATTCACTCTGGCCCAAATACCTGAATGCCATCAAACAGAAGAAACAGGAACTGTTGGCCAAAGTAAAAGAAAGCAGAGCCATCCAAAGTAGCCTTGAGAACACTCCTGGAACTACCGAAGAATACGAGCAAAAGATCACAGAAGCTGATACTACCTGGCTAGAAGTACTAAAAGTCATCTAGGATGCTCTAAACTTGTAATTTGTTTGTTGATGCATATCTTGTGTAGAATCAATCGTACTCTTTGTTATTTATTTGTACTTCTTGTTTCGGCTAAAGAGCCGATTTGATACAGTCAATCCTAGACTTATAATCTTTATCTAATTAAGTCTGAAAACACGGCCTTCATTAAGCGAACTCCTTGATCTTCTGTCCTTAATCACCCAGCGCCATATTTTCTTCGCCTTGATGAAGTGGCATTTCGCCTTCTATTAATTGTGGTTGCCTATTGCACAGCCTGAGGTGCCCACCTCTTCGCTTCATGTCTTCAAATACCAGTCGAGGGCTTTGGCCTCAAACACATCTCCATTCGCAACTGTTCCTTTGCTTTCCTCTGCCTACCAAAACCCTATAGTAGTTTTCTTTCTCCCTTCTATAGATCCAACCATCTTTCAATGGCCAGTAAGGACAACCGAGGCAAGCACGCGGTGGAGATCCTGGAGGAGAACATGTCGATGAACCAGTGTCTCTGACGCATGAGGTGAGATTGATGACTTTTGCTCATGGCGATGATCTGTAATCTTCTGCTCATAGTGATGAACTCTTCCATTTTGTTTCTAGGTTTGTCATGAACGACAGCCTTCAACCTCTTCCTAGGGCTGGCGAGCCCTCTAATGCTATGTCTTCTGTGCCTGCCTCATCATCGGATTCCTCCAATTCGTACAATGGTGATGACGCCCGGCGCTTCCTCTAGGAGTGGAGGGTAGCTCAGAACTGCTATTCTGAGGTGACTCGGGAGAATGGCCATCTCTGAGATCCGCCTTAGGATCTCTTAGGCTGCTCTTCATGTGGTCGAGGAGGAGGCCAGCACCGTCCGAGCATGGCTGTCTGAGTTTGACACCATGGTGGCGGGTAAGATGAATTCTAGGAACTCCTCATTCTAATTTCCCTTGTCTTTATCTTGATAGTCTTTTTGTTCCTGTGATTGCTAGCCCGGACGGTGCAGTTGGAATCTCTCCAACTAGCGGTGAACACGGCCACGGACGCTATCAATGCTCAGGGTTCTCCCATCGACGCTCGTCTTCAAGACATCCTAGCCCACGTTGAGGAGATTGCCCTCCACTGACATTTGTCATGGTGCAGGCGGTGGCGCTGACCGTGGTGCAAGTCCAAACTGGGTATAAGCTCCATGCCATGGAGACTAGTTTCCTAATGGGCAATGGCCCTGAGGAACATGAGGACCTGCTCGAAGAATTTGTTATGGCAGCAGGAGGCCATAGTAGACATCACATCCGCCCAAGATGTGGTGAACAAGGTCTTTGATTAGATTGTATCTAGAGTAATCCGATGAACAAAGACTCTTGTTCTTTTCATGAATGTGTCTCAGTGCAATGCTCTTGTGTATGACTATTTTTGTTTTTATTCTTTGCTCTAGAGGTGATACGTATCGTATTGGCTTTTGTCTTTGAGGATTTTCATCTCAGATCTCATTTTTTGAACTAGAGGCGATACCCTTCTGGTACCAGCTGTTAGAGCCGACGACTAAAGCGAATCGGCTATCGAGTATTGATCAAATGCCTAGGATAATGTCCCATAGAACCTTTCATACCAAAGGTCAAACAATTAATCAACCTAGGTCAAGCATTTCATTAAGTGCCACAAAACTTCGTTTAAGAAATCCATTGATTCGGGTCCGCACTTAGGATTCCATTTAGCATTCATACATCAGCCTAAACCCATACTCGGAACTAATGCTTCCTTAATCCAATGGCCAACATGAATCCATGACTATTCACTAAAACAAACTCTTAGAGCCGATCACTTGCAATGGTTGTTGGCTTTCATTGCTGATTTTAATGAAGCCTCCTTCCCATAACTTGCCAGAAAAGCACTCAAAGTATCCTAGTTCCTAGAAGACTTGGATTGGCTGTTGCGGTGCTCACAGACTCATCGGCGTGATCTAGTTCAACATCATCTCCATGCCATTGAATCAAACATTGATGCATGGTCGATGGCACACAACAGTTCACATGAATCCAATCATGTCCGAGGAGCAAACTGTACGATCCTTTTCCATCGATGACGAAGAATGTGATGAGCAGAGTCTTACTTCCGATTGTTAGTTTGATGTTTATTGCCTCTGAGGTCTTAGATGCATTACCTCCAAAATCCTTAAGCATCATGTCAGTCTCCATCAGATCTTCTGGTCCCTTGCCAAGTTTACGAAAAGTGGTGTAAGGCATAAGATTGATAGAAGCACCTCTGTCCACCAATATCTTGTTCGTCGGCTTTCCATCAACCAAACCTTTCATATATAAACCCTTTAAGTGCTGATGCTTGACTGGTTTATCAAATATTGCTTGTTGTATAACTGTTAACTTGGCAACTATTTCTTCATACTCTGATTCATCAAAATCTGAATACACTTCTTGATTTGTCAGAGCTCTAAATTCTGATGGCAACAGAAAAGCCATTTGGATATTAGCCGATGGTTGCTTTTTATCGGCTGTTTGCTTAGTACGCCAAACTTGAGGTTTATCGGGTGCCTGAGCCTATTCCAACTCTTTATTCCTTAAGCGTTGCACCCTTCTATTCTAGCTTCTTGTTAAACCTCTTGGACACCATTAGCATTCCTACCAAACATATTTTCTTTTGTTGCCTTCTTCTTCATAATCAGTCCAGTCTTGGTCAACAACTCATTTTTCAAGCCGATCATGAACACTTTTATTTTTTAAGCGCTGATCCATGTTATTATGATGATATGCGTCTTGAGCATGGATAGACCTAGTGGTTGGTTTGAGATTACCTAAGCTCCCAATATTGATTGCTGCATTCTAGACAGTCATGTCTGGTAGGCAACTTTAAACCTTCATTCCAGCAATGTCTGAAGAAAGGACAATTCCAATGTGATTCGACTTGCTTCCTTTCATACCTCACATTTTCTAGTTGACTGCTGGTATTCTTGATCCTTTAACCAACGCTGATAATCCTTTTCCTTCTGCCGCTGCCACTTATTCAACAAAATCTAAGATGTAACTTGCGGCCTTGTCGCCCCTACTTTTGATGTTTCCCCCTGCTCATATCGGCTCTTTTGCTCATCACGATGTCTCTTAATTTCTCTGTACTCGTCAGCCGATATTTGCATCTTGGGATTAACTGTTCTAGCTTCTCTTGATTTGGCTGATGTTAGGACCTTAGTGTTTCCTTTGATCAGCGTAGCATCAACCATGTTTTGATCTTCTAGGAAAGGATTATCATCAACTTTCATTTTCCTGAGGACGTATCACATTTGAGCCTTCCTTGCTGAATTGCCCTCTGTATATGCTACCAGAAGATTCTACATTCATTAGTGGAATGAGAAGTAGCATTATGGAACTTGCAGAACTTCTTATTCTTCAACTGATATGGGGCAACATAACATGACCATCAGGCAACTTGATCTACCCCTTCTCAAGCAAGAAATCGAAGAGTTTGTCTGATTTTGTGACATCAAAGTCATAGCTCTCCTTGACTCCTCTTCCCCAAGGATTTGGCACCATTACTGTCTTTTTGCCCCAATTCCATTCAACTGCAGCAATCTCTTCTTCTTCATCTTCATAGCCATCATCAACTAAGTATGGATTATAAGCTTTGGCCACTATAGTACTCTTCTGGAATTGGGTATCTCTGTGCATACTCTAGAATTGGCTATTGAGCACTGTCACTCGTTGAGCCAATTGACCCAAGTTATCAAATTCTTGTCCCAGCAGTTTCTCTTTCCACATTGGCAGCATTCCTTGAATAGCTAAAGCAGCTAGTTGATCATCAGCCAAGTTTAAGGAGAAGCACAAGTTCCTAGTTTCTTGGAACCTCTGAAGAAACTCAGTGCCCGGTTCATTAGTCTTGTGCCTTATAGTTGTCAAATCAGTAATTTTCTTTTCTTTAGTCCCAATATAAAAATATGGATGAAACTTCTTCTCCAGGTTAGCCCAATTGGCAATGGAATTGACTGGTAGTGATGAAAACCAAGTGAAGGCTAGCCCTGATAGGGACAAGGAGAAGAAACAAACTCGATGGGTATCCTCAACTGATGTTTTGCCCAATTAGTGTAAGATACCGACTGACATGTTCTATCTTATTTGTACTGTCTTGGTCAATGAACTTAGCGAACTCTGGGAGCCTGTAATTTATGGGAAGAGCGACCAAATCATACCATTCTAGATATGGGCAGTTTGTACGAGAAGGTTAGCCCTTTTGGCTTTAGACCGAACTGATTCTTCATCATCTCGGTCACCTTCAATAGTAATTCATCAGCATTTGAATTTGGATTTCTCTATACTTGCTGACCCATCTATGGATTGAAGTCCCATGTGCCTTGATACCCTAGATTTGAAATCATGTGAAGGATGTCATAATCTGATCCATAGTGATATCCTTGTGGAATCTCTATCTGCTGGGTCCTTTGCTGGCTTGCTGCTAGAAGTCTTTGATTATAGACATAAGATCCCTAATATCTCTACGGATCCTTTGAATTGATGGTGCTATTTTTTGAGCCGACTGATGGTATGTGGTCTGATGTGCCAAAATTGATCACCTGGTTCTAACCTTGCCCCATGGCTATTGCACATGTTGTACTGGTGGTCTAGGATTATATTGTATATGATTCGTAGTAGTTCCTTGAGTCTAGTTCAGATGAACCCTAAACTATCTGGACATCACCATTACCAGCTGGTGCTGCTTCTTGATGGCTAGTACCGACTTAATTAGTCCCTTGGGTCGATGAATCTAGAATGTTGTAATAAGCTAGCCCTAACTTGACCAACTGAAAACCCATGAATTGCTTCTTTCATGGCATTGTGGAATGTGTCCAAGAAAGCTTCATTTTGGCTTGATATGGCATCACGAACATATTTGTCTATAACTTCCATAAAGAAACGCCTGTCTTCAGCTTTAGTTGTATTTGTCTGTCCGTGTATTAGAACTCTTGGTAGTGGAAATTTCTAAACAATTGTGTTGTCATGTGTTTTGGTGTAGGACAACAAATATTTGCTCTAAAACTCTTTTGTAGCTTTGCCGATGACATCTTTATCTCCATCAGGTAGATCTTCATAATGTAGCATAAGGATGTCTTTATTGTTATGAACCGCCATCAAAGGATTGTGGTGTCCCACCGAGCATGCCAGAAACATGTGTCGACACAGAATTTCGTATCGTGCCGAGGGCACATGAGCAAGCCAAAAGGGTCCGCTCGATGGAGCTGGAGATCCGCCTAGCTTCAGCGTAGGGATGGTCGATCCTGCGCACTCCTCTCGAGATGTGCCAGCCAATTTGACCCTGCAATTGACAAGGAGAGAAAGTTTATCAGTAATTAAGAGCGGAACATGCCGGTGTTGCCAAACAGTCCCGAATGTGCGGCTCTGAGAGCCGATATGAAAGGAGATCGACTAAATAGTCGATTCCAGCATAACCATAAGAATAAATCGGTTAAAGCTCATGGGGTTGTGTAAGAAGAATCAGTTATCATTCAGGATGAATATCATTCTTTGAACAAATATTACTCAATGGCAATAAGATGTCAACAATAATTAATTCATGCTAAGCCAATAACTGCAAGCAACCAAACTCCTTTATAAAAGAAATAGTTCATCAACATTCAACCATTTAATAGAAATAAATCTAATAAATATGTTAGATCTCATCTATCGCTATAACCAGTGGGGCATGAGGTAGAATCATATGGGCCGTAGAAACAACAATAGACTCGATGACCCTAACTTATTACTAATATCAGTGGGGCATGAGGTAGAATCATGCAGGCCATAATACAATAATAAGATCATGGAGCTAACATATCTTTCAACCTATCGCTACTTCAACGATCTCGTGATGTGAACTGTTTTGTGAAAGCGCTTGATATCGACTAAAATAGCCGATTTAGGCATAGCACACAGTTAAGGTCATGCCCTCTTAAGAATAGATCTACCGAATAACGATCCCCACTCACGGTGCTAATAGTGGGGTGTGAGGCAGAATCACATAGGCCATGATAATGGGCCATGGAACAGTTTTCACTAGCCAATAGATCTACTCAAGATCAAACATGCCTTAACCGCACGCTATGCACGATCAAGATTGATGTAAAACAGCCGATAGAACATAACTCATCGTTTAAAGTGCAGATTAGATCAGTTTAGATTATAAAACGATGGGTTAAAAAAGATGCAAGGCCAATCTAGATCAATCCCAATCGGGCGAAGTGATATTACTGTAATTAAATAAATAATGGAAGCAATAAGCAATATCGATAACTTAATGAATCTATCCGAAGGAACGCCACCCTTAGATAGAGCCGATAACTTGACCTTAATCTGGTTCGAGTAGTGGAGGTTGACCAGATCGATGCAGCCGTACTTGAACTAGACAAAAGTCGATTACTAACTTATACCAGAGTCGTAGTAGAGGTTGATCGGATCGATGCAGCCATATGAATAGAGGGATAAGCCATGATGGTACTTACAGACAAGTAGTGGAGGTTGACTAGATAGATGCAGCCATACTTACTGAAGAACTCATTGAGATCTACTCTACTCCTACTCCTAAGGGGTGGCCAGAGCTGAAAAAAAGTAAATAACTAGTATTTGATTGATTGTGTGTCCTTACAATAGCCGGAGTTTGATATTTATACCCGAAGCCTAAAATGAATCCTACTCGAGTACGACTCAGTACAATCTTTGTCACAAAGAAAACATTCCTATTTCAAGATAACTTGGACTCTAATCTTTTCCCTTTTGTAGAGTTCGATATGTATCTTCTCGATGCCAATCATATCTCACCATCGTTATCTACTGACGTCATTTAAAGAGAAATGATCCTAGTGTCGCATCCGATCCGATAGATATCAATCTTTACACAATCGACTCCTTGATTGGCACAATCTTGGAAGCCTGCATGTTCCCGCGCTCTTCTCCCAAATTTTGATGTAAACAGCATGTCCTCCTAGGGCAGTAGTTCCTCCCACGACTCCGAGAGGTCACCACGCAGCTGGTTAGGAGAATAAGATGGTAACGGTGGCCTCTCATGGGGATGTAGAGCCACAACTTTTGCCACCCTAAGTCCGCAGGAGGGTAGCGGTCAAAGCTCAAGTACCTGTCCTCCATTCCGAGACAAAGTTGGATCAAGGCGCCCCCCCATCCAAGGAAGATGGACCCTCCCGAGCACTGAGCGAACCACCCGAAATAAAGACTGCCATAGCTCATAGTGGGTAGGGACTCCTAGGAAACCCTCACATAGCATGATGAAGACGGAGAAGTGGAGGATCCCCTATGGGTTCAAGTCATGGAGGTGGAGCCCGTAGTAGTACAACAACCACCGGAGTAAGGGGTGCGCCGGCACCCCGAAGCCAAAAGAGTGGAAATGGGTGAATGAGACGACCTCATTCTTCTCCGGCCTTGGCTCCACTTCAGTTCTTGGCAGGACTCTCCACCTGATCGCGGCGGCGGCCTCCGGGATCACCGCGTTTAGTCATAGCTCATTGAATGCCTTGCGGTCAACGGACGACTCTTTGTCCACTATGACGCAAAGGGCACAGTAGGGTGGAGGCCAAAAGATTTGGGATGGAAGGAGGAGATCTAGGGAGGGAAGGTAGATGATCGCAGAAGGCAGCAGATAACCTTCCCTCTCATGCCCTTATGTCTTCTATAGTTTGGGGGCCATGGAACCACCCCATGCCCCACGACCACTGACACGTTTGCATGGGTGGGCAGTTTGGCTTTGCCCCATCACATCAATGCGATGGGCCACGAGGTGACGTTCCTGCTGTAATTGCCTGCTAACGCCACCCATGTGCACGTGCCTGTGTGAGAATCGAGCAGCCTACAAGACAAAAATGGACGCCGCATGTCGTTCATCAATATAATCCGGGTAGTCACGATTTCAAATAGCTGGACCTTCTGTGATAAACCTTATCGCTACACT
This sequence comes from Miscanthus floridulus, assembly GCF_019320115.1. Lineage (NCBI taxonomy): Eukaryota > Viridiplantae > Streptophyta > Magnoliopsida > Poales > Poaceae > Miscanthus > Miscanthus floridulus. The sequence goes on along the minus strand of NC_089585.1, from coordinate 81,146,805 downwards.
AGTGTCTGGCTAGTGAAAATTTTAAAGGATCGTTCTGTCTATAGGGTGCAGAAACATTTCAACAGTCGTGCATCCATGTCGCACCCGATTTTCTGAAGAAGACCAAGTGCTAACTATATGTGTGCCCAGGATGTCCACATGACACATATAGTGACAAATAAGGAGATTATCAAAGATAATGCTTTACTATATATCGAACATAGGTACAACAGGACTTACAAGTATTACAAAAACATAGCAAAAACTAATTCTTAATCTTCTCTTCGGGACTCCATACTCCATAGGGACGGTTGATTAGGGGAGCACTCGCCTAGTACTCTTGTAACATCTTAAAGAACTCCTTTGAATCACCATCTGGTACCCATCCGGGGTTTCTGTTGATTATAAAGCAAGTGTGAGCACACCATACTCAACAAATATAACATGAGGGGATGCAAGGCTCAAAAGGCTGGACATGGCTGAACTACGGTAAGCATTTTTAGTTGGTCATGTTTTATTTATTAAACCTATGTTGCTAGGTTATTCTTAAGCTCCCAAGGTGAAAGTATAAATAACATCAAGATTAATCATCACCCAAACCATCCATAGAACCATCTATCTCGAAAAGGATCCAGGCCGCTCGTGTCCATGAGCGCAGCTGATATATCAATTTTATACTCTGCAGAGTTTGTACACTTTCACCACAAGCCATGATTGCCCTTTGCCTGAGGTGATCAGCCTCTTGACTCACTTCCAAGGTAAGTTGGCAGGGATCACTATGAAGCTTTTCACCAGTCGTTCTAATAAGTAGCACCCGCTAAGATTTCAGCCGTCTAGCCATATGTAGCCCTCCTCTAGGAGTGGCACTCATGGTCGTGGCATAGTACACACCCTGGCAGGAAAAGAAACATACCAACTAGTGCCCCCCTCTTGTCCTTTCGATAAGCTGCTGATGAACTAGAACAGATCAAGATACTAGGCTAAGACCAGAGCCATGTAGTTCTCGTGGCTGTACTATAAGTCCTGGTTTGCCACTTTAAGATTTAGTCCTTACGGAGAACAGACTAGAGCACCCAAAAAGGCTCAATGCTCTAGCCCCCTTCTATCCATGTTGCTAAACAACTCATTTTAATCTATAGTTGCATATATCATTAATCAATATTATAGATCGTTATAGTTGGTGATAGCAAACTAAGCCAGTCTACCCATATGCAAAAACCCATAGGTAACAAGAATATAAGATATCAAAAGTATACTAGGTAAGGTCCTTAATGTTTCAACATATTAGACACATGCACATGAATGGTGAATATATGGTTATTAGGTAACAAGGGTACTCATGTTACACTTGCCTTCCAAAAGCTTGCCATCCAACTTTCCAACTCTTCTGTATTATCCTTGCTTAGCTCCACTTCTAACGATAGCGTCATCTAGTACAAGCATGTTAAACAAACCTAGGAACAGTACACCAAGCATTATAAATCAAGATTTAAAGGTTTTAAAACACGTAGGGCTTGTAGCTACGAACGTACGAGCGCAAAGACTACTAGAAATGAAGCTACAATTTAAAAGTCATGAAAGTTCAATGGTAGAAGTTGGAAAGTTTGATAAATGATAGGAATAGAATAGACATGATGTATGTGGGCTAACTTGAAAGATTTAGAGAGCATGTGGATTTATAGATGAAGGGTAAATGATCGAAGAATTTGTATACAAGATGGACCAGACATTATGAGAATGAAGTAAGCATACGAAGATTTAAGAGCTAGATCACACGAGATGACTATGAAAGCTTGATTAGAGAGAACATATACATGGCAATAACTATGCAAGAGTGAGATGGTATGGTGAGATACTATCAAGAATATTTGTCTCTGGTCAAAGAACATGAAGCAAGGACAATGGTGGTGGTTGGCATAGTTGGAATTTACCAATAGCGAGGCGACCATATATTGATACGAGGCGAAAAGTGAAGCTGAACATTTAGATCATGTTTTGCAAACTCATATGAAGATTATCTTTTGGATTTGTGAAGCGGACACTTGGGTACATATATGAACAACCGATGCGCTGAGGCGGATGCTAGATCATTGAGGGGACACAGTTACAACAATGTGTGCACCAGCTGGACATGCCCGTGCAGCAGGTAGCGGTGGCTGTGGCCATCAGAAGGAAGGGTCACGCTGAACTTATGGTAAGGATATCTTGTGGGATTGTGTGAAAATACCCTATGAATGTTCAAGCCAAAGGGCTCATCAATTCGAAGTCCGGTTTAGAGGGGAATGCAACGAAACATTGGTGCATCCAGAACATGCACATAAGCGCGCAGCGGAGTTTACGATCACAAGGATCATGGTCAAAGCAGAACCAATTGGCAATCTACTTTGTGGAGATGTTGAGCACTGTATGGAGTATGTGTTGGCAAAAGGGCATGCCATTTTGAGTGTTGGTTAGCCGGGAACGCGATTGCAAAACAGGGTGGCATGGCTGTTTGGACAGCGAGGGAAACGAATGTTGTGGCCTCAATATCTTGGCCATCATGGCATGATGACCGAACCAATTTTCAGAGGCATACTCAAGGATATGAAAAACATTCGGGTCAAAGGGACTGACCACTGGAGTGGCAAAACAGAGGGAACACGTATGCCAACCTACAGCAGTGTGGCTGCGAGGCATAGGGCAGAAAGCACGATGACATCAATAACTTTGGCATCATGGCTCCTATGACCAAACTGATTTGCAGAGGTATGTGCAACTTCAAGAAATACATCATGATCAAAGGGTTTGATTACCAGAGGGCTAGATCACTGGGAACGTGAACGCTAACCGGCAGCAGCGCCGCTTCGATACAACAGGGGCAGCAAGAACAAAAGTGATGATATCTCTCTCGACTTGTCTTGCTGGCAATGAATTTTTGCGGAGACATGTACAAGCATACGATGGACATGCTGTATGAAGGGTTTGATTATTTGACAAGTGGTTGATGGGGAACGTAGCCAGACACCGGTGCACCCAGGATGTGCACGGCTGCGGACAGCAGGGGTTAGGATCACTGATAGCATGCTCTTATCAGCACAAATCAGTGATCCATGTTGTGGGGTCATTGTGGACTATATGAATTATGTTCTTGCAAAAGGGAATGGTGTTTTGATGATCGATAGGCTGAGGAACGCTATTACAAAGCAGATCATCACCGCTGCTAGAACAGCAGGGGCAGCATGCAGAGAAACATTAATATCTCTGATGTTACAGATTGTATGGCTGATCCATCTTGCAAGGACATGTGCAAGTTCATGATACACAGGTGGGTAAAAGGATTTGACAAATGGAATAATGGATTTTCGGGAACGCGCGTGCCAACCGGCTGCGGGGCAGCAGGGACAGCGAGCACAAAAGAATGATATCTCTTTCATCTTGGATCCCATGGCCATGAAATTTCTCAGAGGCGTGTGCAAGTATATAAATTATTTTCTAGCCAAAGGATTCATCATAGATTTTGTTGGATCAACGAGGAACGCTGTTGTCATCGGCAGAAGTGCTGCTGGCCGCGAGGACAGCAGAGCATAACGTGAGCAAACATCGCCAAAACTCGATCAAACTTGGACTGTGGCCCGTAATTTACGGAAAGGAACATGTATACAAGATGGGAACAGGGGAGAGGGCCTCACATCGAGGTTCATGGTTGCCGGACATGATCTCTATGGCGACCAACGCGATGATGGACAGCAAAGTGGTCGGCGATCGATGGGATGGGGCTGCTGGTTCGGGAAGGCGACAAGGCACGCCGGGGTGGCATCCATGAAGCGCTGCAGCTCCGCAGTGTAGACCTAGGGGAGTGACAACGGAGAGGGGAGACTGAAGATGAGTTTCATGGTGAAGAACAGAGAAGGCCATGATCTTTACCATGCCATGATGCGAAGGATTCCTGCAACGGGGAGAGATGCAGCTGCAAAACGGAGTCATCTTGGCGAGATCTTCTCTGTTTCGGTGGAGAGGAAAGAGAGGGATGATGAACAGGAGATCGAACTGGCAGTGATAGAGGGAAGGGAGGGTCGGCTTACTGCAGTAGAGGAGATCATAGGCCTTCATCCAAATTGTGATCTGTTGTTCGGGATGGAGATTGCAGCGGCAAAACAGAATCATAGCTGCAGGAGCTCTCCGTTTTGGTTGAGAAAGTAGAGAGGGATGAAGGGAAGAAGAAGGGGGCGACCGTGGGAGATGGAGGAGGAAGGGAGGAGATGAGGATGCTCCTTCTCTGGTGCTTGCCTACAGAAACAGAAGGGAGAGGGAGGGAATGCATGTAGGCATTAGTAAGGGAAAATAAAGGTGGGCATGTAAAGATAATCAAGTGATACATTATGGCTTGCTGTTATCTTACATGGGGAGAGAGGAGGCGTCATGGGGAAGAGAGGGGAGAGACATGGCTTATGTGTTTCTGCATGCAAAAAGGAAGAATGGCATTAGGGAGGTGAGGACATGATGGAGGGAGAGATTGTCCATCGAGGCAATAATGTGTGATTCATGGAGAGATTAAGAGAGGGATTAAGGAGGGGCATGCAAAGGAGGTTTGCCAAGAGATTAAGTGCTGCTGTTATTTGCATGAGAGGAGAATGCGGCATAGAGAAAAGAGGGGCTGCTATTTTAGCTTCAGCATGCATGTATTTGAAGAAGGGCAAGCCTGGTGTAGTGGTAAGAGCTGTCTCACTGATTCACCAGGTCGTGGGTTCGAAGCAGCCTCTCTGCAGATTTGCGGGGGAGGCTTGCCTCGGTTTTTTTCTTCCCCAGACCCTACTCATGTGGGAGCCTTCGGCACTGGGTCTGCCCCTTTATGCATGTAATTGAAAAGATGGAGTAAAGGAGAACACAAAGGAGAGGTGGGTCTACAAAATTAAGTGGTGAATGAATTGATACATCAGTTTTTGCACGAGGAGAAGGGAGAGGCGTGTGATAGCAGAGTGAAGTGGCCAGCATTGGAGGTGCTGCTCTTTGCAATGCACTTCAATAGAGAGAGAGGATTTGTGATGATTATTGAGATGGGTCCAAGGGATTAAAGGAGGAATCATTACATCTTTCTGTTATTTCTCCATGAGAGGAAGAGGAGGGTGACATCATGAGAGAGAGGACTGCATCTTCACGTGGAAGGGGTGGCCATGAGTTTGGAGAAGGGAGGAAAGGTGTGTTGGGCTGATCCGGACTTGGCCCAAAGCAAGAGAAGACACTCGGCTTGACCCATTATCAAAAATAGGAGGTGCGGGGCTGGTTTGGAAGTGGGCTATGATTGTGCATTTGGGCACGAGACAGGAGAAGGTGCAGCTAAGATTAGGGTTTGGTGAATTAGCAAAAGAAAGGAGAAGTTTGGGCTGCCTAGAAGGACTATGCGAGGGAGAATGGTTGACATGGGCTTTAACCAAATTGAGATTAACTGGCGTAAGTGATGTATGATTCATTTGACTTGACCAAAGTGATGATAGAGTTGTGTGAGAGGAGAGAGAGGCAACGATCGGTCACCCAGCATAGATTTAGGGATTTAGAGAAGACTTGATCAAAAAGAAATAGGAGCCCAAAAAGAAGAGGAAAGAGAGATGGTCGGGCTAGGGTTTAAGTAGGTTCTCGGCAAAAGACTTGATTTGAATTTTAGAGATTGTTTTGATGTTTGGGGAGATGAATTTGAGATCAAACCCTAGATGTAACTTGAAAACATTAAAATTTATTTTTCAAACATAATAAATACTATGCAACAGCATGAATGCAACAAATGATTAAATTGGTTGCAAAAATTTTAGAAACCCACATTTTTCCACTATCTAAAATGTCAACAACTAAACTAAAGTTGGGAAAATTTTAGAAAAACGACAAAACCATTTAATGTTATTTAGTGTTTTCTAAGTCACATCCCAAAATAGAAATTTTGGGGTGTGACAATCCGTCCTTTGACAGTTGCGAATCAGCCTAAATCTGAATTCAACTACTCCCTCCATCCCAAATCGACGAGTCAGAATTATCAAATTTGACAAAATAAAAAAAACTCAATGTAATAAGAATCAACTGAAGTATATGAAGTATGAAAAAAATAACTGGAAGATAAATATAGTTGGACCCATGTAAAAACTTCATTACATTATATATAAAAGTACATTACTTAGTATTTCTCTAATCTCTAATGTCTAAAAGAACTCATCTCCCTAAGGGGACTCATGTTATACGCTGGACAAATTGTATTCAGTCGATCAACATGAGTGAAGATGACAGAGTCTCCTCCCACAAACACAATAACACTACCAAGTCTTTTCATTTGCTCGACATTCCTAACATGGACAAAAATCTTGCCACTATCATAGTCTTCGACAACTATAACAAAGCAATCTTTACCCAACATATAACGAACTACAGCTTTAACAACGATCCATCGGGGCTGTTGATGAACATGACGTCCCCAAGCAACAAGCACCCCTTGTACGATACCTGGCGACACTCCTAGATGCCAAAGCGCAAGCTTGCTGATGGAGTAAACATGGTGTTGTGGTACGACGACATCTCTCTGTATACATACAGAACAAAAAAACACAAGGAAAAAATCATTAGAAAAAAACACATATGAAACATTATCCCTTGAACAAGCAAGAACCAGCACAAAGCAATAGAATATTGTCTACTCGTGACTAGAATAAAACGACAAACAAACTAAAACTCACCTCAACAAGGAAGATCACTGTTGTTCTATGGGCAACAGCAGCTAACGAAGTTGTAACACTGCCTCCTTTCCTTGGCTAGCAACTTGCAAGTGAAAAGTAAAAAAGACCAGGAAGGATATTTATATTCGACGCAGACGCTAACAAACGTTAGAAGACATTAGTCCCCGTAGCGTTACTAATTACTAATAAAATAGATTCAGAATATGAGCAGTCAGAGCAGTAGTCGAGGGGTTAGCGCGTTTTCCTGCTCTGATTATGAGAAAGTATGGCGCGTTAAATACACAGAGTTGCGGACTTTCTCGTTATCCAAGCAGGAAAACACGTCAAATCCCTCGACTACTACACTGACGATTCAAGTAGTAACGGTGACAAGCAATGGGAACGTACTAGAGTGATGGCATGTACAGCATTAACTGCGACTCCAGCAAGGAGGATGATCCGGAGTACTACGACTCGTCCAACGACAAGTCTGGTGAGTCGGTGAATCACCAAAGCACTAGCGAGGAGGAGGATGTTTTTTTCTCTTTCTCTAGAAACTTAAATCCCCTTGAAATCCATAACTTTTTCAAGGTTGGGAAATCCATGTGGATATCAATAACCCATTTAGTTATTTATGGAGGGTTTTCCATCCCTGGACCTGCCTTCCCCTTCTTCCAAATTATAGGCCTTAGTTCAAACAGCCGCAGATGCAGTCACACAAATAAAAATAATAATCGGCAGATGTAGCGCAACAAGCTACAACGAGTAGGTTTATTTTATCTTTTTTGGTAAATTTTAGGTGTCAAATTCTTGCATTTTTTAATTATTTATTTATTAACATCCTCTTTTAGTTTTATGTTTATTTGTATTATTATGAAAAAACTAAAAAGGCAACAACTAACTCATCGAATATATAAACAGGTGCATAGGAGAAAAAAAAATGAAAAGACGGATATTATATAAGTAACATTTTGTCATAATCATTTCCTATTAAAACATGAAATAAATTTCGGTCTCTGCTGAGCACCGTGTCGAGTAGTCATGCCAACACGTCCCGAAAATTTGATTTTGCACCGCGCCGAGCAATCCCGCCAACATGCACCGAAAATTCGATGTCTCTCTTTTGCCCTTTCGCGCGGAAAATAGGTTTACCACACCATCAAGTTTCAGACAAGGGCATTTGTGGTAATGTGATGGCCACATAAAAGCGCAGAGTCGCTGTCTCTGCCTCCATCTCTATTCTCTAGCCACACTGTCTCTCCTCCTAGCTCTAAATCCTAGTCCCATGGCCTCCCTCTCCACTCCAGTTACCCCCTCTACAACCCCGCTCTGGACCCTAGGCGCTATTGGCACAACAGCTCGACTCCCTCTCCACTCTCTAGTCACACCCTCTCTCATACATTTCCAAACCCTAGCCTCAACAACTGGTACAAGCTAGATCCAGATCCTCTATCTCGGCACCTACCATGACCGACCGGATAGAACCCTAGCTGGAGCCAGATCTATTACCCCTTCGTCAACACCGGTCGCACCAGCTCCGCGACCACGATGACAAGACTAGATCTGAACATGGACACGGAGGAAGATGTACCCAAATTCCTCTTATGATGTGTGCTCTACTAGGTTGAACCAAGGATATGTAGATAGCGACTGGGGTTACATATTTTCTATAGTTGAGTGTAATTGGCATGTGCTTTATTGGATTAATGGCTTCCGTATAAGCTGTAGTTACTAGTTAGGCGCTTATTTGCATACTCTTGCTCTGTTGTGTTGATATTCTATATTAGTTAATAAATGCCTTTGTAATCTAGAAAGATGAAAGAACTTGGAATACATGTGGGCCCAAAACTTGTGTCTCCAAAGGCAAAAAACGTCAAGCACTAAAGGGTAGACACTGATGAAGATTTGGAATATTGTCCCATTTGGTTCCCTGCCGTGGCTAGCCACGCCATGCGCTAGAGTTTGTGGTGGCACCAAACTTTGTGTGGCTAGCTGTGGCAAGCAAAAAGCATGCCACACTTGTGGCTAAAAATAGTACTAGAATCTATACAAAGTCTATGGCTATGACGAAGTTAAATACTCAACCAAACACTAGCCGTGCATGGTGTGGCAACTTGTGGCCGCCTTCACTATGGCGGGGCTAGGCCATGGTGGCCAGCCAAACACGCACTATATCCCTGAACTAGGGGAGGTAGTTGAGGGATTTGATGTTATAGATGAAATATATTCAGATTTAGAAGATGAGCCAGTACCCCTAGCAATTGAGGTGGAGGTAGCAATGCAATGCTTTACTATTTAGATAGCAATGCAATTTGTACATGCTTGTTGCTTAAGTTTGTATCTCTAATTTCAGTGTCCAGGTCGAAGGAGCCATAGAAGAGGCTCTGCCAGCAGGACAAAAGGCAGCACTGCCATGAGTCCTAGATGAAAGCACTCCAAGCGAGTTAATTCAACACGACCAGGAGAGTTTGCTCATGGAGTTCATACTCGGAGGGCTGCTGCTGGCAAAAGGGTGGAGGTATCAGCAGTAGGTGAACACAATTCTCCATCACCACGGACACCTGTACCCAGGGATCAATTTAAACTTCATGAATTGATTGGAGACATTTGTTGAGATAGCACCCTACCTAGCCCTGTGAGAGATTTCCCATGGCTAGATGATGATAGCCATGCCGAAGAGGAGCCCTCTGAGCTACCTAGCCCTATGAGATACTGCCCACGGCTAGATGATGATAGCCATGCCGAAGAGGAGCCCTCTGAGCTACCTAGCCATGTGAGAGACTGCCCATGGCCAAATGATGATAGCCAAGTCGAAGAGGAGCCCTCTGAGCAAACTCATGTCTCCACTCACCCGCAGAACAATGAAAGTTGCCTAGGTTGGTATTACCTTATAGATGTCTATTAATCAGTTCGCACTAGCTATTTGATATCCATGTAACTTTTCTAACAATCTAACATATGAAAACTGTGTAGTACCAATGCTGAGAAGAGCGAGGAAGCTGAGGCCTCAAACTCATGGAATTATGCTTGACAAAATGAGCAAATCAATGGGAGGATTGAGGATGCCCATCTCTGTTGCCTAGGGGAACAGAAGGCCACATGATCCAATGCAAGCTGCCAAGTTTGCCTTAGAAGCAGGTGTAGTAGTCAGTCATCAAATACCAATTTTGATGCATTGGAAACATTATAGAAGCCCTCCGGTGTCGTCCATTACAAAAAAATTATGGAGAGGCTAACTGTATGTATGGGTATCCTCTTTTGACATTCAACTCTACTTTGAGCAACTTTAACGGATTTACTTTTCATTCACACTACTACATGCAGTCAAGGCTGGACATTGACAAGGCTCACCCACCAACACAAGAAGCATGCTAGAATGTATTGTAGTGTGGGGTACAGGCAGGCACGCTACAGGTTGAAGCAAACCTACTTCAATGGCGTCCCTGCTGATTAGATCCATATGACCTCTCTTGTCCTGTCCATGAGCGATGCACAACAGTGTGAACTTGTCGAGACTTGGTCTAGTGCTAAGAACAAGGTGTGTGTGAACCCATCGATTTCCTATCTAGTATTGCTATGGTCTACTTTTGCTACAGTCTAACACAAATGAAGCTATAGGAAACATCTGAGACGAACAAGCGAAATCAGTGCAAAAGTAAAGTACCACCAGTCTACAAGATCTCGCTCCTATGTTATCCAACTATAAACATTTGTAAGTGATGGTTGTATTTTATTGTTACTCTTGCCTTTGTATAAATATAAATAGAAACTCATGTGCAATGTGAACAGAAGGAGAACAAGAGGAAGGCCATAGAACATGATCAAGGACTTGATGAACAACATGATGATCTAGGACTTGAACAACATGGTCGACCTGATGAAGATGTTAATGATGTGGAAGTCTTCAAGGACTTCCATACCAACATGAAAAAGGGCCTGAGTGATGCTGTAAGAGCAGCAGTTGTAAGTACCTTCATTTGCTTTCCTTGAAATCTACTGAACCCATTGCCATAAAAGAAGGAAATGCAGCAGGAGCCTAATGTGGCAACATCATTTAATTTTGTAGTTGCAATTTTGCACGAATCAATATGGTACATGTACATTGTGCTTATGTAATCACTATCGGCGGTAGGCTACAAAAGACCTATGCATTGTGCTTATGTAATCTCTATCAGCAGTAGGCTGAGGAATTCCTATGCATTACTTGTTATAAATTAATCTCTTAGGTTTTCAATTGAAATCCTTTTTCACTATCTGTGGGGGTATTAACCCCTATACCCTTATGGCTAGCCTTGGGCCGACCTGGACCAGGGGGTCTGGCCCACTAGAAGATGATGTGTGGCTCGGCTAATCTATTCGGAGTCCCGCGTAAGGAATCAAGACAGATTTGGTGATCAAGCAAGATCCTGGTCAGTTAGAATAGGAATCCTTATCTGGCCACCTATGGCAATTGTAACTGGTTAGGATTAGTTTCCAGATCTATAACCCTGCCTCCTGGACTATATAAGGCAGGCAGGGGACCCCTCTAAAAAACATCTCTCATTGACATACGGTAATATAATCAGACGCAGGATGTAGGTATTACGCCTTCATGGTGGCCGAATCTAGATAAAATCTCATGTCTATCTTGCATCACCATCTTATTTGTAGCTTGCGCATCTGTCTACCAATAATCTACTACCTTGGGCATACCCCTATGTAGACTGTCGACCATATTTCGCCGATAGTGGCATGCCAGGTAGGGGGTGTGCGTATTGCTCTCTAGGCGAACAAGATGGTCATCATCCCTGGTTCCATGGCTATGCCGAACAGCCTCACGTTCACCATCGGCCAGATCACCTGGACCACTGGCTCCGACGACTTCATCGCCATGACCATGGAGGAGGCGCGGATTCAATCTATGTCGACCACTGCTTCACCTGCATCGGCTATGGCTCCGACCACAGTGGATCTGGCTTCGGCCACGCCAGCATCGTCTTCAGCCACACCGACAACCCGTCATTCGCTTCCTCGCTACAAAGGGAGGCAGATCGACAACACTGACCTGCTCAACTCCATCGATCAGGTCGGCACCAAACTTGCTGAAACCCTAGCTCTGGTAAGTTCGATTCAAAATCAACCTAATGAGTAGGTAACCACTACCCACAATAGATCTACCCAACCAGCTTAGGCTAGTCATCCTGCATGACTCGATACGGATCTTGTGGTCACATCTACTCCTAAAGGCCGCTCCATTCATTGCCGGCCAGCCCCTGCGATGGGTCTTCGGCTCTCCGAGTACGAAGCCTCGATGGAGAACTACCAGTTCTAGCCCTATGGCCTACGCAACTTCATCAACATGGTCCAGATTGAGGATTATCAAGAAGGATCGGTCCACATAGTTCAAGAGGGTGGCTCAAGCTCCTCGTTCGGCATCGCATCTAATGCCTCCATCCACACCGAGCTCCAGCATCATGATGATGAAGGCAATGTATACGATCTAGATATCTCAGACCACGCCCCAGGGTTCCCACGATTCCCATCCTTCCCACCAAGGCAAGGACACTTGATCAATGTTGTTAGTAATGAAGAACCACCGGTAGTTGGTGAAACAGAACAAGAAAGGCTAGCACGTGAAGCATGCAATATTGACCGGTTTAATCACCGACAAATCAAAGCCGAGGCAGAAGAGGAGGCTCAATGCATAAGGGTCCAGCCACATGACCTTAACAATGCCTTTGATAGGGTGGGGGACAAGTAGGTCTTTAGGACTCCAAGCGCCAACATAGTTGTTGCTATGGCGATAATGCAACGACTACCCAATACCCTAGAAACCCAAGCAGTTTGTGATGATATACAAGCTTACCTAACGGCTGCTATGGCCCAGACCGTAGAGATTGTAAATCAAGCCTAGGCTCCATCCGTCTCAGTTGAATTAAGCCACAGCCGCTAGTACTCAAGTCGCTCACAGCCACCCAACCAATGTGGCTCGCACAACAATGACCCATCAGACAACTGTCAAGGCAGAAACAGTGGCCATGATGGTGGTCGGGGCGACAACCACCACCGGGATGACAACTGCCATGACTACCGGGACGACAACCACTGAGACAACCGCGACAATCGCTGTGATAACCGCAGTCGCAGGGTTAACCAGGGTGGCAACTGGAATCGCCTGTGATGGCAATAACGATCTCCGCCATTACCTAGGAGAACGCAATCTGCGCGATCACATTAACTAAAGAGCCAATGATCGTGCATCCCATGAAAGCTATCGCCATAAGGAATATGATACTACCCATGGCCCTCTAGGTTTGAAGCAGTTCACTCCACACCTTCGCCAAGTCATATGGCCCACGAACTTCAAGCTCGAAAAACTTTAGAAGTAGGACGGCAAGGAGAACCCCAAGTTATGGGTCATGCTCTATGAAACCGCATGCAGATCAGCCATGGCTGATGAGCATGTCATGTCCAATTACTTCCCAGTCACCATCGGCCATGCAGGCCACCAATGGTTGGTCAGCTTGCTGGCGAACTACTTTGATTCTTGGCAAGAGCTCAAGCAAGCATTCATCGACAACATTCATTGCTACTTGCAAGCAACCCGGCAACAAATATTGTAACACCCTAGGTGTTTGGCTTCCACTAAAGTGTATTTCATTTCATAAACATATGCATCATCTATCTCATTATGCCATTGTACTAAAACATGCATATGCAACATTCATAATTATGTTTGTTTCATACTTGAATTGCTTGTGAGTGGTAGTAGTGAAACATGTGAATGCAACATGAGTTTCTCATACCTTGAAACATGGCAACATGGTAGGAATGTGGACAAGTTAAAATTGCAACAAAAGTAATGAAACATGTGAAACATGGAATTGCAACATTTGAGTGAATTGATTGTTTTGTTGCTTTATCACATGTGATCATTAGAAATTGGTATAGCACCTTGTGTAAAGTGGTTGATTATGGTCTAATACACCTTCACTACACTTAGGGTAATTGTTGGGACATTGTTCATGTGGATCAAAATGACAAAAATGCCCTCAAGTGGAGGTTTGACTTTGAATGACCCTTAGAGTGCCACTGTTTGACTGATTCAAAAGACCAACTTAGAGACCTTGCATGGCTAGTGCACCCTTTACCAAAGTTGTAGCTAATTTATCAAGGAACAAAAGTTGTTTTATGATCAACTCATGAAAATGTAGTGGAACAGCCTCAAACATGGCCCACAAGTCACTATTGATGGTGGATTCAACACTGAAAAATGTTTCTAAGTCCTAACTTGCATTTTCAGTTTGATTGAGCCAACTTTGGCTTGATGTAACTTCTGATCCATGGCGAATTAGATGATGGTCCTTGAAAAGAAGTTGTAGATGGATGGTAGGCCTACAATTTTCATGTACACTATTTTTGCAATGGATCAACGGTTTAGCCGTATTAAAACATTGAAGTCGTGCTGTCAGGCAGTTCCAGTTGTCTGAATGTGAGCTACAGTAACTGATAGCCATCAAACAACAAACACCGCATGGGTGACACTCGTTGCCGGTCTCCTGCTCACACTGCCATGCACCGCGGATGCCCTGGCACGGCCGGCCACGACTTGAGCAACACCCCGCGCGCCTGCCCGACCGAGTCGTCAGCTTCATTTGCATCTCCTTCGCCTCTACCACGCGCAGCACCGAAGCCACAGCAGCTCCTCCATTTCTGACCGAGCTTTGCCATCACCTCACGCACTCGCCACTGCAAAAATGTGTCAGCCATCTTGTCCCTAGCTTCGCCGTGATCTCCTCTACCACCTCCACCTCTCAGCCAGGTCGATTGGGGCTTGGTAAGGGCGTATTCGCCATTTCTTCCACCGCCGCCAAGGCGGGACCTTGCCAGAGTTGGCGCTCCACGTGGCCAACTGCCACCACGGCCTTCCCATCCCCTCTTCCTTGCTTGGGTAGCTTGATAGCAAACTCCGGAAGCTCGTACCAGGCCTATCCACGCCCTACGGGGTCGGGCCTTGCCGGAGCCAGCCAAGCCATGGCCGTTGCCATTGCCTTTAGCCGTGGCAATAGCTTCAATTGATGGCACCACTAGATGCGCATGGGTGAGGCGAACACCGTAGCACCGATGGCCTCACCGGAGCTATCACCAGCGACGAGCTACGCCGCCGTCTTTTCTTCCTCCCCTGCCTGTCTCTCTATCTTGCGGGGCCCCTTTGTCAGTCGCTAAAGCAGAGGTAGGAGCAAGACCTAGGCCATGCCGAGTCTGGGCCGCGCCAGCGCGTGCGTCACGGGCCGCTGTGTCCTTCGGGCCGACCCAGCAGTAGGGATAGGTTTTCATTTTTGTTTTGTTTATTCTTTTTCACAGATTTGTGTACATTTTCAAAAATATGTATCTCCTAGTTGGTAGATTCAAATGATGTGGTTCCAATTTTGTTGAGTTCATGATAATGTCTAGTTTATATTAAAAATATAATTTATGCCATGTTCTGTTATGAAAAATAGGAGTTGCTAATTGTCTCTTTTAATAATGAAGGAAATAGGGGTAATTATATCTTTTTCTATGTAGCTCCAAATGGCATGAAATTTTTATGGTGTACTGCTCATATCATGAATAGCTTGTAGTTAAATTTTCATATATTTTGGACACTGTATGTAGGAGATAGAAAATTCTCTTGTTTGCATGGATGGATCTTGTGTGAATTTTCATAATTTTTCTATAGATCCAGTAAAGGTAAAATTTGGTGAGTGCTATTCTTATGCTAGGAAAAATATGAAATATGTTGCTTGACACTTTTCATTATGGTTTCCTAATTATGCTAGAAATAGCCCTGCCATCTGTTATTTTTCATACAGCAAGTTATGCTTGCCCAATGGCTTTGAAATTTTATGGTAGTCTATGTGAAGCATGAGATAGCTACTAGTAATTTTTGTAGATTTTTCTGAATAGTTTTACTATATATTGCTTTAATCACCTAATTAACTAAATAAATTAGAAAAGGACATTAAATAATTTATTTAGAGGTTGGCACTATACTTTCTGATATTCCTCTAGGTATGTGCAACAAGTTGGTAAACTTGGTTTGGTCCAATTACGCTTTTGCATCATCACTAAATAATTAATTTAGTAAACCTGTCATTTCTAGGACAGATTTTAGGTTTACTTGAATTCGATTTGGTTAACATAAGAATCATGCATTGATGTTTATAAATGAATTGTAGAGAATTTCATAAGCTTTCCAGAATGTACTCTTGCAAGTCATTTGAATTTATAGAACTCTAGTTGTGATTGAATTAAGGAACTACTCGTTTGCATGTAAAACCTTAACTTTGATTTAAGTATGTCTTTACTATTTCCTAAGCTTGTGGTAATGTTTCTAGGTGTTAGGCCTTTAACTGAAGATGAGCATCTTTATCTTAGGTTATGCAAGTTAGGTAAGTAGATCTCGTTCTTCAAGTTAAGTTAGACACATGTTTTAAAGTGATTTGAATAGAGCTATTCTTAATCAGGTAAACGAGTGTCCAGTGATGTTTTGTTAAACACTTACTATGATCCATTCATCATGAGCATCATGTCATTCCTTATGCATCCATGATATTTATCTTGTGCATCGGCATGCAATAGGTGTACCAGAAGGTGTCACACTGCTAGAATTCGAGGAACCGAGCGAGCAGCAGCAGCCAACACTAGAGATTCAGGAGGTGTAGCCCTCGGGAGAAGTGCTAGACTGAGGTCACCGTTGAGTGCCCGGATCACCGTCCTGTGCAACT
Organism: Miscanthus floridulus; assembly: GCF_019320115.1. Lineage (NCBI taxonomy): Eukaryota > Viridiplantae > Streptophyta > Magnoliopsida > Poales > Poaceae > Miscanthus > Miscanthus floridulus. The sequence continues at coordinate 81,130,409 of NC_089585.1, read as the reverse complement.
TTGTGAAAGGCAAGCCCCGAAGCATATTAAGCCTCCTAATTTCCTGAAATGCAGTTAAAGTATTATTGTTACATATATATATATTGTTGTTAAGTTTAGGTGTTGGATGCAAACACTTGCTGCATTTGGTTTTCCAATCCTTGTCCAGATATTGATACCCTGAATCCTATGTAGCTCAGGCTCGTGTAGTGCTTAGCCCTGCTTAAACATGGTAGAAGTCAGGTGATTTTCTATCACCTACGAGATATAGGAAGATACATATGGCACGGTTGGCTATATTTGCTATCGTGGAAAAAGAACCTAGTCTTAATTTGAAATGAAGACCTGGGCAGAGGCTTGCCGGTTTGTAGTGACTCCGTCTATGTCGCTTAAGGACTAAATCTTGGAGCCTTTCCTGTTCATGTTGAACGCATGCCTCTCTCTTAGTTGGCCATGTCCGAAGACCTGACCATGAAGCCAAGTAGCTCACCTCAGGCCGGGAGTCGATAAGTATAAAGTGCGCCTCGGAAGGGAGCCATAGGCGTGAGTCCAAGGGCAGGTGATTTAAAAGTCCTGATCGTCCTAGCAGAAGGGTAATCCCTGAGAGTGCTGGCACTGATCGAACCCACGAATTTGGTTCCTGAGTTGTTCCAAAGGTGACCCACGGCTACCCTTGCAAAGTATGCTAGGGTGAGAGTTAGGAATACCCCCTTCAGCTGAGTTGTAATTCGATTCGAGTCGCCGTCTCTCCCGGTTAGTGAGAACTTGATGGGCTTATCTCCAATGTAGATACACTAAATAACATAATGGTTCAGAAATGATGATATGATGATGACAACCTTATTATACCTGCTATGGTTAATATTGTTTGCTCCTAATAAGTGAGTGCTCTAGTACAGGTGCAAATCTAGTGGACAGGTAAATGATGATAAACTTGATGCGAAGTTTAAATTGGTTACTATATTCATAAGCTCTTTTATGCAACTAGTGTCCAGCTAGCCCACCTCATAAGCCTTGCATGACCCTTGGTGTCCTTTATTTCTAGGTTTTGATGGGTAAGTCTAGCTGAGTACCTTCTCGTACTCAGGGTTTATCTCTCACCTGTTGCAGATGACCTAGTTCTACTTTGGTTGCTGCAAGTATTGCCTTCTCCAGGCTAGGGGATGAAGACTAGACCATTGGGCGCTGTCTCTCAGTAGTTCTCAGTGCCTGAAGATGCTTTTATGGGACATGACTGAGATCTAGCAATGTATTTGCAACTATGAAGTTATGTACTAAACTATGTTGTTTCCGCAAATTCGAACTTGATTTGTAATATTTTATTTGAACTCTGATGGATGTAATCCGAATGCTACTTGTGAAATGTTGTAACGAATGATGTGTTGTGTTGAATCACTATGGTCTTGGTTTGTATGTCAGAGAGTTGGTTGAAATCCTTCATGATTTCCTGGACTATCGGGATTATGGGAGCTTAAGTACAGGAATTTAATCACTTCGGTGATTATTTTTGTACTTACAGTTCTTATGATTTGGTCGGTTCTGTTATAGCTAGCATCAGAGCAAGATTTGACACTAAACATGTCATTTGTGTATTTAAAACAAAAGTATTTGTGAAAATCCTAAATTAAATACTAAGTATTGCGAGTGGTCATATCCCTTATGCCCAAAATAACAAAATAAGGACTCTTAGGTGGCTTATTAAAGTACTAACTTGGGGGTTCCTACTTGTTTCTATTCAGTTGTCCATATGGCGTGCTATTGTATGGATGCCATCCGCTTGGGTGGTAATGTATGGATCAAAATACCTCTACGCTCTGGTAAGTGGAAGTTGTGAGAGCATGACCATCCAACCATCGGTCTAGGGGAGAGTAGTTGTGGTTGCTCGCATACTTACATGTTCGATCATGTATCTATGAGAGTACTTAAGTGTGGGTATCTCTGTCGGGTAGCTTAGATACTAGAGTATATGCATCGGGGGATGTATGTACGAAAGTATTTAGTTTACTGCTTACTTTGCATGTCTTTTTGGGAAATTATTGGGCTGAAATGAAATTTTCTACAGGTACACTAACAACGTATCATTGTAGATCGACTAGCTACCGTATAAGAGAGGACGTATGTATGCCACCGTATATTTCGCTAGCCTTTAAATTTTTCTAGGTTTGTGAGGATGCACGGATCGTGCATGCATCATGTTCAAGCATACATAGCATTTTTGCATTACTCCCTCCTTTAAAATTGATGGTCTCGACTAATTAAATTTCGTATCCCTTAAATGATTCTCCCCTTACATTGCAACTTTTTGCTACAGATGGCGTGCACAAAACACACTGCTCGCAAGTCCGCTGGAGGCAGGGCACCTCATCACTGGTTAGCTCCTTGTGAGCCCCGTCCTGAGCCTACTGAGGCGGAAAGGCTGAGGGTAGAGCTGGCCTGGGTGACTGCTGAGAGGAGTGCGGCTCAGCACCGTTTGGAGCAAGTAACGCAGGAATGGGACCAAGAGACCCTAGAGGTTTAGAGGTTGACAGTTGCTCACTGCAATTGTGAATGTATGTTGATTCACGTGCTGAACTAGCGGAATGAAGCCTGGCACGAAGAGAATGTGTTGAGAGCGTGACAGGTGGAGCTAGAGCAGTAATTAGCAGTTGCCAAAGAGTACAATGACCATCTCCATGAGGAGGTTCACCTGTTACACAATCAGCTTCACCCTCTCCTGCCCCCTAATGATGAGGATGAGATGGGCTCTGGTGTCATCATGGCTGAAGGTGATGATGACATTGAGGTCCATGGACCTGAGGACGTTCCACCTGAAGAGGAGGAAGATGAGGAGTTAGAACCTGCTAGTGATGAAGATGGAGGAGAGATCTTCGACACTGACTCCGAGGATGATGCATAGTTTAGCTTACTACTTAGCTAATGCGCTTGAGCTAGTCTTTTGTTGATCCTCATGCATGAACGAGTAGCTTTGTAATAAGTTAATCGTTGGGATGTAATATCAGGACCCTATGTTATCTTGGATGTAAGTTTGGAACCACTATGGCTTGGATGTAACCTACCAAACGTGTTATGCTCCACATATGTGAGCCTTTGATGAATTCCGTCTTTGCGGTCTATAGATCTCAGTTGTTGCTTAAGTTCATCACATTACTGTATCAATTGATGCGCTTGATGAGTTGTGTGATTGTGATGAATGATTGTGCCTCTGTTGATTATATAAATGCATTCTCTCCAATGGAATCAGTTTGGCATAATTATATAATTCATCTACAAAAATTTCCACATCGTCAGTGCTCATTGGCTATACATTTTACAGATGGCTTATAACCTTCATCGCGGTCGTAGCATGGGAGATGAGGAACAACCACCTCCTCCGCCGCCCACACCAGCTGAGCTAATGCAGATAGTTGTCGAAAGTCAGCACATGCTAGCTAAGGCTATGCACCAAATGGCTAACCACGAGGATTGACATGTTCGCCAGGGACCTGAGCCAAACTAGTACAGCAGCTTTAAGGACTTCATGGACACAAAGCCTCCTATCTTTAGAGAGGCAGAAGAACCATTACAAGCTGATGAATGGTTGAGTATGATAGAGCAAAGGTTTGGATTGCTCCGATTGATAGAAGGTATGAAGGCCTCGTATGCAGGACACCAGCTCCAAGGCCCTGCAGGCATCTGGTGGACCCATCATAGGACCACCTTCCCTACAAACATCAAGATAGTTTGGGGCCAGTTCCAGGTAGCTTTCAGGGGACATTTTATCCCTCCTAGTCTCATGGCCATTAAGCATACCAAGTTTATGAAGCTAACTCAAGGCAACAAGAGTCTTAATGAATACCTCTAGGCATTTAACAACCTGGCGAGGTATGCTCCCGAGTTCATTGATACTGACGCCAAAAGGATAGCTAGTTTCAAGAGGGGACTTTCCCCTAAACTGATGAAGTCTATGGGCAACAGCAAGTGTGTCACCTTCAATGAGTTTATCAGTGACACCCTGACTCAGGAGAATAATGATAAGGTGTATGCTGCTTCCAAGACCCGTAAAAGAAACTTTGAGGCAGGTGCTTCTTAGTCTAAGGCACCAGTGGTATCCAAAACCCAGTATCGTCCACCCAATGCTAATGTTCGGTACCACCCACCTCAGAAGAAGAATCAAGCTAAAACTGGTTTCCACAAGGGGTACACAATTTCCTTGCCAAAGAATACCTCTAGGCAGGGCAGCTTCAATGTCCCACCAGCTAACAGGCCGTGCTAGAACTGTAACCAGCCTGGTCACTGGGCTAATAAGTGTCCCTATCCTTCCAAGCAGAATGCTTAGGGAAACATCCATCAAGGGCATGTTCACTACACTACTGTGGAGGAAATTCCTGCTGGTGAAGTGGTTACTGCTGGTAAGTTCCTTGTTAATGATCACCCTGCAGTTGTGCTCTTTGATTCGGGTGCTTTGCATTCCTTTGTGAGTTCTACTTTTGCATCTAAGCATAAGATGAATGTGATTACAATTGTCAAGGGTGGTTATTGTATTAGTGCTGCTGGAAATAATATCATGACTAACCAAGTAGTTAAAGATGTAAAGATTGAGATTGGGGATCAAGAGTTCCTTATGGATCTTGTAGTTCTACTGGGGGTAGGAATCGATGTAATCCTAGGAATGAAGTGGATGAGTGGGAATGGAGTGTTGATCGATACATCAACCCGTGTGGTAATGTTGAGAGATCCTGTGGATAAGAAGGGTTTTCTAGTGCAGTTACCTCATGATATCGCTATCCACAATATAGCCAATGCTACCCTAGCCAAAGCCATTGAAGATATACTGGTTGTCTGTGAGTTTCCAGATGTCTTCCCTGATGACTTGCCTAGATTACCTCCGGACTATGATGTAGAATTCAAGATAGAACTCATTCAGGGTACGGGCCATATTTCTTGAAGGCCCTATAGAATGCCGCCCAATGAGTTGGCTGAGCTGAAGATTCAGTTGAATGAGCTATTAAAGAAAGGTTTGATTCAGCCTAGTTCTTCTCCTTGGGGTTGTCTGGCTATCTTTGTGAAGAAGAAGGACGAGTCTCTATGCATGTGCGTAGATTATCGCCCCCTTAATGCTATTACTATCAAGAACAAATACCCTCTTCCTCGCATCGATATTCTGTTTGATCAACTCTCCAAAGCTAAGGTATTCTCCAAGATCGATTTGAGGTCTGGCTACCATCAGATCAAAATTCGTCCTGAAGATATACCTAAGACAACTTTCTCTACTCGATATGGCTTGTTCGAATACCTTGTCATATCCTTTGGGTTGACAAATGCTCTAGCACACTTTATGTACCTGATGAATTCAGTATTCATGCCGGAATTGGATAAGTTTGTCGTCGTGTTCATTGATGATATCCTTGTATATTCTCAGAATGAAGAAGAACATGCTGAACATCTGAGAATTATTTTAACTCGATTACGTGACAACCAGCTTTATGCTAAGTTTAGCAAGTGCGAATTCTGGTTAAACAAGATAACTTTTCTAGGTCATGTGTTATCTAGAGATGGAATTTCGGTTGACCCTACTAAGGTGCAAGAAGTCCTAGAGTGGAAGGCACCTACTACGGTCACAGAAGTCCGAAGTTTCCTGGGTTTGGCTAGCTACTATCATCGCTTTATCTCAGATTTCTCAAAAATCGCCAAGCCCATGACTCGACTACTTCAAAAGGATAAGAAGTTTGTGTGGACTCCGAAGTGTGAAGAGGCTTTCCACACTTTGCGGACCTTACTAACCTCTGCTCCTGTATTGGCACAACCTGACATCGAGAAGCCTTTTGATGTCTATTGTGATGCATGTGGCACCAGTTTGGGGTGTGTTCTTATGCAGGAGGGCCGAGTCATTGCTTATGCTTTGCGCCAGCTTCGAAAGCATGAAATCAATTATCCTACCCATGACTTAGAGCTAGCCACGGTTGTTCATGCCCTGAAGATCTGGAGACATTACTTGCTAGGTAATGTGTGCAACATCTATACTGACCATAAAAGTCTCAAGTACATCTTTACTCAACCCGAGTTGAACATGCATCAACGACGATGGTTAGAATTAATCAAAGATTACAACCTTCAAGTGCACTACCATCCTAGCAAGGCAAATGTGGTTGCTGATGCCTTAAGCAGAAAGGCCCATTGCAATTCCTTAGTTAGTGAAGACTTTCATCTGGCACACCTCATTCATCCTATAGTACTCCACAATATCACTGTGGATTGCTCTCTTAGAAGTTGGATTATCGAACTCTAGAAGACTGATGTGGGTGTGTTTCATATCAAGCGAAAGATGAAAGATTAGGAGACCAAGCACTTTAGGGTCGATGATAAAGGAATTCTCTAGTTTAATGATAGGCTTGTAGTACCCAAAGACAAAGAACTTAGAAATCAAATTATGGCTGAAGCCCATTCTTCTAGATTGTCCATCCATCCTGGTAGCAGTAAAATGTATCAAGATCTCAAGCTGTATTATTGGTGGACCAAGATGAAGAAAGAAATCACAGCCTACGTGGCAAGGTGTGATAACTGTTGCAGAGTCAAGGCCATTCACATGAGGCCCAGATTATTGCAGCCACTCTCTATTCCTAGCTAGAAGTGGGAAGAAATTGTTATGGATTTCATTGTTGGGTTACCCACTATCAAAAAGGGTTGTGATTCCATCTAGGTTATCGTAGATCGTCTAACTAAATCCGCTCACTTTATTCCGGTCAAGTCTACCTATCACCCTCACAATTATGTTGAGATTTATTTTCAACAAGTGGTACGTCTCCATGGTGTACCCAAATCCATTGTTTCAGATAGAGGACTGCAATTCACGGCTCGCTTTTGGGAGTGCTTACATCAGAACCTTGGCACTCATCTAATCCACAGTTCTGCCTATCATCCGCAAACATCAGGATAGACTGAGCGTGTTAATCAAATTCTTGAAGACATGCTTAGAGCTTGTCATATCTCTTGCAAAGACTCGTGGGAGGAATGGTTGCCTCTCGCTGAATTCTCTTATAACAACAGTTATCAAGAGAGTATCAAAATGGCTCCTTTTAAAGCTCTTTATGGCCGCAAGTGTAGAACTCCTTTGAACTGGGTGGAACCCAGAGAAAGAAGATTCTATGGTATTGATTTTGTAAAAGAAGCCGAAGAGCAAGTCCAAACTATACAGAAGAATATGACTGCCGCTCAGGCTAGACAAAAGAGCTATGCTGATAAGAGAAGAAAACCTATCGAGTTTGAAGTAGGTGACCATGTTTATCTAAAGGTATCCCCTATGAAAGGAGTAAAACGTTTTGGAATTAAAAGGAAGCATGAGCCTTGATATGTTGGACCTTACCAAATTATCAAGAAAAGTGGAAGAGTAGCCTATAAACTCGATCTACCACGTGAAATGGGAGCTATATTCCTGGTATTCCATGTGTCTCAGCTGAAGAAGTGTCTCCGTATTCTCGAGGAAAGAATAGCAATGAGGAGAATCGAATTGAAATCTGATCTTTCTTATGAGGAGAAGCCCATCCAGGTTCTGGATACTCAAGAAAGAGTGACTCGTAGACGAGTAGTTAAGTTGTACAAGGTAGTTTGGAGTAATCATAGTGATCAGGATGCAACCTAGGAGTGGGAAGATTATTTAAAGGAAAACTATCCGGCTTTCTATACTGATTGGTACGCTTTCCAAATCTCGGGACGAGATTTTTCTAAGGGGGGAGGGCTGTAACACCCTAGGTGTTTGGCTTCCACTAAAGTGCATTTCATTTCAAAAACATATGCATCATCTATCTCATTATGCCATTGTACTGAAACATGCATATGCAACATTCGCAATTATGTTTGTTTCATACTTGAATTGCTTGTGAATGGTAGTAGTGAAACATGTGAATGCAGCATGAGTTTCTCATACCTTGAAACATGGCAACATCATAGGAATGTGACAAGTTAAAATTGCAACAAAAGTAATGAAACATGTGAAACATGGAATTGCAACATTTGAGTGAATTGATTGTTTTGTTGCTTTATCACATGTGATCATTAGAAATTGGTATAGCACCTGTGTAAAGTGGTTGATTATGGTCTAATACACCTTCACTACACTTAGGGTAATTGTTGGGACATTGTTCATGTGGATCAAAATGACAAAAATGCCCTCAAGTGGAGGTTTGACTTTGAATGACCCTTAGAGTGCCACTGTTTGACTGATTCAAAAGACCAACATAGAGACCTTGCATGGCTATGCACCCTTTACCAAAGTTGTAGCTAATTTATCAAGGAACAAAATTTGTTTTATGATCAACTCATGAAAATGTATGGAACAGCCTCAAACATGGCCCACAAGTCATTATTGATGGTGGATTCAACAATGAAAAATGTTTCTAAGTCCTAACTGCATTTTTAGTTTGATTGAGCCAACTTTGGCTTGATGTAACTTCTGATCCATGGTGAATTAGATGATGGTCCTTGAAAAGAAGTTGTAGATGGATGGTAGGCCTACAATTTTCATGTACACTATTTTTGCAATGGATCAACGGTTTAGCCGTATTAAAACATTGAAGTCGCGCTGTCAGGCAGTTCCAGTTGTCTGAATGTGAGCTACAGTAACTGATAGCCATCAAACAACAAACACCACATGGGTGACACTCGTTGCCGGTCTCCTGCTCACACTGCCATGCGCCGTGGATGCCCTAGCATGGCCGGCCATGACTTGAGCAACACCCCGCGCGCCTGCCCGACTGAGTCGTCAGCTTCATTTGCATCTCCTTCACCTCTACCACGCGCAGCACCGAAGCCACAGTAGCTCCTCCATTTCTGACCGAGCTTTGCCATCACCTCACGCACTCGCCACTGCAAAAATGTGTCAGCCATCTTGTCCCTAGCTTCGCCGTGATCTCCTCTACCACCTCCACCTCTCAGCCGAGTCAATTGGGGCTTGGTAAGGGCATATTCGCCATTTCTTCCACCACCGCCATGGCGAAACCTCGCCGGAGTTGGCACTCCACGTAGCCAACTACCACTGTGGTCTTCCCATCCCCTCTTCCTTGCTTGGGTAGCTTGATAGCGAACTCCGAAAGCTCATACCGGGCCTATCCGCGCCCTATGGGGTCGGGCCTCGCTAGAGCCGGCCAAGCCATGGCCGTGCGCTGCCATGGCCATCGCCATTGCCTTTAGCCGTGGCAATAGCTTCAATTGATGGCACCGCTAGATGCGCATGGGTGAGGTGAACACCGTAGCACCGATGGCCTCACCAGAGCTGTCACCGGCGACGAGCTACACCGCCGTCTTTTCTTCCTCCCCTGCCTGTCTCTCTGTCTCGCGGGGCTCCTTTGTCAGTCGCTGAAGCAGAGGCAGGAGCGAGACCTAGGCCACACCAGCGCGTGCGTCGTGGGCCGCCGTGTCCTTCGGGCTGGCCCAGTAGTAGGGATAGGTTTTCATTTTTGTTTTGTTTATTCTTTTTCACAGATTTGTGTACATTTTCAAAAATATGTATCTCCTAGTTGGTAGATTCAAATGATGTGGTTCCAATTTTGTTGAGTTCATGATAATGTCTAGTTTATATTAAAAATATAATTTATGCCATGTTCTGTTATGAAAAATGGAGTTGCTAATTGTCTCTTTTAATCATGAAGGAAATAGGGGTAATTATATCTTTTCTATGTAGCTCCAAATGGCATGAAATTTTTATGGTGTACTGCTCATATCATGAATAGCTTGTAGTTAAATTTTCATATATTTTGGACACTGTATGTAGGAGATAGAAAATTCTCTTGTTTGCATGGATGGATCTTGTGTGAATTTTCATAATTTTTCTATAGATCCAGTAAAGGTAAAATTTGGTGAGTGCTATTCTTATGCTAGAATGATGCTATGAAAAATATGAAATCTATTACTAGACACTTTTCATTAGGGTTTCCTAATTATGCTAGAAATAGCCCTGCCATCTGTTATTTTTCATACATCAAGTTATGCTTGCCCAATGGCTTTGAAATTTGTATGGTAGTCTATGTGAAGCATGAGATAGCTACTGTAATTTTTGTAGATGTTTCGGAACAGTTTTACTATATATTGCTTTAATCACCTAATTAACTAAATAAATTAGAAAAGGACATTAAATAATTTATTTAGAGGTTGGCACTATACTTTCTGATATTCCTCTAGTATGTGCAACAAGTTGGTAAACTTGGTTTGGTCCAATTATACTTTTGCATCATCACTAAATAATTAATTTAGTAAACCTGTCATTTCTGGACAGATTTTAGGTTTACTTGAATTTGATTTGGTTAACATAAGAATCATGCTTTGATGTTTATAAATGAATTGTAGAGAATTTCATAAGCTTTCCAGAATGTCCTCTTGCAAGTCATTTGAATTTATAGAACTCTGGTTGTGATTGAATTAAGGAACTACTCGTTTACATGTAAAACCTTAACTTTGATTTAAGTATGTCTTTACTATTTCCTAAGCTTGTGGTAATGTTTCTAGGTGTTAGGCCTTTAACTGAAGATGATCATCTTTATCTTAGGTTATGCAAGTTAGGTAAGTAGATCTCATTCTTCAAGTTAAGTTAGATACATGTTTTAAAGTGATTTGAATAGAGCTATTCTTAATCGGTAAACGAGTGTCCAGTGATGTTTCGTTAAACACTTACTGTGATCCATTCATCATGAGCATCATGTCATTCCTTATGCATCCATGATATTTATCTTGTGCATCGGCATGCAATAGGTGTACCGGAAGGTGTGACACTGCTGGAATTCGAGGAACCGAGCGAGCAGCAGCAGCCAACACCGGAGATTCAGGACGTGCAGCCCTCGGGAGAAGTGCCAGACGAGGTCGCCGTTGAGTGCCCAGATCACCGTCCGTGCAACTTTGTGAAAGGCAAGCCCCGGAGCATATTAAGCCTCCTAATTTCTGAAATGCAGTTAAAGTATTATTGTTACATATATATTGTTGCATTAAGTTTAGGTGTTGGATGCAAACACTTGCTACATTGGTTATTCAATCCTTGTCCAGATATTGATACCCTGAATCCTATGTAGCTTAGGCTCGTGTAGTGCTTAGCCCTGCTTAAACATGGTAGAAGTCAGGTGATTTCCTATCACCTGCGAGATATAGGAAGATACATATGGCATGGTTGGCTATATTTGCTATCGTGGAAAAGAACCTGTCTTAATTTGAAATGAAGACCGGGCGGAGGCTTGCCGATTTGTAGTGACTCCATCTGTGTCGCTTAAGGACTGAATCTTGGAGCCTTTCCTATTCATGTTTAACTCATGCCTCTCTCTTAGTTGGCCGTGTCCGAAGACCGACCACGAAGCCAAGTAGCTCACCTCAGGCTAGGAGTCAATAAGTATAAAGTGCGCCTCAGAAGGGAGCCGTAGGCATGAGTCCAAGGGCAGGTGATTTAAAAGTCCTGATCGTCCTGGCAGAAGGGTAATCCCTGAGAGTGCTGGCGCTGATCGAACTCACGAATTTGGTTCCTGAGTTGTTCCAAAGGTGACCCACGGCTACCCTTGCAAAGTATGCTAGGGTGAGAGTTAGGAATACCCCCTCAGCTGAGTTGTAATTCGATTCGAGTCGCCTGTCTCTCCCGGTTAGTGAGAACTTGACGGGCTTATCTCCAATGTAGATACACTAAATAACATAATGGTTCGGAAATGATGATATGATGATGACAACCTTATTATACCTGCTATGGTTAATATTGTTTGCTCCTAATAAGTGAGTGCTCTAGTACAGGTGCAAATCTAGTAGACAGGTAAATGATGATAAACTTGATGCAAAGTTTAAATTGGTTACTATATTCATAAGCTCTTTTATGCAACTGTGTCCAGCTAGCCCACCTCATAAGCCTTGCATGACCCTTGGTGTCCTTTATTTCTAGTTTTGACGGGTAAGTCTAGCTGAGTACCTTCTCGTACTCAGGGTTTATCTCCCACCTGTTGTAGATGACCAGTTCTACTTTGGTTGCTGCAAGTATTGCCTTCTCTCGGCTGGGGATGAAGACTAGACCGTTGGGCATGGTCTCTCGTAGTTCTTGTACCTGAAGATGCTTTTGTGGGACATGACTAAGATCTGGCAATGTATTTGAAACTATGAAGTTATGTACTAAACTATGTTGTTTCCGCAAATTTGAACTTGGTTTGTAATATTTTATTTGAACTCTAATGGATCTAATCCGAATGCTACTTGTGAAATATTGTAACGAATGATGTGTTGTGTTGAATCACTATGGTCTTGGTTTGTATGTCGAGAGTTGGTTGAAATCCTTCATGATTTCCAGACTATCGGGATTATGGGAGCTTAAGTACAGGAATTTGATCACTTCAGTGATTGTTTTTGTACTTACATTCTTATGATTTGGTTGGTTCTATTACAAATATGATTGTAACCTAATGTTTTACTGATTGAATTTTGGTGGAAGCTATGAAAGCTATACAAGTAGAACTTGTAGCTGATGGGTAGCAACCAATGACTAGTGCTGATGTTGTTTCTAAGGTCCTCTGCCTCTACTAGGGCAAGCCCCCCTCCTAGGCAAGTAGGGAAAACCTTTTTTTTGAAGAATGCTGGTATCCTGAGAAGCTCCACTAGAGCAGAGGCATCAGCGGAGATGACATTTCAGGAGCAACTTGCTAGTGAACAAGAAAGTACCGCTGCCCTCATCGAACTAGTGGTGAACTGAAGAGGAAGATAGAAGAGTTTGAAAGGGAGTTTGAGGAATTCAAGAAATGACAATAGGAGGAGTACAATAGGCTCTGTGAGCAAGTCATGCGCTTACGCTCTCCTAGTAATTAACTCTCAGTCTTCAACTCCTGCGGTGAACATTTGTGGTATGTTGTGTGGACTCATGTGATGGTTTGTTGTGGTGATACTCTATCAGTGGCTTGCAGCTAACGTGCGAAATGTTAATTGTTGGTATTTGATTGTAAGCTTGAATAATTATGTTGTCAATCTATGTATTAGTGACGATCTTGAATTACTTTTCTAATATAATTAGTCTTGCACGCGGTAAAACTAGGACAGGCCATGTGATCAAATAAAAATGTGGCACGTGGATCAACTAGTGCATGGCATGTGAATTAACCAGGGCATGACACGTGGGCTATTAAAAATCCGACACATGGAAGGAAATCGTCAAGCCACATGGACATATAAAAATACGACACGTGGATGGACAGCATCCTGACATGTGGTCAAATAAGAAACGAACACATGGACAAATAATAATACAACACGTGGTCCAATGAAGAAGTGGCATGTGATCCAACGGCAACACGACACGTGTGCTAGTAGAAAACTGACATGTGGAACAACAGAGAACCGACACATGGTCCAGTAAGAACCTAAAGCGTGCAAGAACTAGAGATGGGCATGTTGTGCAATAAGAAGGTGACACATACCCGAACCATCTCCAATGCAACTAGCTATAGCATGTACACATGGAAAGCATCTCCGATGGAAGCACCCGCTAGCGTGGTAGCCCCCTGCCATGCATGCCAAAACAGTTCTATGATGTTCTGTTTTTCATCATAGATCAAGCCACTTCTATGACGATTTGCGAAAACCATCATAGAAGTTCAAGTATGATGCGACTTCTATGATGAACTGGTTTCCATCATAAATTCATCATAAAACTGAAATTATGATGAATTTGACTCCTATGACGAAAGCTGATCGTCATAGAAGTGGATATTCCTAGCAATGCGGGGTAGCTTGCACCATGTTGATGAGGCTTGGCTTGAGTTTAAACTCAAGGTTGTTGGTTTCCAGTGTTGGTCTAGTGCGAATGTTCTCAGTGCTTAGAATAGAGAACTCACATAGTGTCTTGTTAGCCATAGCTTCAGAAACTTGGTGTGGAGCTGCCTCTTGATTGGGTTGATTGTGATTGATGGAATTTGTTGATGAATCAAAACCAATCCTGCAATACCCTATATAAAATATGAACATATAAAAACAAGGGTAAGCCTGCTTGAGCAGTGGTGCATAGTTATGATATCATTTGATCAATTCTCTTTAGCCTTGTGCCCTCCCCGGCAACGGCACCAGAAATGCTTGTTGACACTTCCTAGCATCGCTACTAGAATAACACTAAGAAGTGTACTTCGTATTTACTTGTGACTTAGAAAGAATATATATAATTGAGAATGTTCTATAAACGCACAGATATACCATTGTAGCGCTTCACCTAGGAGTATTTCAGGTATTGTTATTTATATTTTACCACGGGGAGGAGCGGTGGCTAGAGATAATGATAAATATGATACTTATGATGAGATCACTAACTAAACACTTACTCTAAGCAGGGGTAAGCCAAATGATATATACAATAAGAGCATGGCAATGATAATAATCTAGAGATAGAAATAGATACTCATAAAGGTAGTATAGCTAGAGTAAGTGATAAATTAAGAGAAAGATTCCTAAGTCATTCCTACATACTAAGTCTTATGCTCACCCCAAGTATATATACTTTCATCTATAGCATAATTAACTCTTCATCTATACACAAGGAACATTACTAAGGAAGATCAAGAACAGAGCTTGACTCCCTTCGCAATTAGGTCTTACTTGTTCTACAGACGGGGAGTGGACTACAAAGGACTCAACAAGAGTGTCACACTCACGATCGACCACATGGCCCGAAATGTAGAATGCATCCACAGGTAAACAATATATAAGCACCACACTTAAATAAGTCAACCACTTAACTCACTCAAGTATTGAGCTAAGCACTTTATGAACTTATGCATAAACTTAGTATCAATTATGACTATATCTAGCATACTACCGAAGCAAACTTAGCTAGCTTATACTAAAACTTTAAGGAATTGGAGATCTATTCTATTATCTCTAGTAGATCTTCCCAAATAATTGTGGAAGCTCTGAAGATGATGATGATCAACTGATTGATTGATGCCTCAGGGGGGGTTTGGGGTGATATATATAGGGGGCAACATCAATTCTAGACCCTCGGATCAAATCAACCTTGAGCAATGGCATAGATTTGATCTTTAAGGCGGTGGAGAACCAACGTAACGAAGAGGGGCTGACTGGTGGGGCCCATAGGTCAGTCGTCCTGTAGGTGGGGTGGGCCAGCCCCACATGTTAGGGTCTTGTGCCCTATTGCGGAGGTTTGCCTTCTAGAGTGTTTTGGAATCTTCCTGAGTCGGTTTCGTCGTGGATAAGGGTGATTAAATCTGACGATTGGGTCCGCCTTGATGGTTTTCTAGATAAACCTTGCTGAAAACACAGATTCACCAAAACTCGTAGAATTTGTTAGTAAAACCCCCTAAACCTATCTTGGTAATCATTTTTATGCAGTTATATAAGTTATATTGATGGTTTATGATGAGTGTTAACTACCGTCAACATTCTTGAATGCAATCTCGGCGAAATTGGTGTCAATTATGTTCATCTTATATTGTATATAACAACTAAGACGTTGTACTACATTTTATATAAAGGACTTATAATATATCATTTATATTTATAATTGATAAAAATATTATAATTATGTCCATCTGATTTATTATGATCTATTTGTATCAACTAGCAATAGAATGGTACACAAGAATGACTGTCTGTGTGTGGATTCCAACAAATTGTAGACAACCCCCGTATATGGGTTTAATATGCCCTAACAGGTCCAAGATGCCCATCACCCTATGATAAATCTGCAGCATATATTGGACTAATGATACAATCATTGGTGTTCTTTAATCGCTTCATATGTGTTTTGGACGGGTTCCAGAACGACATTGAATATTGCGGCATGTCTAAAGTTTTGGGATTTATCGTAGTAATTGATATAATGACTACACTCTGACATCGTTATTCAACAAGATTCTATCAATCTAGAGCATTGGCTGCGTCTAGAAAAAATCACTAGGGAAGAAGAATATGGATAGAATACTATATATTTTTATTTTTGATTTTTTCATGTGTAATTTGAGGATGTAATGTGCCCAATTTTAATATAACTAATATAAAAAATTAATATAATTCCCTTCCCTTTGTAACGAAGATGTTGCCAGCGTGTCATAGATGCAATCCAACCAACATATCTAGAACTTATAGGATCATACATGACAAGTTGATGCATCCATTTACATGTTCTACAGTTTGTTGCACTAAAAATACAACCAAGCAATTGTTTGGTGGGTCCAACTAACATATATACCTAAACTATAAGGCATCAAAATATTCAAAATTTGTTGCAAATTATGAGAAAATATAGTATATGTGAATTAACTCCCCTACTTATATTTGTTAACAGCACTAGCCCGTATCCAAATCATATGCATGCTTGACATTAATACTTATTGTCAATAAAACTATGAAACTCAAAATAAGATAAACACAATATCTCTCCATGATTAAGTGAGGGTTAGAGTGACTCTAAAACACTCTTTGTATCCTTCCATAATAATATGAATAAAGATCTATGTAGAATAATTATTTTCAACAACATCTTCTCCTAGATCTCCAAACATTCTCACCCTTTATTCTTGGTTTCTCGTTCGTCAAAAATATAGAGTAGAGCTAAATTTCGGATGAAATAGAAGTTGTTGGAGGGATGGAGAGATATAAAGATCGATTTTCATTATTATGGCTCCCAAATGAGAATTTAGAGAGTGGATTTAAGAAAAGTTATAGAAAATGTTCTTAATATGTTATTTGGTTTACTCTATTGTAAGTTCTAAATCTTTTACTCCCTCCGTCCATAAAAAAATACAATTCTCACTTTCCGAGATGTCAATTAGTTTGAAATATGACCAAAGTTATATAAAAAATACTAACATTTCTGATACAAAATTAGTATCATTAGATTAGTCATAGAATATATTTTCATAACAAATTTATTTATAGAAACAAATATTAATACTATTTGCTATAAACTTAGTCAAACTTGAACTACTTTGACCGGCGTGGATCCCATAACTACATTCTTTTGTGGACGGAGGGAGTATATACTTTCTATTTCACAACTGAGTAAGCGCTATTTTTTAGCAAAAGTAAGCGTTGTTTCTACAAATCCCTCGGCTGCCGTGGGCCACGTGCAATGGAAGCGCTTCGTTTTGCTTCAGTTTCAAAATGGTCCGGAGTGACGTTGATCCAAGTGAGGCCACTATACCATTTCAACAAAAAAAAGGTGAGCCCACTATATAGGAATTACCCTCGGGCCTCGGCTATGTTGCGGCCAGAACCCAACGCAAACCCTTCAATCCACCGCCGCCAATGACCGGCGACGACTCCTCTCCGACCCTGGCGCCGCCGCCGAAAGGCGGGAAGGAGCCAAGCACCACCACCACCACCCTCTCCCTCCGCGCGGGCCTCCCACCTACAGCCGCTACCTGTAACAACCCAAAAATCCACACACCAAAAATTCCAACTACAAATTTTTTTCTTCAAAACCCCATGTGATGTTGAGTGACATATAGAAGTCAAACCCTAGTTTGCATTTAGTTGTAACCTAATTACTCATTTTCATATGCAAAGTATGTCACTTATCATACATGTTTAAATTCCTAACAAATAAATCATGCATGTGCTTAATACCAAATTATGAGTTGGTTCTCATTGCCCTTTTTGTTGTGCAAATAAAAGCAACAACCTATAATTAATTAATCATGTAATTAATTAATTAATTAAGTGCCACCTAAGTATGTGGACTCCACATATAAGCCCTAAACTCTTGCCCAAACCAAAATGAAGGTATTGTAACTATAATTATGAGACTAAATAAATCAAACCCTAAACAAATTGGCAACAAATAAAAGAGAAAGGAAAACAAAATAGAAAAAGAATAAAAAAAGAGAAAGGAAAGAATAGGGAGTAGCAGTAGCCCAGGCCTGCTCGGCCTTGCGAGCCAGCCCGCCTGCCCTCCCACTCGCGCACGCAGCCCACGAAGCCAGCCCAGCTTCGCCTCGCCACCCGTGCACGCACAGACGCCGACCGCCGGGTCCCACCTGCCAGCCCGTACCGCTTCACCACATCGCGACACACCTGAGCCGCACCCGCTACCAACCGGACCCCACGCGTCAGCCATTCTAGCAATAGGGTCTTCTTCCTCCCCACGCTAGCCTCTCCTCCCGATCGAGCCCTGACCGAAGCAGCAGGCGTGGGCCCAGGGTCACGCAAATCGCATGACCTTGTTCCCTTGGCGCCGTGCCAATGCAACCCCTACGCCACCAACCCTGCATGCTAGGACTGTCCGATGCACTCGGCGCATCGCCTGCCGTCCACCCCCGTCCGCCATTGGTGAGAAGTGGAGCTTCACCTATAAAAGGAGGAGCCTAGAACCCTAGCGCCTCACCATGCCTCGCCGCCGCCGTGCGGTTCGCAACAACACACTAAGCCAAGGGACGAGAGGAGAAGGAGAGGCGCGGAGAAGGACGCCACTGCTGCTACCGGGGCCCTACTGCTGCCGAAGCCAGAGAAGGAGGGAGCACCACCGTCGTCGTCCCGGGAGCTACACAGCCACCACTACACGGCACCGCCACCGCCTTCAAACTCCCCACGGTGAGCACACTTCATTGAGACCACTCCTAGCCTCTCGGACGCCATGAACGGACCACGGTCTTGCTCTAGCTTAGCCAACTCGTAGCCTAGAAGGACCACCACGACCCTCTTGTTGAGCCAAACGGAAACATGAAGCAAAGGGAAGAAAGGGGGCGACGCTGAGCCCTCTGCTTGGGAACGCCAGCATCGAGCGCTCTGCTCATGCCATGCATACGCATCACATGCAGGCATGCGCTCACCATGGCCAGAGCATGGCCATGGCAAGGTCGCCTTGCCCGCACCACCGCGAGAACCACACTGTTTGCACCCTGCCTAGCTCCACGATGACTCAAGACACACCGCACGCACCAATAGAAGAGAAGAAGGCTGCTGGTGCTCCGTCTAGCATGCGCCGCACCCCACCGGAGCACCACTGCGTCCTTCATGGCCGCCACCATGGCCGAAGCCACCAGGAGCCTCTAGCGCCCCTTCAACCTGCCCGCCACACCCACCGGAGCCACAGGGAGCTCACACACCCCACCAAGCCTACTCCCAGCCACCACACAGACCGGACGCCATTGACGCGCTGCAGCCGAGCCGCTGTTGCCGTGGCCAGTCCTTTGGGAAGCCCTAACCATCACTCTAACCTCACCATCGTGTTCGTCAAGGCAAGGGGATGATTTTGCCCAAGCTAATTGCACCCTAGCGCCACTGGAGCCGCCAATTAGGTGAGCTCGCCGTCGACGGGCACCACGCCGCCGTTCGATTGAAATAGAGGAGAAGAAAGGGGGGTGTGGTGCACCCAGCGCATAGTGCGCCAGGAGAGAGAAAAGGAGGATGGACCGGGTCCACCATGGACTCGGTGTGTGGTTCATGAACCATAGAAGGGTGGTCCACCATGAACCGATTCCGTGGACCCAGGCCTAGTAAAAGCCCACAGGGGCAACGTGGCCTCACCAGTGAGCACCATGTGGTGGGCTAAGCCTGGCTCGTATCCAGCCCAATCGGCCTAGTCGAGGCCCGGCCTGTATTGACCATTGATCGGTCAACGTTGACTGATTGATGGGGCCCACATGTCAGCGACACAGAGACTCTGGACCCACTAGTCAGTGGGTGATGTCATGCTGATGTCATGATGACATCATGCGGGTCCCACCTATCAGTAACAAACACAGTCGAGGTGACGTCATGATGATGTCACGCTGATGTCAGCAGCTCTGGCCCCACCTGTCTGTGACAGTGATCTGATGACCGTTGACTTGACGATTGACTTTGACTGGACCCATATGACAGTAACCCAAGAGCCCTTGGTCCCACCTATCGGAACTGATGACGTTGATGACGTCATGCTGACGTTAAGCTGACGTCAACGGGACCAGTTAGCTCGGAACCGAGATGATGATGTCATGCTGACATCATATTAATGTCAGCATGCCATGTGGACCAACAGGAGCGTGACACGTGTCAGCACGATATTAATTCAACCTTTTCTCATTTTCAGAAATGATTGAAACTTCGGAAATTCATAACTAATTGATACGAACTCAGAAAAATACAAGACTAGGATCAAAATTCATCTAAAATCGAGCTCTACACAATGAACCCATGATTGAGTGCATTTGACTCTTTTGAATTTTCATTGCTTTTTGTGCTATTCTATAGACGTCGCTAACACGACTATAATGTGATCGTTTGTAGACTCAGAGGAGAACCAGACGGACGAGGACCGAGAGTACCATGAGGAGTACGGAGATGACTTCACTGAAGGTGCCACATCCCACCCAATCTCATAGCACCTATTACGAATGGCTAATATAGAGCTGCTATTGCTTTACTTTATTGTTATAGTCACACTATGATAGGACTTGCATGGTAGTATGCTTACTTGATGGCCTTTACCTTACCGCAACCTTACCCTCGCTTACCCTTCTATTAGGCTAGACACACGCTTACTGCTATATTTCATTGCTTATTACTTCTACTATGCTTGTACTCCACTGATGTGTGGTGGAAACTAGAGTTATCTGGACTATGGGGAGAGTGCTGCGTGTGCGACTTGGGTGTGTGGAGGGTGAGGGTTGTGTCAACCAAGTTGGATTATATGATGAGCCTAGGGCAAGTCTTGCCATGAGGTGCTACCTGGGCACCCCTGGAATGGATACCTGTGGTGGGTAAATGGTGATATAAGGTGGCCCTGGGTGTTAACCTATGATGGGAGGAGCCCGGGGTGGAGGTGTTGTGGTGGCACGGTAAAACCCTGATGAAGACATTCTGGCTTGGTCATCTCTAAGGACTTACTAGTACTCAGACTCACTGGGAAGCCTTACGTACCACTCGCCCTATATGGTGCGGGATGGCCGGACTACTTGGTAGGATATTACCACTACTGCTAGGTTGATAGCGGATAGTGCAAGGAGGTACGGGGCACGGAGGAATTTCCCCCACACCCTTTCAAGACTTCATGGAGACCATGTGGACCCGGCTCATGACTCATAGTTTCAGCCACCTCAGACTAGACTTGGGGTGTACTAGGGCTAATGGTAGAGTGGCATTATCCTAGGCTAGCAAGCGGCCGGAATCAGCCCAGTTGACGACGGTCAGCGAAGAAGGCAGATCTTGTGGTTATGTACAACCTCTACAGAGTGTATGGTTGATCGATCGATACATATGCCGACTTGTCAGGCTATGGACCTTTCCTGGGTTTCGCTTAAACTAGATAGCAAGATGAGTCATTCTCTTCTTCCCCTGTGAGAGAGTGTCGGTCGTAGCCAGGGGTTACAGGGCCATGAGACAGTGCCGAGAGGGAAGTTGGCCTGTCGACTGAGCGATGGTATGGTATGATATAGAGATGGTGGTATATCGATCCCAGGATCAAAACCTGGCTCTAGATAGAAATGGGGTGGAATGTGTGTGGGAATGGTGTTAAAACTTGACTATACTATTATATACTTGATATGCTAATACATAGGAAACCCCAGCCTTATAGGTTCCTTTTGATTATATCCAACTTGCATCTAATTTCCACAAAGCAATGCTCATAGGGTGGGAGTGGCTAGTACAAATCGTACTGATAAACTTTGGCACACAGGTTCTACTGAGTAGTATAGCTCTGAGGAGTTTGATGGTTGAGGGGTTCGTTCCTACGCTCGAGTTTTGGCGATCTTATCTCCAAGCTGTTCTGGATGAATGCTACTTTTGATTCTGCCGATGCGGTGATGTAATAATTTATGTAATTCCGCACTTTATGTACTCTGATATTATCGTTGTATGGATGTGGTATTCGACTGGAATTTGGGTAATATGATCTACAATGGTCATAATACACTTCGACTCTATGGATTTTCCTTCAGGAAATCAGGTCATTTCAGTTGGTATCGGAGCCATACTTGACCCTAGGACGAAACCCTCAGAAATGGACGATAGAATAGGACTGTGAACAGCCCTTCTTTTGGTTATATACCAACCCTGCATTTACTTTTATGCAAGACTCATCTATTATTGACCTGCTAACACCTGTTTCCTTAAAACATGCAGATGGCAACGAACGTCGAATGGCCGCCTCTAGGTCCGCTACCTCTGGACCACGCCAAGCTTACCTTTGACCTATGTGAGCTTGGGGGTTTTGCACAGACCCTCTGCCGAGTTCTCATCATGTTAGGAGTCCCTAACGAGCTTGTCAAGGTCACCTACACCAGGAAGTCAGCTCAGGAAGGAGGGATCGAAGGACCGGTTGTCACCTCAGTTCGAGTTCCCAGCTAGCACTAACTTACCTTCTATCCTAGCTTTCACCGAGTTGACTATAGAGGACACAGTTTAGGAGGGACTGTGAGCTGTCTCACATAAGGCACTTCGTAGAGTGATGAGGGACCACTACGAGCACCTAAAGACGACAGAGTTCCTGTCTACTTCCTCAGGCCCTCGACCTCAGCCTTACCCCTAGTGAGTAGAGTTTCACAGCCGGCAGAGTTATCTTTGCCGAGGAGGATAGATGCCTTCGCGTCTCGGCTATCCACCTACTAGAGCAGGATAGGTACGTGACCCAGCTTGAGCAGAGGAGACGTCAGGACTAGGCCCTTCTATGGGAGTACCAGGAGCGAGACTCACAGGGAGCATAGGAGCGAGCTAGTCTACTTGAGACAGTTGCCAAGCTATAGGACGAGCTCAACCATCGTGAAGAAGTCCACAGAGCTGAGATCGCTGACTTACAGGACAAAGTCCGCCGACCTAGGCAACAGGAACTGCTACCTCGACTAGCAAGGTCTTGGAGTTGTAGAGAGAGTTGGATGACAAGAAGGCCAAGTTCAACCACAGAGGAGATAGAGAGAGGTCCAAGGGGATTGATATGCTGAAAATCCAATCTAAGAACAAGACCATGACTCAGGAGCTAGAGGAGTTTAGGAAGAAGGCCGTTCGCAACTAGGGTCACCTGATCGAGGCACTCAGGTAGAATGAGTACCTATAAGACAAGTGTGAGAGGACTTGGCAGGCTTGGCAGAAGTCTGACAAGAAGCGCCTCAGGGAGATGAAGGGTATGTGGGATCAGCTACCAAGGAGATTCGTAGCAAGACGAAGCCTAGGATAGAGGAGTTTGAGTTAGCCCCGACTCTCCTCAACCTAGATGCCTGCCCTACCCTACCTGGAGCCAAGCCTACTAAGGAGCTCACCGAGGCCTTGAAGTACGTGTCCTGACTTCACAAGTCTGATGAGGAGATCGAGATCGAGAACAGTCGTATCCTAGCTACGGTGTATGAGTTAGAGTAGATGACCCTACGTGGTCATGAGTCATGTCAGTGGCTTCCATAAGTTGTACCCCATGATGTACCCCTTATGAGATGTAATATGAGACACTATGCGTAGTACGATTCTCAGTGAGTCTCCAAGTGTAGCTACTGGAGATGATGCTATGTAATAAAACCCATGTAATGAATGTTTTGGATCTTATTGCATCTTATGGATCTTATTGCTTCTTTGTAATGAGTGTTGGATAGTATAAATGTTTTTCTTTAAATCATCAAAATCATGTAATCATACTAAATTATAAGCACTTATGGCACAAACACTAAAATTCCTATGATCCATGTTGCAGATGCCGAACCACCGATCTGCTCGCCTAATGAACCGTGGACGTGCGCCCACCCCCGAACCAGTCGAACCAAACGGGGGGCGTGGTGGCAACAACCGTGGCCATGGCTGTGGCCGTGGACGTGGAGGGATACCCTTCAACCTGGAGAATACCCCGCCGCTTGTTGAGGAGAACATTCTGCCACCACCACCACCGAACCTGGCAGAGGTGATGGCACAACAGACCTAGCTTCTTACAGCTCTTGTTGACGGAGCAAACCATCACCAGGGAGCTTAGCAGAATGACTTCCAAAGGAAGCTGGAGGGATTTCTGAAGCTGAGGCCACCCACCTATGATGGCACCGACCCTGACCCGCTTGTAGCCGATGACTGGCTCAAGGAGATGGAGAAGAAGCTTGACCTCACTACTTTCATCGACGATGAGTGTGTCAGAGCTGCCGCACACCAGCTCATAGGTGCAGCACACGCCTGGTGGGACAGTTTCAGTGATTCCCATGAGGACCCTATCAACATCTCATGGGATGAGTTCGCCAAAGCATTCGCTGAGTATCACATTCCCAAGGGTATCATGGAGGCCAAAGCCGAGGAGTTCCGCAACATCAAGATGGGAAAGGACAGGGTGACTGAGTACACCACTCACTTCACCAACCTTCTACGCTATGCACCTTCCTATGTTGTGAACTCTAAGAAGGAGAAGCTTGTACTATTACCGCAAGGGACTTAATCCCACACATCAAGCTAAAGTTTGGCGGTATTGAGAGTAGCACGCTGCGTGCTCTGGTGGATCGCTGCATCCAGATCGAGAAGGACCATGCTGAAGCTGGAGAGGAGTATAGGGAGAGGAAGCGTAAGCCTAAGGAGTCCTTCCGTGGCCATGATCGCAAGAGGTTTCGTAGAGATGCAAAATCTAGGGAACGCTCTCGTCACAACAGGGATGGCAACCCTAGATCGAGTAGGGGTGGTGGAGGCTACACCACCAAATACTCCCGCCCTGCTTAGGATCGTTACACCCAGGACCGTTATGCTCAGGACCGCAACACTTAGGACCGTTTCAACCATCCCCGCTCAGTGAATGAATGCCCAGCACAGAACCGCTCTACACCAAGCACTAGAAACTAGAAGGCACCCACACCAACCCCTACAGGCGGTGCGCCTTTCACCTGCTTCGCTTGTGGCCAACCGGGTCACAAAGCCACTGAGTGCCCTCAGAACTCAACCGCTCAGAAGTCTCAGTTCAAGGGATCTGCTACTCATGGATGTCTTAACCATCTGGACGCCGAGGAAGCATAGGCTGCCCCTGACGTTGTGTACGGTATGTTTTTAGTTAATGGCAATACTGCATCAGTTCTATTTGACTCTGGAGCAACTTATTCTTACATATCATCCAAGTTTGCATGAGAGCATGACCTGCCTGTAACCCCACGTGGAAAGCCTATCATCACCAGCTCACCTTTAGGAGACCTAAAGTGCACCCACATCTGTAAGGGAGTGAGTCTTACCATTGAGGGTCTTATCTTTAAAGCTGACCTAACCCTATTACCTTCCACGAGCCTAGACATCATCTTAGGTATGGATTGGCTAACCATTCACCGAGGTATCATATCATGTTCACCTAGATACGTCCAAGTGACCCACCCATCAGGCCAAGTTATTAGGTGTGAACCTCAGTCTAGAAAGTCCACTTCTATCCTATGTGCCCTTAAAGCCAGTTCAGAATCACAAAAGAGGAGAAGACAGTTCATGATGTGCCTGTGGTCAGAGACTATCCTGATGTATTCCCTGAAGAATTACCGGGTATGCCACCAGACCGTGATGTAGAGTTCATCATTGATCTTTTGCCAGGGAACAGGACCCATTGCCAAGAGACCCTATCGCATGTCAGTTGACGAACTAGCCAAGCTCAAGAAACAGCTTGATGAGCTCATCTCGAAAGGGGTATATCAGACCTAGTGCTTCACCCTAGGGATCCCCTATTTCTGTTTGTTAAGAAGAAGGATGGCTCAATGAGAATGTGCATTGATTATCAGAACTTGAACGCAGTCACCATCAAGAACAAGTACCCCCTACCAAGGATTGATGATTTGCTTGATCAGCTTCGAGGTGCCAAGTATTTCTCCAAGATTGATCTCAGATCTAGCTATCATCAGATGAAGATTCGAGAGAGTGACATCCCAAAGACAGCTTTTGTGACTAGGTATGGGCAGGTTGAGTTCACTGTGGTGTCCTTTGGACTCACGAATGCTCCCGCATACTTCATGAACATGATGAATAAGGTTTTCATGGATGAACTGGATAAGTTCATGGTAGTATTCATTGATGACATCCTTGTTTATTCACCCACCATCGAAGAACATGAACATCATCTAAGAACTATGCTTGAGAAATTAGCCCAACATCAGCTCTACGCAAAGTTCAGCAAATGCGAGTTTTGGCTATAGAAAGTTGCCTTCCTAGGCCATGTACTATCAACTGAAGGTGTTGCAGTTGACCCAGCCAAGATTGAAGCTGTGAAAGAGTGGGATCAACCTCGTAATGTGACTGAAGTCAGAAGTTTCTTGGGATTGGCTAGATATTACCGCCGATTCATCGAGAACTTTTCCAAGATGACCCGTCCATTGACAAACCTTCTGAAGAAGACTAAGGAGTTTGAATGGACGCCTGAGTGCGAGCAAAGGTTCCGGGGATTGAAATAGAAGCTTACCACAACTCCTGTGCTAGCATTGCCTAATATCAGCGAAGATTTCGTGGTCTATTGTGATGCATCCCGTCAAGGACTTGGCTGTGTATTGATGCAAGGTGGAAGAGTGATAGCTTATGCTTCTCGACAGTTGAAAGAACACGAGAACCGTTACCCCACTCATGATCTTGAGTTAGCAGTAGTTGTGCATGCTTTAAAGATCTAGAGGCACTACTTGATAGGCAACAAGTGTGATATCTACACCGATCACAAGAGCTTGAAGTACTTTTTCACTCAAGAAGATTTGAATATGAGGCAACGCCATTGGCTAGAGTTGATTAAAGACTATGACCTAGAAATTCACTATCATCCGGGAAAAGGCTAATGTAGTCGCAGATGCTCTCAGTCGCAAGAGTTACTGTCACACTTTGATCACTGAATCCGTACCACCTGAGCTCAAGGAAGAGATTAAAGATTTCCAGCTTGAGATACTACCGCATGGCTTGTTGAATGAGCTCCGCATATAGTATGATCTCACAGATCGCATTCGTCAAGCTTAGAAAAATTATGAAGAGATCAAATATCTCCAGTGGTCTGATGAAACTAGGCTACAAGACCAACCACCATGAAGATGAACAAGGAACCATCTGGTTCAAGGACAGAATCTGTGTACCTTTGGATCCAGCACTATGAGAGGAAATTCTACCAGAAGCTCATGATTCTAAGTACTGTATTCACCCTGGAGGTTCAAAGATGTATCAAGACTTGAAGAAACACTTTTGGTGGAAAGGCATGAAGATAGACATTGCGGGACATGTGGCACGATGTGACACCTGTAATAGAGTCAAGGCTGAACATCAAAGGCCTACAGGATTGCTGAAGCCTCTTGACGTTCCTGAGTGGAAATGGGAGAGCATATCCATGGATTTCATAGTCGGGTTGCCCCGTTCACAGAAAGGCAATGATTCCATTTGGGTGATTATAGATCGTTTGACCAAGGTTGCTCACTTTGTACCCGTTAAGACCAAGACCGATGCCGAAAAATTAGCAGATCTATATGTTGAGCATATCCTCATACTGCATGGAGCTCCCTCTAGTATTGTATCTGATCGTGGTCCTCAGTTTATGTCCTGATTCTGGGAAGCTTTGCACAAGTCCATTGGAACCAAACTTGATTTCAGTACCGCTTATCACCCACAGACAGATGGACAGACTGAACGAGTAAATCAGATCTTAGAAGACATGCTCCATGCTAGTGTACTGAATTATGGCTCTGATTGGGAGAAATACCTACCCTATGCAGAGTTCTCTTACAACAACATACTACCAAGCCAGCATCAAGATGTCGCCATTCGAAGCTCTATATGGCAGACCTTGTAAGACACCTTTGATGTGGTCCCAACCGGAAGAAAGATCAGTTCTTTGACTCTGCTAAGATTCAAGATGCGAAGAAGGAATTGCTCAAGTGAAGGAGAATTTGAGAATTGCTCAAAGTCGATACAAGAGCTATGCTGACAAAAGAAGAAGAGAACTTGAGTACAATGTGGGGGATTTCGTCTATCTCAAGGTATCCCAGCTATGTGGAACTGTCAGATTCCATGTGAAAGGAAAGCTCGCCCCTAGATTTGTTGGGCCATACAAGATCCGCAAGAGGATTGGAAAACTCGCTTACAAACTTGAGCTACCTGAGGAATTGGCGGGTGTACATCCCGTATTCCATGTCTCACAGCTACACAAGTGTTTGAGAGTGCCCGATGAAGTAATCCCAACCGATACACTTGACATTCAGAACACTCTGGAGTATAAAGAACATCCTATCTGAATTCTGGGTAGAGATACCAAAGAAACCCGAAGCAAAACTATTCCTATGTGCAAGGTCCAATGGAGCAATCACACTGAGAGAGAAGCAACATGGGAGAAAGAGTCTGACCTCTAGGCTACAATATCCTTATCTCTTCGAAGGGTACGTTCGCTTTAATCTCAGGGATGAGATTCTGTTAAGGGGGTAGTACTGTAACAACCCAAAAATCCACACACCAAAAATTCCAACTACAAAATTTTTTCTTCAAAACCCCATGTGATGTTGAGTGACATATAGAAGTCAAACCCTAGTTTGCATTTAGTTGTAACCTAATTACTCATTTTCATATGCAAAGTATGTCACTTATCATACATGTTTAAATTCCTAACAAATAAATCATGCATGTGCTTAATACCAAATTATGAGTTGGTTCTCATTGCCCTTTTTGTTGTGCAAATAAAAGCAACAACCTTTAATTAATTAATCATGTAATTAATTAAGTAAGTGCGACCTAAGTATGTCGGACTCCACATATAAGCCCTAAACTCTTGCCCAAACCAAAATGAAGGTATTGTAACTATAATTATGAGACTAAATAAATCAAACCCTAAACAAATTGGCAACAAATAAAAGAGAAAGGAAAACAAAATAGAAAAAGAATAAAAAAGAGAAAGGAAAGAATAGGGAGTAGCAGCAGCCCAGGCCTGCTCGGCCGTGCGAGCTAGCCCGCCTGCCCTCCCACTCGCGCACGCGGCCCACAAAGCCGGCCCAGCTTCGCCTCGCCACCCGCACGCGCGCAGACGCCAACCGCCGGGTCCCACCTGCCAGCCCGTACCGCTTCACCGCGTCGCGACGTGCCTGAGCCGCACCCGCTGCCAACCGGACCCCACGCATCAGCCACCCCAGCAATAGGGTCTTCTTCCTCCCCACACCAGCCTCTCCTCCCGATCGAGCCCCGACCGAAGCAGCAGGCGTGGGCCCAGGGTCACGCAAATCGCATGCCCTTGTTACCTTGGCGCCGCGCCCATGCAACCCCTACGCCACCAACCCCGCACGCCAGGACTGTCTGATGCGCTCGGCGCATCGCCTACCGTCCGCCCCCATCCGCCATTGGTGAGCAGTGGAGCTTCGCCTATAAAAGGAGGAGCCCATAACCCTAGCGCCTCACCATGCCTCGCCGCCGTCGTGAGGTTCGCACCAACACACTAAGCCAAGGGACGAGAGGAGAAGGAGAGGCGCGGAGAAGGATGCCGCCGCTGCTGTCGGGGCCCTACCGCTGCCGGAGCCAGAGAAGGAGGGAGCACCACCATCGTCGTCCTAGGAGCTGCACGGCCACCACTACATGGCACCGCCACCGCCTTCAAACTCCCCACAGTGAGCACACTTCACTGAGACCACTACTAGCCTCTCGGACGCCATGAACGGACCATGTCGGAGCACGAGCTCTTGCTCCAGCTTAGCCAACCGGTAGCCTAGAAGGACCACCACGACCCTCTTGTTGAGCCAAACGGAAACGCGAAACAAAGGGAAGAAAGGGGGCGACGCCGAGCCCTCTGCTCGAGAACGCCAGTGCCGAGCGCTCTTCTCATGCCATGCATACGCATCGCACGCACGTACGCGCTCACCATGGCCAGAGCACGGCCATGGCGAGGTCGCCTTGCCCGCACCACCACGAGAACCACGCCGTTTGCACCCTGCCTGGCTCCGCGACGACTCGGGACACACCGCACGCACCAACAGAAGAGAAGAAGGCTGTTGGTGCTCCGTCTAGCACGCGCCGCACCCCACCGGAGCACCACCGCGTCCTTCATGACTGCCACCGTGGCCGAAGCCACCAAGAGCCTCTAGCGCCCCTTCAACCTGCCCGCCACACCCACCGGAGCCACGGGGAGCTCACGCACCCCACCAAGCCTGCTCCCAGCCACCGAACAAACCGGCCGCCATCGACGTGCCGTAGCCGAGCCGCCGTTGCCATGGCCAGTCCTTTGGGAAGCCCTAACCGTCACTCTGACCTCACCATCGTGTTCGTCGAGGCGAGGGGATGATTTCGCCCAAGCTAATTGCACCCTAGCGCCACTAGAGCCGCCAA
The DNA here is from genome assembly GCF_019320115.1 of Miscanthus floridulus. Classification (NCBI taxonomy): domain Eukaryota; kingdom Viridiplantae; phylum Streptophyta; class Magnoliopsida; order Poales; family Poaceae; genus Miscanthus; species Miscanthus floridulus. Next base: position 81,100,289 of record NC_089585.1, on the reverse strand, counting down.
TTAGGCGAGCTCGCCGTCGATGGGCACCACGCCACCGTCCGATCGAAACAGAGGAGAAGAAAGGGGGGGTGCGGTGCACCCGGCGCACAGTGCGCTAGGAGAGAGAAAAGGAGGATGGACCGGGTCCACCATGGACTCGGTGTATGGTTCATGAACCGCAGAAGGGTGGTCCACCATGAACCGATTCCGTGGACCCAGGCCCAGTAAAAGCCCACAGGGGCGACGTGGCCTCACTAGTGAGCCCCACGTGGCGGGCTAAGCCCGGCCCGTATCCGGCCCAATCGGCCTAGTCGAGGCCCGGCCTATATTGACCGTTGACCGATGAACGTTGACTGATTGATCGGGCCCACATGTCAGCGACATAGAGACTCTAGACCCACTTGTCAGTGGGTGACGTCATGCTGACGTCATGATGATGTCATGCGGGTCCCACCTGTCAGTAACAAACACAGCCGAGGTGACGTCATGATGATGTCACGGTGACGTCAGCTGCTGATGTCAGCAGCTCTGGCCCCACCTGTCTGTGACTGTGATCCGATGACCGTTGACTCGCCCGTTGACTTGACGATTGACTTTGATCGGACCCACATGACAGTGACCCAAGAGCCTCCGGTCCCATCTGTCGGAACTGATGACGTTGATGACGTCATGCTGACGTTAAGCTGACATCAGCGGGACCCCACCTATCAGCTCGGAACCAAGATGATGACATCATGCTGACGTCATACTGATGTCAGCATGCCACGTGGACCAACAGGAGCGTGACACGTGTCAGCACGATATTAATTCAGCCTTTTCCCATTTTTAGAAATGATTGAAACTTCGGAAATTCATAACTAATTCATACGAACTCAGAAAAATACAAGACCAAGACCAAAATTCATCTAAAATTAAGCTCTACGCAATGAACCCATGATTAAGTGCATTTGACTCTTTTGAATTTTTATTGCTTTTTGTGTTATTCTATAGACGTCGCTAACGCGACTATAATGCGATCGTTTGTAGACTCGGAGAAGAACCAGATGGACGAGGACCGAGAGTACCGTGAAGAGTACGGAGACGACTTCACTGTAGGTGTCACATCCCACTCAATCTCGTAGCACCTATTACGCATGGCTAATATAGAAAGTTGCCTGTGGACTGAGCGATGGTATGGTGATGATATAGAGATGGTAGTATATCGATCCGAGAATCGAAATCTGGCTCTGGATGGAAATGGGGTGAAACGTGTGTGAAAATGGTGTTAAAACTTGACTATACTATTATATATTTGATATGCTAATACATAGGAAACTCCAACCTTATAAGTTTCTTTTGATTGTATCCAACTTGCATCCAATTTCTACAAAGCAATGCTCATAGGGTGGGAGTGGCCAGTACAAATCGTACTGATAAACTTTGACACACAGGTTCTGCCGAGGAGTATAGCTCTGAGGAGTTTGACGGTTGAGGGGTTCGTTCCTACGCTCGAGTTTTGACGATCTTACCTCTAAGTTATTCTAGATGAATACTACTTTTGATTCCGTCGATACGGTGATATAATAATTTATGTAATTCCGCATTTTATGTACTATGATATTATCATGGTATGGATATGGTATTCTACTCGAATTTAGGTAATCGATAGTGTACACACTTCGACTCTGAATTTTCGTTCGCCTAAATCAGGTGGGTTCACTACCGATAGCGGTCATGGCCGCCGAAAGCAACGGCGGCGGAAGGCGCGCCGAGCTTCACCCATACACAAGCTCGGCGACGACCTCCTGCTAGAGGTCTTCCACCGCCTCCCCTCCCTCGCCACTCTTGTCCGTGCCGCTTTCACCTGCCGCGCGTGGCGCCGCGCGGTGGCCTCCTCCCCGGACTTCCGCCGCCGCTTCCGTGCCATCCACCCGGCGCCCCTCCTCGGTCTCTTCTTCGATGCCCCCGGTCCCGCTCGGGATTCTAACGCACCTGCCTTCCCAATCTTCGTCCCCTCCCGCCGCCGCGACAGGGATCTAACTGCCGCCGTCCCGGCGGCGATTTCTTGTTAACCTGCATTGAGGACCTTCCCGACGAAGCCCCTTCCTGGGAAATGGTCGACTGCTGCCATGGATGTGTCCTCCTCATGAATTGGGAACTTTCATCACTCGTCGTGTTCAACCCTTTGGCGCGGCAGAGTGAGGATGTCTTTGATGTGGGCTCTGACGATATGTTTGACGACCACCGTGGCCACCAGTACGGCAATGCTATCCCTCGCTTGCTGATCTCTGCCGAGGACCCTACGTCATTCCGCGTGGTGCTTCTTGTATATGACAAGTGCAGGGAAGGGCTGTGGTCTTTTCTTCGGACAGTTGGGAATGGTCAGTTTATCCCTGGGCAGACGTTCCGGCAAGTTCAGGTGATGATGCATGGATTCAAGATGCGGGTGGCATGCAAGCCAATGGGCATCTGTACTGGGTCTACAAGGATCAGAGGTACCTCATTTCACTGGACACTGCCACGATGGAATTCTGCGTCACTGTGCTCCCACACTACCTTAGGTATCGTGGCTTTGATGTTGGTGAGACGAAGGATGGTGCAACTTGCATTGTTTTTTCAGATAACCTGAATGTTGGTGTCTTGATGCCCACAAGGGATAATGATGGCGTCGAGAGATGGGTGCTGGATAAGGTCAGGCCCGGCCCTGGGGGGGTGCGAGCTGTGCATTAGCACAGGGCCTCGAAGCCAAGGGGCCTAATCCCAGGTATGTACACACTATAAGCTATAGATGGTATACTCTGGTCCAATAGAAAATCATATATGTGGCCCAAAAATACTGGAGCGTGTGAGGAAGAGTCTGCGGCCGCTCTCTTCGTCGCTTCATAGCTGCGTCTTCGTGTCCGGCGTCATTCTTGCGCGTTGTCGTAAATGAAGGGCCCATCTTTCTGGCCAAGCTCCAGGCCCATAAATTGACATGACCGGGCCTGGATAAGGTAGCACCTATCGACAGAGATTGAACGAGCTCTTCGTGTCGGATTGGATGATGGCAGTGTCGTGGACCATTTGGTAGATGTCCCTAGTGCTCTGTCTGTTTTTGCAGTCCGGGATGGCTATGTGTATTTGGCAACATTGGCAGATAATCTTCAAAGTCCATGTTGGTTATTGTCCTTATGCTTGGAAACGATGAGTTTGGAAAGACTGTTCAAGAATATGTTTGAGGATGCTGCTCATCCGTATATTATGGTGTGGCCTCCTTCTTTAGTCGGCAACTACGGCAGGTTTGCAGTTGAAGATGGTCCTAGTCCTTGAAATAAATCACCAGGCATTGATTTATCTGTTATCATTTCTCAGTATTGGTGGAAGATTTATGACCCTGGTTTGTTTCTTACGTTGTCCGTTGTGTTTATCTTTAGTTGTTGGGGTGTGGCATCATAAGTCTCTTTTGTGGTCTGTGCAAGTCACTTAAGCTTAAAAGTGCATGGACTGATTCCTTTTGAACCTTTGCTGTTGGTGAAACAATGGATGAAACTACTTGCATAGAGACAATGATGGTGTCAAGAGAGGGTGCTGGAAGGTTAGTCCCTTTGGGTATGGAGCTCGAACCAGCCCTCTATGGCTAATTGAATGACAACTATGTGTCGATTCCTTTGGTGGATGACCCTATTGACATGATTGTTTTTGGAGCTCTAGGATTGTTGAGTAGATTGGACAACATCCATGATGTTTCATGATCCCAGGACGCCTTGGTGGTTCCTGTCCCTATGCCAGGAAATCACGAAAGTTGGAGAACCTGTGCCAGATGATGTATGGCTGTGACGTGCTGATGTCATCTGTACATTATGGAGTGGATGCTTTTTTTAGCTGGTAACTGCTAGCATTTGCACTTGAAGGTGCTTCATTGTGTTGAATACTGGGATTTGGGCATGTGTCGAGGAAAACAATCAGAATCTGTAAAACCAATCTCTTGTTCTGGAGTAAATCAAATTTCCTAGGTGAATCCAATCAAGTTGCAATGTTTAAGGTCCAATGAGTTTTCAATCCAATTTTTTATTTTGTCATTGTAGTTTCTTAGCTCCTGTTCATCTATTAGACATTAGCATGCCTAAGCATAGATTCAATGATTCTGAGACTAGTATGCTGCTTTGGTGTCTGTTGTGTTTGTTTTTTAGGTTCTAGATTGCGATATTAGGAGTTTCTTTTGTGGTATGTCTGTTAAGACATTGTCAGCAACAGAACACGAGATATATTCTCTCTTCATTGCAGCAACACCCATGCAATTTTTGTCATTTAATTAGAGTGTGGAACATTGCTTTTCTCAATGTTGACATGGTTCTGCGTTAGTACTGGAGCTCTAAAAATGGCAGTAAAGCCTCTATGTCCGTAATGTATGGTATATTGACATTAAGGGAATTTTCTTGTTCATCCCCGTCTTACCCCCATTCGTCCCTACCTGCACCAGTGCACCAATTACTTACCTGGCTGCCACCATCGCCACTTCTTCCTCACTTCTACATCCATCACGATGACATTCTCAGTCACCGAGCTTCTGCATTGCTTCATGCCCTGATCCTTTGGACCTTGTCAGCTTTGATTTTGGTAAAACAAAGGATGTAATGACTTGTATTTCACAGTCGGATGATCTCAGAGTTTTTGTCTTGATGCACACAGAGGATGATGATAGTGTTGAGAGATGGGTGCTGAACAGAGTAGTTCACTTGGGCCGAGAACTTGCATGGACCTTCGAGACGGATTGGAAGTTGACAGTGTGCTGATTTCTTCAGTGGGCAACCCCTATGACCTTTTTGTTTTGGCAGTTCGGGTTGGGGATGGCTATGCGTATTTGACATGTGGCAACATTGGCAATATATCATGATCCCCAAACCCAGGCTGGTTCCTGTATATATGTGAAACTGAAAAGACGGTTTTGGCAATCCCGTTCATCCATACATGATGGTGTGCTCACCTTCATTACTTCATAACTATGGTAGGTTTTGCACTAGATGCCCCCTTAAATGCAGTGCTAGGCATGGTTTTAGCTATAATTTAGTACTTAGCATGGCTCAGTATTGGTATATAAGTTCTGAACCCAGTTTGCTTCTTAGGGTTTTACTTTTAGGTGTGGCATTGTTTAGTCTCTTTTGTGGTCTGTATGTAAGATACTACTCCCTCCATCCTGAAAAGAACGCAATTAGCATGATACCTAGTCAATGTATTTTAAGTTTGGCTAAGTTTGTACAAAACATATCAATATTTATGATAAAATGCATGTTATTAGATTCGTTATGGAATATATTTTTATAATATACCTATTTGAAATTGCATCGTTTTCAGGACAGAGGCACTACTCAAGAGAAATGTATTTTTTCTTTAATGCTAGATATCTGTGTCATCCTGCATGCTAATGATCATGCTTGACTTTCTCAAAATTGATATTTTTATGTGTTACTTATACTTATAGCTATGAAAGATGGGAGTAGAACATGGAGTATAATGCCTATAATTCTATGTAGAAGCATAATACAGAAGAACTTGAAAAATCATAATAAGTAATGTTTTGCTTACATATGAATAATTGATTTTATGCATGATACTATGGACTTATAATTCCTGAAGGATCCTACTTGGACTGAAGTTCTTACAGAAACTGAAGATTGTGTGGTGTTATAGGAAGTACAAGGGATATATAACAAAGGTTGTGATTTTGATAAGAGCTCAAATATAAGTCTCAAGCTCATGATATGGATCATCTAGTGCTGAAAAGTACTGTTGAAGAGAGTATCATCTTTCGTCTGCTTAGCACCCTTGTACTTGTGCACATGCTGCAACTGCTATGCTGCTTTGATAGAGGGGAGTGACAGTGGTGGTTATGGTCACCATTTCAGTTTTAGGACAGGAAGCAAAGGCTGAGTTAATGGTCTACTTTGAAAGAAGCTCACTAACAAAATTCTCAACGATATGCTCCATGGCTCCATCATTGATAGAATTTGAAATTTTGTAATTCTTAATTGCCTGAAGTCATACGTTACTTTTCTTATCTTATCTCAGATGCCACGGCCTAGCTAAGTAGGATCTATCTAGGCATGTGATTTACAGTTAGAGATATATGCAAATGAGTAAATGTTGAATTGGCTCATCATGTGCAGCTAGGTGGAAGTGCTAATATTAATCTCCCTTCGTATTTGTGGAGCATCTGACTTTTGGAGCCTTTTGGGCCTCGTTGAATTCTCTTTCCTTATCCATAGGCTAACAGTACAGTTTCGGGTTAAATCCAATTGGTGCTACAATTTCTAACATTTGTATTAAAATGTAAATCCATTCAGGAAATCAGGGGTGTCGTTACAGTGATATTTAATTTCTCTGGATGCATCCCTATTGAAATGCTGTAAAAGATGTTTAAGTTCTGTTATGGTGTTTAATAAAGTTTGTATTATTTAGTGCCATTGACTATTTTGTAGCTTTGGTGAATCTTTGTTATGTGTGCATGTTAAGCTTGCTCAAATTTTGAAAATGAGAGAGTACAATCCACTGGTGCAGCATGTGCAATGCATTACACTATGTGCAGTGTGCAAGACATTTCTTGAAAAGTAAAATGATTCATCAATAATACACTGGTATTACATTGGAAAACATGAGTTATCGTATTGATACCAAATGCGGGACTAACAAATGTGCAGTGTGAAATAGTTTGTTTAGGATCAACTTTGGAGAAGAAAATACAGAGTGATCCTTCATGTTCCATGATGCTAATGCTGTGTTGCATCATCTTCATAAATTACTTTGAAATGTTTGGAGTGTTAGCTTTCCTAGATGAGATTCAGTTGTCCAAGAAATCAGTACTTCCTGTGTTCCGTAATATTTGTTGAAATCTCACACAAAATAAGGGGTATTAAAGAGAGAAACTATTCCCTCATAGTACATCACAATCCTTGATGGCTTGCATCCATATTGGCTGGTGCATTTGCCTGGGGAATATGATTGGATGCTGCAGCTACATTGGTGAAGGGTGGGGAGAATGATGCTTTGGAATGTAAGAATGACAAATAATGTTAGAAAAAATTGAATCCTTTTTTTTTTACCGAATCAGTAGGGGAGTCCCCTACCTATATTTTTTGCTTTTCAATTAAATAAAAGAATGAATGTACAGAAAATGGTGTTACAAGGCAGCCAGGCCCAAAGAAAAGGATAAAATTACATTACACATAACTATCTCTCCATATATTGAGTTGATTTTGTCTTGACACCTTGGCTTTTGTACACACATAGTCAAATTCTTCCTTGAACCTTATCTTCCAAGCAGTGATACTTACTTGTCCATTATCGAAGATAACACCATTCCTGGTCAGCCAGATAATCCAACAGGCAGTGATGAAAATCTCCCTGAAAATGCTATTCCCAAATGATTCTCTAGCCTCTATCACCATATCTAGTGGTTGTAAGCTCAGATTCCAGCTAATAGGGATTGTATTCCAGCAGGATTGACTGAATGGACATTCAAAAAACAGATGGAGACATGTTTCTTCTTGTCCAGTGTTGCAAAGGACACAAGTATAGTCATCAAGGTACATGTTTTTCCTCCTCAACAGGTTCCTAGTGCTCAGTCTGTCCCTGATAAGCAGCCAGAAGAAAAATTTATGTTTTCCCAAGTTGCTAGATGCCCACAGCCATGAGAAGAGGGGTCATGCTTCAGTGTGCCCTTGTAAGATTTTGTATGCTTTGTGGCTGCTGTATTTTATAGATCCCCAACTATAGCTCCAGATGTCATTGTCATTCTCATCAAAGTTTGATTGCTGAATACAGTTTTCAATTTCTACTAGCTGCATAGCAGCCTGTTGTGATAGTGGCAAGTGAATAGTCTACTCTCATCTTGTTCAGTAAAGTATTGGATTGAACATCTGGATTTCTTGGTGAAAGAAAATAATTGTGGATATTAACTCTTTGAAAGGCTGATCCTGACCAATCCATACCTGTGACCAGAAGAGTATTGTGTCTCCTTTGTTTGGCTTGCATCTAGCCACTGTCTGAAATTTGCTGAAGACACCAATTATCTCCTTCCACCAAAATGATCCCACAGGACTCCTGACATGAGGTGGGTTTGATTATTGGCATAAAGCTTGGACCAAGTTAACTGAACCCAGGGGATATCACATTTGTTGTAAAACTTGTCCAAAAGTTTTAGCAAGAGAGCATTGTTCTGGCTTTTAATATCAATTATACCTAGTCCACCTTGATCTTTGGGTTTACAGGCTGTTTCCCAAGCAACAAAGCATGTACCTTTTCTATTTATGTCACCTTTGCTCCAGAAACCGTGCTTCCTGTAGACATCTATTTGTTTGATCACTTGGGGGGGATAAAAAAAATTGAATCCTAGAATGACACATGTTGTGAAACGGAGGGAGCAGGTGATGTGAATGGGCCTGTCTAGCATAGGTCTCTAATGACTAATCTGACAGGTGAAGGGAAAGGGGAGGTGAAGAGAGAAGTTTAGTCTGCCTTTTGAGTTTTGACTAAGGATCCTCGTTTGGAGGCACTGAAGTCTGGCATGGCAATGGGTCATGGGTGTAACGGATTTTCGTTTATTACCAGAGTAACGTCATAGGATTCGTATAAATTGCTGTACCGATAAAGTATGCAGTAGTGCAGTTAGTTTGGAACTTTTTTGTCTAGAGGAATGTAAAGTGTGAAACCTAAACAAACTTGAAAAGATCAGAAACAGAGAGAGGACAGAGGATGGAGACGAGAGGGGACCGGTGAACAATGGCCGGAGTCTTGGAGCGCTAGTGACAGTCGCACCATTGAGTTGCTTCATGCTTGACTGACGAAAGTATGCACCTAGTAGAGGAGAAATATATCAACAAAAGTTATACTCTTATGGCAGTACTGTGCTCCGGAACAAAAGCAAGTCTATATTGAAATGATCAAATGTTTGTAGCTCAATACCATGTACCTTGATTTGTCTACTAGCGTTTGTTTCAGATACGATGTGAAAAATATTTGCAGGAGAGGCTGAGATGGATCAAGCACTTGAGAGGCCCCCAGATTTTCAGCAACACCTCCATGTTATGTTTCTGACTTTTGCGCCCCCCCCCCCCCCCCCCCCCCCCCCCCCCCCCCAAAGAACAAGATATGTTTTCTGACATAGTTGGTATGGAGTGCTGCCTATTATCCCATTGAACTGGCAGCAGTCATCGCCTCGCCATTTTTCTTTTGAAGGTAATGGCAGGAGCTCTGCTTTTTAATTAAGAGCTAAGTTCTTACCATGGGACAAGGATATGAAAATCCAGCGGGCCACAATTATCCCTTTATACCATTGAAGCCTCGTTTGGTGTCACACGTGGCTTGTATCCACGTGAAACCTCACGCACACGTGTATTTGATTGATCCACCTTGATCGGCCAATCCACTTTGGATTTCTGTTACATGTGGAGAGAAATCACGTTTCTAATTTGTTCGTTTGGAAGGAGTGGGTTTACCAAGTGATTTCCCTTCTTCAGTATAGCGTATAGGCAACCAAGTCGAAACCGAAGTGCAAATAAATGACAAAAATAGTAAACTAGAAAATTTCGGAAAAAATATTGAAAATTTTATTAAAAAAATATAACTCAAAAACCCTAATACCTAGAGAAATAAAAATAATTAATAACCTAGAACATGCATGTGCATACATGAATACATGACTGCAAGTAACGCATTTTGACTGTCTTCAATTTAACAAACTACTATGCATGATCTGGACTTGACGACAGAGAATGCTAGATAAAGAATAAGGACTTGTCTTTGCCTTCAATTTAACAAATCATTTACACAAAGTTGCAGAGTTGCATCCTCATGCAAAATAAACATCTATGTTTGTAGGGCTTGACATCAACACAACCAGATTGCAGATCTTTTTATTCTCTAGGGAATTTTTGCTGAATTGTATTCCATAGCTTCACCTCCTCAAATCTGTAATGAAAGCAAACACCCAAGGCAAACAGGGAATCACATGTAGACCAAGCTTTAAAAGGTCATCACAATTAGGGCACCCATACATAACTACGTAACAAGACCAAGCTTGTGATATCTAACATTGCTCGACATGTGATGGATGGAAATGTTTTCCTATCCATGAATAGGTCGAGAAAGCGAGGGGTCTTGTACAGTTTGAGTCCACCTGTGTAATGTTATTTGCCAATCATATAAACAAGCAAGTAGAGAAAGCATTATATGATCCACCAGCACAAGAAATAGATTATGCAGAAAATAAAAAGCCTCATGCTGCTTCAGTACAAGGATAATTATTCAGTTAACTGAACAAATAGCACTTACAATTGCAAGTTTTCGATCGAAAAGGGTATCATGTGGTTCAAAGAAAAAAAGAGGACCATGTGTGATTTCCAAACGAAAAAATAAAAGACACTACATAAGAGGCATTATAGCATAAAGGAAGATGTGTATTTCAGAAGCAAAACAGGAAACAAACTTGTCATTCGAACTAATGCACAAATGAATATCAAAGATCTATGTACAGCCATGTAAAGGAACCACACTTGAACTGATTCCACAAGGCAAGGCAAATACCATAGAGAAGTACTATGATGGGAAGAGTAGTACCAGATTATGCAGTTCTAATCTCCTTCCTTAACCACTTGTTATTCGTGAAGAGAAGTACTAGGTCGCAATCCAAACAGCCCCAATGCCACAATAATATTTGGCATTGTACTGTCAGGCATTGTCAGCCATGGGATCAATTTATAGGTCCACGTTTTCTCTAAAAAACAAGGCAAAAGCTCTTAAAGAATGATTGAGTATATGGTAAAAGCTGTTGGAAATCAGAATGAAATCTAGTTAGCAACATATAAATGCAAGGACTTACTAAGCGAAAATACAAGATAAAAATTTACCTAGCGAATCCTGCCTCACTGGTAGCTACCTTTTTTTAAAAGGACTGATAGCTAATCTGGGTAAATACAGCAAGCCCTTGCACTCCCCTGCTAGTTCCAGACACCTCCATTCTCCAGGCCAGATTTAGTGGCCAGATACAAAGCACATGCAAACAATATATATTGGGAGAAAAATGGCCTGGACAAGAATGCTGAAATGCAAGATATTATTGATGATAGCATGTGCTGTGATGACCCGAAAACAAATAGGGTGTGCTATGAGACTGTGTGCTCTAAGTCGGATCGTCATAGCACAAAAGCAAAAGCTACTACGCAAATGAAGGGTTCTATGCATCTATCAATGACAAAGATTGAAAGTTTCATTAGGTATTAAGTGGTTCAGAGAAAAACAGAGGACTATGCATGTTTAACTAATCTATAGTGGTGTAATTTAACTGGGAAAAGAACTAAAAATAGAACAGCTAAATTACTACATCAATACACAAATTTGGTCCTTCATTGAATCATCGCGGAAATTAGTACACATGCAAATTCATGTAATCATGTAGAAGGGATGTAACCAGTATATCAGGATTTTTCACATACCTAACGTTCTGAGGATAGTATCAACACACAGAATCCTTGGTTTGTGATTTATTTTTTAACAGAAGGAAACTAATCCTGATCTCTTGGCAGAAAAAATATTACAGGGAGCCCACAAAAGAGAGTCATAATAACAGAACAAATAAAGACGACTCAGCAGTGAACATAAGAAATAGAATCAAATTCAGAAGTTTTTACACCAACATTGAAAGGTGGTAACTGGATGTAAATAAATAATAAACGACCAGGTTAAAAGACAGAGTTACAGGATAGACTGGAGACTAAAACTTGATTGGATCCTTCAGCATGATGTAGCTTCAAAGAACAAGGTTCCATGGCCCCTGGTCCCCTGGGCATGCTGATTTATATCCTCTCCTTCCTCCTTTGAAGGCACTTAATACACTTCATACCAGCATCAAGTGGAGAACTCCCATTGTTAGCAACTAAACAAGGAGGCCATGCCATAACATAAGGTTGTGCAGCACCGTCATATGTCCTCTGAAACAAATTCTCCAGTTTCATCGTTTCCAGGCAGAGCGACAAGAACCAACTTGGACTCGCAGAATCACTGATCTTGTTTGAAGTTGCCAAGTACACAAAGCCATTCCTGACTGCCACAACCAGGAGCTCATCATAGTTGCACTTCTGTTTCCTGAGAACCCCATCAAGCTGTGCATCTAATGGGGTGGCCCTGTCCAGCATCCACTTCTCAGTGCCATCGCTATCTGTTCTTCGCAGCATCACACCAACGGTGAAGTCAGTAGCATAGGCAATACAGCGCACACCGTTGTTTGTTTCCCCAACGCTGAAGCTGCAGCACCGATTCTTCAGGAATTGAGGGAGCTCCTCGGCAGAGAACTCCATTGTCGCCGTGTTCAGCGTGACCATATACTTGTAATTCTTGTAAACCCAGTACAAGAACCCATTTGATTGCATGCTACTGTTCAGAAGCCACGATTTTGATCGCCGTGGTCTCCCTGGGACATCAACCCAGGGGTGAACTTTCCACTCACAGGTGTCCGAGGAGAAGACAGCAGCCCGCGCCCCGGACTCGTCGTAGGCAAGATGCACCACCCGGAACGATGCGGGCTCCTCCTCGGAGCAGAGCAAGCAGGCGTTGAGCTCCGCGGCAGTGCCATGGCAACCTTCGAAGGTGTCCACATGGAGATAGTCGAATAACCGGCACTGTCGCGCCAGGGGATTCACCACCGCCATTGCTTGCGCACTTGACTGGTCAACATTACAGAGGAGGACGTAACCGCCGCGGCAGTCGAGGATGTCCCAGGAGTGGGCCATGCAGGGGTGCTGCTGGAGGCATGTCAGGAAGAAGTCGCCGCCGCGGAGGGCGACGGACAGGTCCCTTTCGCGGCGGCGCACGGGGAGGAAGGAGGGGAAAGCCGGGAGGGCCGGGTGTTGGACGGGGCTGGGGGGCTCGAAGAAGATGCCGAGGAGGGGCGCCGGGTGGAGCTCCCGGAAGCGGCGGCGGAAGTCCGGCGAGGAAACCACCGCGCGGCGCCACGCCCGGCAGGCGAGCGCGGCGCGGACGAGCGTCGCGAGGGAGGGGAGGCAGAGGAAGATCCAGAGCAGGAGGTCGTCCGTGAGGGAGTGGATGGTGGTGGTGCTTGTGGGGCTTGAATCTCTTGGGCGCTTCGCCGGCGGCGGCTGGTTGGAGACCCCTGGCGCTCCATTGCGGCGGAGATGCGGAACGGTTTTCACAAGGCAAATTTCTGTGGCAAATTTTCCGTGATTGTTTCGAGTGATGGACAGGGCCACCCCATCAGAGCTCAGGGCCTGTTTAGTTTAAAAAATTTTACGCACTATCCATCACATCAAATCTTACGGCACATGTATAGAGTACTAAATATAGACGAAAAAAAACTAATTACACAATTAGATAAGAAATCACGAGACGAAACTTTCGAATCTAATTAGTCCATAATTAAACACTAATTATCAAATATAAACAAAAATACTACAGTAAACAAAACCCAAAAATTTTTGTATCTAAACGCGCCCTCATTAACAGAGAACTCCACACTCATCACTACGGTTATATCGTACAGAGATGGGCCTTGTTCTTTTTTTTTCCGTGATTGGGCCTGTGGCAAATTTTCGTTCAAGACGTATTTGGGCAATTGGGTAATTGGGTATTGTACAGAGATGGGCAATTGGGTATTTGGGTAGGGTTCACCACCGCGGCGCTGCCGGTCTCCGGTTCGCCACGATGTCCCGCGGTATGGACCCAACCGAGCTGCCGGCGGCGAAATCACCGAGGCTATCGGGCCCCACCACCATCGACTCCCTCGGCGAGGACATCCTGCTTGAGATCTTTCTCCACCTACCCTCCCTAGCGACACTCCTCCGTGCCGCCCTCACCTGCCGCTCGTGGCGCCGCGCGGTGGCCTCCTCCCCTGCTTTTCGCCGCCGCTTTCACGAGCTCCACCGGGCGCCCCTCCTCTGTCTCGTCGCGGAGCCCCAGCGTGACGTCATCCCGGCCTTCGCGCCCGCCCAGCACAGGGACCACGACGTGCTCGCGGTCATTAGCGGTGGCGACTTCGCCCTCACTGCGCTCCTGGATCCCCAAGGTTACGCGGCCGACGTGCCCCTCCACTGGCACATTCAAGACTGCCGCGACGGCTACCTCCTCCTCGCGAATTGGGACGCCGAGTTACTCGCCGCCGTCAACCCACTGGCCCGATAAAGCACGGAGTACCGCCCTGTTACTTTTTCAGCCGATGAACGGTATTTTTCTTCCACGACAAATCAATCAATCGTACTTTTAGCCATGACTTATCAGCCAAGCGAACATGGCAAAGATATGCCCGTCTCGTTCTCGTTCTCATTCTCGTTCTCGTTCGATAAAGAGTTAAATGCACCGGTCCATTGGTGCGTCATCTAGGTATTAACTTTTAAACTAAATTTTTTGGTCCATTAATTTTTGATGATGTGTTATATAGGTCCATTAACTTTTAAACTGTATTTTTTGTCTGCTAACTTTTGGTGATGTGTAATTCAGGTCTATCAACTTTTAAATTGCATTTTTGGGTTCCTAAACTTTTTAACTGGTTCACCGTAGGTCCATACCCTTTCGTTTAGTGAATAGATCTAACCTAGCACGCCAAATAAGCAGCCACCGTAGAGTAGGTGATGAGTCCATAGCTCCTCGAGATGTTCATGAAGACTTGTCTAGCAATAATTCAAATGTAGCAGGTATAATTCGTTAATAGCATCTGGTCTTAAATTTAGAACTATTATTTTTAAGGATAAATATATTTTGGACATGAAGAAATTTATAACTGCTGGACTGTCATCAAAAATATTTTATAGAGATACTTATTATTGCATAGAAATGAGGAGAAAATAAAGGCAACAAAATACATCAGTACTAATTCTAAAGAGGTGAAGATCATCAATGGAATTTTTCCAACATGATTAGCATCATTGCCGTAGTATTTTATTATTTTCATGCAGTAGTTTCCTATCTAGTTGTGATACACGAACTTATATCTAGCATCTAGCTTTAGTGCCTGCGTGCACCTGTGTACGTGAATTAAATTGGTGGCTGTGTTAGGACGTGGCATGCATGTTAGCCGAATAAGAGACTAAGGGTCAATCGGTCCTAGTTGGGCCGGTGGAGTCCTAGTTTTGTTTGAGTCAGATGATTTGCGTGCCTGTACCTGTGGCCTTCGGCCTTGTACCAGATAGATTAGACTGGATTTTATTGTAGAGTTTATTCGCTGTTGAGCCGTCGCTCGAGAAACTCTAGATGGTGATTCAATCAGGTTCTTCGTATTGAAGATTATCTTCGGATGGTGATCTCATCCTGTACTCCACGGTGGCTGCTTATTTGGCGTGCCATGTGAGATCTATTTACTAAATGAATGGTATGGACCTACGGTGAACCAGTTAAAAAGTTTAGGGACCAAAAATACAATTTAAAAGTTGATGAACATGTTGACACACCACTAAAAGTTAATATGCCCAAAAATACAGTTTAAAAGTTGACGGACCTGGATGACACACCACCAAAAATTAATAGACAAAAAAATACAGTTTGAAAGTTGATAGCCCTAAATAATACATTACTAAAAAAAAAATTAATAAACATACCGTGCATTTAACTCTCCGATAAAAAAAAGGACAGATGTACCTGTCTCGGTCGACTGCCATTTGCTTTCCTCGGATGAAGACCCCATGTCGTTCCAACTTGTTTGGCTTCGTTATTGCAAATCCAAGGTTCAAGCTGTGGTCTTCTCGTCAGACACCGGGGATTGGTTCTTTCACCCTTGGGTGGAAATCGAGGAGAGGGCACTGTCGAATGATGCCGACACACATTGGCTTCAGTTTGGGGTGCGATCAAATGACACGCTGTACTGGGCTTTCACGAACCTGGAGCACGTGCTGAAGCTGGACACAGCAACAATGGAGTTCTCCTCTTCTGAGCTCTCACCATACCTGAAGGGTCTGCAGGGTTGCCACTTGGTTGTTGGCGAAACTTAGGACGGTGCCCTTTGCATTGTTTTCTGCATCGGGGGGAGCATTTTTGTGTCCACGAACAGAGCTGATGATGATGGTGTGGTGAGGTGGGTTCTGCGTAGCGTGGACTATGAGGCAGACGCAAACCCACCAGAAGACATTGATACACTGCAAGCCATGTCTATTGTGGATGGGTTTGTCTACTTGGTCACATCAGAGATGGTTCTGGCGCTGTGCTTAGAAACAATGAAGCTGGAGAAGCTGTTTCCGAGGAGTTTTCGTGCCCGTCATTTCCATCCCTACATCATGGCATGGCCTCCTTCTTTAGTAGGAAACTATGGGAGTTTTGCTTTGATTGAAGATGGTGTAGACAACGCGTAACTAGGTATGGTATATGACTTGATACAAATTAGTTCTCTACATATGTTTTCCTTGTTCTTCTATTCTTCGCTTTATCATATAGATCCCTGTTAACATAATGTTGATGATTTTTTTTATAAAAAAATATGCAGTTGTGATTAGAAATTTCCTGGCCAAACCATGCAACTTAATTTGGTCCTATTAGTTTCGAGCTTTTTGAGCTTATTTCCAGAATGACAGATTCATTGTGTTAATCATACATTATGCAAGACCATGCGCTAAATGGATACATCAGATATGCAAATAGCTCAATTATTTCATGTGATCTGTCTATATGGCTATAGATGGCGTTTTGATAAACTTTATGAAGTAACTTTCTACAATGTTTGAATATACAATAATATATGGCGCAGCCATGATTGTTAATTTGCATTGTGTTTTTTATTTAGATCTCAGGATGAAAATTGTAAGTGAACTGGTTCTATGTGAAAGGTCCATAGACTTGGACTTTGGAAGGAACTATTCAAATATTTGGATTGAAATTATGTATCAAAAATCTAAACAGCTTGGCCTGTATGTGCCCAAGCAAAAACCTTTTGTTTTTGCTTCTGCCATGTAATAGATGCATGCTTTTTTCAATTAAATGTGTGAGCATAATATACAGCTCTGATGTTTGCTGTACATTGATATATATGACAGCAATTTGATTAAAGATCACTGAAGACATATGTTCTATTACTGGACCAGTAAATCTGCTCTCTTGATAGGAAACATTCTAGTTAAAATCTGTCCTTCACAAGCATTCGGAAAACAATTGCTGTTGATTTCGCAGGTCAGCAGTAATGCATTATTTCAAAGTGGCATGACGAGACACATTTTGATGTTTGTTATTTACAGCTACCAGGCACTTGGCTGTGTGCGGTTGCAGATGCCGGAATTTTTCCATTTTCTAATAAAAAAAAGGCTACCAGGCACTATCCTGCATCTTTCAGTCACTAAATTTTCTACGGATTGTTTCAAGAGTGTTTATAAGTATGTCTCCTCATGTGTTTGGGATTCTGTACCTGGCTAAACTTTCAGTCTGTTTCTATTTTGAAGGTTACTTTTAATGCTAGAAATTATTTCAGTCACTTTTTACTTGGCAAGGCTTGGAACAAAATCAACTTAGTACCTTGTACTAGCAGATGCCCGTGTGTTGCAACGGGTGTTACACTCTTTATTTGATACTTTCTTTCAACATATATTTGTTAACTTGGCAGCATTACATGATTCTATCTTAAATTGAATACTACAGCAGAAAAGCATCTTTGACTTTTTTTTTACTTCTGTATGTACATAGTGAATTTACTTGTGCACTACTTCCTTTAAAAGCTAATAAAACCAATTTAAGTTGAATACTTGTATGTAACACCCTAGGCCCGGCACACGGCACATGCCCCACTCTAGGGGTGGGCTCCACCTACGTAGCAACCTGCTGTGCTTTTGTTCTCGTCTCGCGCAAAACGGTTAACCGAAGGTTACTACACGTCCTTGGCCTGACTATTTCAGCTGGTTCGATGACCTCAGAATTCACGGTATGGTACAACTTCTGGTTGCACCGTATTTTCCGCACCTACAGTACTCGGTAGTACTTGGTGCTACAGTACCCCTAGATTCATCCCGGTCCAATTCAACGCTGCAGCTACAGTAGCCCCGGCCCAACTGGAGCCATGCACAACCTATCCAGACTTCTAAACCATACGCACTATGAAACCGCGAGAGTTGGCTCTGAATACCATTTGTAACACCCTAGGCCCAGCACACAGTACAGGCCCCACTCTATCGAGGGGTGGGCCCCACCTACATAGTAACTCATTTGCACTTTCGTCTTCGCTCCGCGCAAAACAATTAACCGAAGGTTACTACGCGCCCTTGGTCTGGCTATTTAAGCTGGTTCGACGAACTCAGAATTCACGGTATTGTACTAAACTTCTGGCTGCACAGTATTTTCCATAGCTACAGTACTCAGTACTCAGAGCTAGATGACCAAGTTCTCCACAATTGTAGCAATTCATCTCAGAGATTGGCTTCCTTCTAGAACTAGTGAAGAACTTCTTCTTGCCATCAAACTTGATGCCACTCTTGTTGAGCTTCTTTAGCATCTTGGCGGTTTTCTTCACCATGAGAGCAAGACTTTCATTATCACTTGAGCTCTCATACTCAAGTCTTGCTTTGCCCTTCTCTTGGCTAGCCTTGAATGCTAAATCTTTTTCTTTCTTCTTTGTAGAGGATGAGCCATCTTGAGGTGTGATGTGCATATATATCTCATGAGCATTGATCTTCCCCAAGATTTGTGTCAGTATAGCGGTGGAAAGATCACCTTAGTGTAGCACGGTCACAATATGCCCATATTTGT
This sequence comes from Miscanthus floridulus, assembly GCF_019320115.1. Classification (NCBI taxonomy): domain Eukaryota; kingdom Viridiplantae; phylum Streptophyta; class Magnoliopsida; order Poales; family Poaceae; genus Miscanthus; species Miscanthus floridulus. The sequence continues at coordinate 81,081,638 of NC_089585.1, read as the reverse complement.
CAATGGGGAGGACACTCAAGATCTTTCTTACAACATTGGATGGTTGCATTTGAGTAAGTCCAAGCCCATTGACTTCCTCTACAAGAACATTCAAACATGAATACATTTCATTAGCATATTCTTTAGGAAGCATTTCAAAAGAGTTGAGCTTTTTCATGATAAGATGACAGCGTTCCTCACGCTCACTCTTAGTTCCCTCATGGAGCGCACAAATGTCCGACCATAGTGCATGGGCGTCTTTGTGGTTCCTCACCTGATTAAACACATCTTTGCAAAGGCCTCTAAAGATGGTGTTTCGAGCCTTTGCATTCCACTTCTCATAATTTACCTCATCGCCTTGTAGGTTAGTAGCATCCCGAGGTTTTGGGAAGCCTTGTGAGGTGGCTCTAAGTATACCAACATCTAGAGCCTCTAGATACGCCTTCATGTGAATTTTCCAATAAGGAAAGTCATCTCCCTCAAAGATAGGAGGAGGTCCATTCCCGTGAGATATCTTGCTCTAGGCGGTTAAGCCTAAATACGTGAGCACGAGGCTCTGATACCAATTGAAAGAATCAAGATGCCCAAGAGAGGGGTGAATTGGGCTAATTCTAAATTTCTTTGCAATAATTAAATTATATGGTTAGCCTAATTAACCCCTTGTGCCTAGAAAGTATTCCTAATTGTTCTACCACACAAAAGACTTGCAACATAAGTTCCAATCCTACTCTAGTAAGGCAATTCTAAGAATATAAAGATATGAATTGAATTGCTCAAAGTAAATAGAGAGGGAGGAACACAGCGATGTTTTGCCGAGGTATCGAAGAGTCGCCACTCCCCACTAGTCCTCGTTGGAGCACCCACGCAAGGGTGTAGCTCCCCCTTGATCCGTGCAAGGATCAAGTGCTCTCTATAGATTGATTCTTCGACACTCCATCATGGTGAATCACCCACAACTGCTCACAACTTGAGTTGGGTCACCCATAAGCTCCGTCGGGTGATCACCAAGCTCCCAATCACCACCAAGCCGTCTAGGTGATGGCGATCACCAAGAGTAACAAGCACAAACTCTCACTTGACCACGATAAGCCTAATGAGAAGGTGGATGCACACTTTGCTACTCTTGATCTTCACTAATGAGGGCTCTATTTGGGATTCTCAAATCTCAATCACCTCACTAGGACCTTGCTCTTCTTGGCACTCTCTAAGGTGTTTCTTAGTTGTTGGAATGAGCAAAAGTACCCCCACACACGAGCAGAGGTTGTATTTATAACACCGGCTAAAAAATAAACCGTTATGTGCCTCTGCAGGGTGACCGGACGCTCCGGTCATGTTGACCGGACGCACCGGTCAGTACACCCCGAACTCTAGTGGTTAAGAGTTTATCGGATGCTGACAGCATCCGATCAACACTGACCGGACGCATCTGGTCACATTTTCCCGTCACTGGAACCTTACTGATGTCGACCGGACGATGGACCCCCAGAGTCCGGTCACTTGCTTAGCAGCGTCCGATTAGTAGCTAGAACCTGATCAGTGTCCGGTCAGCATTGATCGGACGCGTCCGATTAGGATTCTCCCTCTTTAGGACCTTACTAGAGTCGATCGGACGCTGGCCCTCATCGTCCAGTGGCATGACCTCGCAGCGTCCGGTCACTTCTAGACACTTTTGCCTTGGTCAAATGAACTGACCGGACCCTGAGTCAGCGTCCGATCACACCGGAGCCAGCGTCTGGTCAGTATTTGACCCTCCATTCACTTCCAACTCTCAAACATGTGTGAATGAAGTTTGCTCCATTGGATCAAAGGGCTGTTATGGAGCTACCTAGTGCTAGTTTTAACAAGTGTGCACCACACGTAACTCACTAGACTCACCTAGATCAAGCTACCCGTTCATACCCCCTAGTACGGCCAAAGGAAAAACAAAGTCCTAAACTACTCTAAGTGACTCTCCAACTCCAATCGACACTTAGAACTAGTCCATCCTTAACCTTGTCGTCCATCCTTTGAAAACTAAAATGATTTGCATCGTAGGGGCATGACAACCTTGATTGCCCAATCGATCTCCATTACCGTGACCTAACTCAATTGTTTCTGCAAAACACACGTTAGTCACAGTAATCATGTATTATCATTAATCACCGAAACTCAACTAGGGGCCTAGATGCTTTTAATCTCCCCTTTTTGGTGATTGATGACAATACTACCTCGAGTATGTGAAAGAGATGAGGTTTTTAATATGCTTGGTTCATATAAGCTTTTGGCAATAAGAACAAAAGTGTTAGACAAGCTTATATGACCCAGGCCAACATGATGTACTCAAAAGATATGAAATAATCATGAGTACAAGTAATAAAGCTCATTTGCATCAGAGTCAAACGTGGAAGCAAAGGCAAATGAGCAAAACACAAGTGATATGACATATAGAGAATTCAAAGTAGAGAGCACACATGTCATATATCACGATCACATAGATATCACTATCACATAGATATAGTAGTAAACATGAATGCATAATGTATCACACACACAAATGCATAATAGTGTATCTCACATATAAAAACTCCAAATGTAATAGATAAGCTAATATAATAACTAAGCTTCCCCTAGATAAGTAGCTCCCCCTAAGCCTAACATACTCAAACTCTCTCCCCCTTTGGCGTCAAACACCAAACCCTATGGGTCGATCAGCGGGGCTACAGTGGACGAGCCAGGCGCTGAGGTACGAGGAGCAAGGTGGAACTAGGTGCCATCATCATCTGATCCTGAGCTCTGAGCTATCTGACCCTCTATAGCTGGTAGTGATGCTAAAGCAATCTGGGTTGGATTAGGAACTAGTGCTGTTGTAGGCTGAGCTAGTATAACTGAAGCAGCTGGCTCTGATGATGCCACTGAGGAGGGGAGCGTCTCTGTCGCCGTTGTGATAGGTGCAGCCATAGAAGGACCTAGAACATGTAGGTATGGAGGAGTGGGCTGCCCTATCAACTCACTGAAGGAGGCTCCAAGACTCCTGGAGACTGAAGTGTCTAGCTCAAGCAGTGACGACATCTGTGCCGGTGTGAAGCCTGTCCGGAGTGGTGTGAACTGTGGGGCTACCAAGGGCGAGGCGAACCACTAGGACACCTACTTTGTCAGTGAAGCATACTATGCTGGTGGCTATCCCTGACTCTGAAGCCTAGTAGGCTGTAATGCTAGAGTCATCGAAGTGGTAGCAGGCTGACCAAGCTAGGGCAAAGCCTATGGTGGTGGGGCCCCAATCGCCTGCACTACATGCTACATGAACCCGAGAAGCTGCTGCTGCATGAGGATCTACTGCTGATGCATAGCCTACTGCTGCTGCTATAGAGCATGTGTCTGCTGCTGAATAACTAGCTGCTGGCATTGGAACTCATCCTGTCGAGTCTGGAACTAAGCAAGTGTAGCAGCTGTCTCCTGAGCCTGTCTGGCCTGGTCCTACCTCATCCGCTCAAGTATAGCAAGATGAGCGGGGTCAGTCTGTGGGGTGGGTGACGCTAAACTGGAGCTACCGGCCTCAGCATCATATCGTCGTGGAGGCATCTATGGAATAGGCTAGTAGTCATCATCAGAACTGTCACTAGGCTCGCTAGTGACCAACCCCTCCTGCTGAGCAAGCTCCACCTCCTCTGTGGCTGCAATACCCTGATAATATCATCCTATTGGGCTGTAGGCTCTGGCACCTCTAGACGACGGTGTGGCTAACTAGGTGCATATGGTGTACTGTGGCGGATCATCTGAGTCAGGTTATAAGCAGGAAACTATGTAGTGGCACCACTGTACTCAGCAATAATCTCAAGCGACCTAACTGTAATAGCTCTATGGATAAGGAATATGATCTAGTGAGCATAGGGTAGCTGCCTATGACCTCTGAAGCCCTCAGCTATAGTGTCCTCCATCTTAGACAGAATAAGATCCTAGATGTCAAAGACTGTTTGCTGCATCAGAGAGTTGAGAAGCCATAACTGAATCTGAGTCAATCCCTCTCTGTATCCCATCCTCAGAAGTAGAGTCATCCTCATAATAGCCTCAATCACGCGAGCGGTGGGCATGAGATACTGGGGTTCCTCCTCGACCCCTCACCAAAGGGCTGTGTGAAGCAGTGACATATCAAATCTGTGGGGGTACCATGCCACCATGAGGGCATCTAGGGGTGCAATCTGTCCATAGCACACCTCATGGAGCCTGACTGGCTACCCCTAAAGCCCGAGAATCTCCCTGACCCTGGTGCTCATCAACCGATAGTCTCTACCTCCGAATGCAAAGTGTATAAACCTATGGTGGGGGTTAATCTAGAGAGATGCATAGAACTGACGAACCCAAGATGGAACATATAATCTGGTCCATCCAATCAAATCTGTCAGCCTCAGTAGATATGCAAGGTAGGGGCAAATGTGCTCTCCAGCTACTGCAACAATAGACTCTATGTTGCACACTCTCTGTGGTCTGAAGACTGCTCCACTGTTTAGATAGGCATTATAGAAATCCTCCTGCATGGGTGTATAGAATCCCTCTGATGCTCTCTCATCCCGTCTAGGTGGAAACCACACCTCAAAGTCCATGAACCTCAGCTGCTGCACCTGCTTGGCCGTGGCGGCCCTTAGGTCAAGATGGGTCACTAGAGGTAGACCCTATGGTCGAGGCAGTGGATGAGAACCCCTCCTTTGAGTGACTGGCCTCGGTGAAACTAGGACACGAGTACGACCAGAGCGGCATAACTGAGGCTGAGGTGCTGGCTCTGTCTCCTCGGCCTACTGGACCTGCTCACCCTTCTAAGACTACTATGCTGGCTATGGCTCCTAAGTCTACTAAGTTGGCTGAGGCTCCTAAGTCTGCTGTGTGGGCTAAGGCTGCTGCTATGGCTCCCCCTAACACTGAACCTCATCAATAGCAACACGCCATCCTCCAATCTAGAGGGTCCCAGCTAGACCACCATGAAGGTAATCAACTCGCTGAAGTGAAGTCATCGCCTCTGGTGAAAGTGGATCAGCAATCCAGACTCCACTACGAGCGCCTCCTCTCTCGACATGCTCTGTGGCCTCTACAACTACGGCAACTCTCGCTATGTTTGCATCTGGATACTTACGCTTCCTGACTGCTAGCTTCTTGGCCGCCTTGCCTTTAGGTTCTGTAGGCTGGTGAGGCAGGGGCCTTGGATCCTCGTCACTGGGACCACCTCTAACATTCTTCATCTGAGCCATCTAAAGGATCTGAGATGTATTAACTGCCGCTAACAAAGATCAATTGTCTCTTTTGAGGCTTGGCCTCGTTCCGTACTCACAAGCTTGGCCCCGAGTTAACTGGCAACTGCCACTGACACCTCAACGGAACTAGCTCGCTGCACGATAGAATAGATAGGATATACAAATAACTTAGATTATGCATCTAGAGAGATGAAACCCTAATAGAGCAAGCAATTAGGTATGAAATTGAAACGCGGGCTTGCTACCTGACGAACCGGTGAAACGGCGAGAAGAGGAATGGATCGGGGGACACTGAATCGGCTAGGGTTGCTGGTCGGTGAGGATCAGCAATGCGATGCGGTGAATCAATGGCAGGGTTCGCTATGCTGAAGCTGGGGTAGCTAGGGTTCCATAGTTAGGGCTCTACCAGCTCTGGGCGTGGATGGCACTGAGCTAGGCGGCAGCTCGGGCAGCTTTGGCGCAGAAGGCGTGGAGATTGGTAGCATGGCGATGGGTGAAGCTGCGGCAACACGGCGGCGTGGCAGCGTGGCGCTCGGGCGTGACTGCAGGCGGTGCGTGGTGTGGCGGCATGATGTGTGGAGCTACTGTGGTGGCGCAGGGAGCAGGTAGGCGCGACGAATCTAGTGGCTAGGGCAGATGGCGGTGGAGGCGAGCTCTAGAGGCGGTGAAGGCGGTGGCGCGTGGGAATGATGGAATAGGGCTTAGGTCGACGCACATGGTGAATAAATAAGGTGGCCTACAGCGGATCAGAAAAAGGAAATGGAGAAGAGTCCTGAAACCGCTCACAAACTACTGACCGAACGCTCCGGTGGCAGTGACCGGACGCTGCCACCTAGCATCTGGTTGATTCCAGAGAGGTCCAATTCCTCTGGAATCATGACCGGACACATCCGATGGACACCGACCGGACGCATCTAGAGTTTGGTCAATACAGCCTTTGTCTTCTTCCTCACAACTGGACGCTGAAAGCCTTCTGATCGAACGCTGAAAGCTAGAGTCCGGTCACTCCTTCGCAGCAAGTTCACCTCCTATGAACTGATCGGACGCTGGACTCTAAAGTCCGGTGCAGCGTTCGGTCAATCTTTCTTCAGCAAATCTTCAAAGTCCTTCGTGCTGCCTGTTCCCAATCAAGTCCCAACTCGAATAAGATCCAAATAAACACTAATTGGGACTGATGTGAGTGACCTCTCTCAAACCCTCAAGTTTTTCAAAATATTTTGCCTTAGGCTATAATTCTTTTTAAGAAAATAGGCAATAAGAGGGCAATTTGAAGACAAACGACATACAACAATCATGCATATGTAATGCAATACTTGAAAGTAAATCTAGTTGCTTGTCAAGTTTGATCCAAGGTTAAGCTTCTTCACACTGCTTTTCGGCTGGTTATCTTAACCATGTTAGACAAGCCCTATATGCATTACCAAAGATTAAACATGTTGTATTTTACAATGCAATGCAAGGAACAACACAAGCTTAATTTTTAGTGAAGTTACTAAAATCAAGCACATTGAGTTCATTCCGCAATCTATAAAATGTTGCCTCATCTAGCAGTTTAGTGAAGATATCCGCCAATTGATCCTCGGTCCTTACACCTTCTAGTGATATATCATTTTTAGCAACATGGTCTCTAAGAAAGTGATGACAGATATCTATATGCTTGGTGCGAGAGTGTTGAACCGGATTATTTGCAAGTTTTACCGCACTTTTATTGTCACACAAAAGATGTACTTTATCTAGAGCTACACCATAGTCTAGCAAAGTTTGTTTCATGTAAAGTATTTGTGCACAACAAGCACCTACGGTAATGTATTCTGCTTCGGTGGTGGACAAAGCCACACTATTTTGCTTCTTGGAGGACCAAGACACAAGTGATCTACCAAGCAAATGGCACCCTCCGGATGTGCTTTTTCTATCAACTTTGCAACCGGCATAATCCGAATCGAAATAGCCAACTAATTCAAATATAGCTCCTTTGGGATACCAAAGGCCAATGCTTAGTGTGTGCTTAAGATACCTAAGGATTCTTTTTATGATAATTAAATGAGTTTCCTTAGGATTAGCTTGAAACCTAGCACACATACACACACTAAACATGATGTCGGGCCTAGATGCGGTCAAATATAACAAGCTACCAATTATAGAGCGGTAGAGAGTTTGATCAACTAGGTTACCTCCCTCATCTAGGTCGAGATGTCCATTAGTTGGCATTGGTGTCTTGATTGGCTTACATTCATCCATTTTGAATCTCTTGAGAAGATCATTAGTGTATTTCTCTTGAGAGATGAAAATTCCTTCTCTCATTTGCTTGACTTGAAAACCAAGAAAGAATGTAAGCTCTCCAATCATTGACATCTCGAACTCCTTCGACATCAATTCACCAAACTCTTTGCATGAATCTTCATTTGATGATCCAAAGATGATATCATCAACATATACTTGATAAATGAAGATATGCCCATCAAGCTTCTTGGTGAATAGTATGGTGTCGACCTTTCCAATGGTGAAGCCCTTCTCAATGAGGAAGTCCCGAAGGCGCTCTTACCAAGCTCTTGGGGCTTGCTTAAGCCCATATAGTGCCTTGGACAACCTATAAACATGATTAGGATATCTAGGGTCTTCAAACCTGGGAGGTTGATCAACATAGACTAGTTCATTAATAAAGCCATTTAAAAATATACTTTTCACACCCATTTGATAAAGTTTTATTTCATGATGTGATGCATACGCAAGGAGGATACGGATGGCTTCTAATCTTGCAACCGGGGCAAAGGTCTCTTCCAAAATCCAACCCTTCAACTTGAGAGAACCCCTTTGCAACTAGTCTTGCCTTGTTCCTCATAACAACACCTTGATCATCTTGCTTGTTTCAGAACACCTACTTTGTTCCAATGACTCTTGCACCTTTTGGCCGCTCTTCAAGAGTCCAAACTTCATTGCGGGTGAAGTTGTTCAACTCTTCATGCATGACATTTATCCAATTTGGATGTTGAAGAGCTTCTTCTACCTTAATAGGCTCAAAGCAAGAGACTAAAAGAGTGATGAGCAATAAATGAAGCAAGTTTTTGAGATCGAGTCATTACACCCTTTGATGGACTCCCTATGATGAGATCTTGTGTATGATCTTGAAGTAGAGGTGTATTTCTTCTATTGACCACTTGAGGGGGAGGTTGTGGAGCATCAACATCTTGTGCTTCTACCACCATTTGTTCATGGGAGACATGAGTGTCTTCATTTTCTACTCTCCCATCTTTTTCACCATCTTGTGGCACACTTGATGAAGAAGGTGGATCAATCACTTGTACATCATCTTCATCATCTTTAGGCTTGATGTCTCCAACCAGAATGTTCTTCATAGCCTCCCTCAATGGTTCATCACCTACATCATCAAGATTCTCATATGCTCCTTGGAAGCCGTTAGATTCATCAAATTCCACATCATATGTTTCTTCAACCAAGCCGGTGGCATAATTAAATACTCTATATGCTTTGGACTTTGATGAGTAACCAACAAGAAAACCAATATCACAACGTCTTTAAAACTTCTCTAGGTGTTGCCGCTTCTTCTAGATGTAGCATTTGCAACCAAACACCCTAAAGAAAGAGACGTCCGGCTTCTTCCCATTGAGCAACTCATAAGGTGTCTTGCCAAGGAACTTTTGAAGGAATAGGCGGTTGGATGCATAGCATGCGGTGTTGATTGCTTCCACCCATAGAGCTTCGGGGGTGTTGTACTCAACAAGCATTGTTCTTGCAAGAGTGATCAATGTCCGGTTCTTCCTCTCAACTACACCATTTTGTTGAGGAGTATATGTTGCGGAGACTTCATGTTTGATTTCCAACTTCATCACAATAAGCTTCTATGTTTGTGTTGTCAAATTCTTTCCCATTGTCCACTTCTTATCTTCTTGAGCTTCACTTCAAATTCATTTTGTGCTCTCTTGGCAAACTTCTTGAAACAAGATGCAACTTTGGATTTGTCATGAAGGAAGAATACCCATGTATACCTTGAATAGTCATCTACAATCACAAGACAATAGAGATTTCCTCCCAAACTCTTGTATGTTGTTGGTCCAAATAAGTCAATGTGAAGGAGTTCTAGCACTCTTGCGGTTGACATGAAAGCTTTTGTTGGATGGGTATTTGCAACTTGCTTGCCGGCTTGATATGCACTACAAAGCTTGTCCTTCTCAAACTTCACATCCTTCAACCCTCTCACCAAATCATTCTTCATTAGCTTCTTGAGTGAAGCTCATCCCAACATGAGCAAGTCTTTTTTGCCATAGCCACCCAAGTGTTGTTTTGGTGAATAGGCATGTCTTCAAGTTTGCATCTTCAGAGGTGAAGTCCACTAGATATAGGTTGTTGTATCTAAATCCTTTGAATATCACATGATCATCATCCTTCTTGGATACAACAACCTCCTTCTCGGTAAACAAGCATTGGAAGCCAAGATCACA